>NC_063334.1:111504028-111524411 GCF_021869965.1 Rhincodon typus
CCTCATGCTCCCACGAGGAGCTCGAACAGTTCATCCACTTCACCAACACCTTCCACCCCAACCTTAAGTTCACCTGGACCATCTCTGATACCTCTCTCACCTTCCTGGACCTTTCTGTCTCCATCTCGGGCAACCACCTAGAAACTGATATCCATTTCAAGCCCACGGACTCCCACAGCTACCTAGAATATACCTCCTCCCACCCACCTTCCTGCAAAAATGCCATCCCCTATTCCCAATTCCTTCGCCTCCGCCGCATCTGCTCCTAGGATGAGGCATTCCACTCCCGTACATCTCAGATGCCCTCATTTTTCAAGGACCGCAACATCCCCCCGCTCAGTGGTCGAGATCACCCTCAACTCACTCCCGCATTTCCCGCAACTCATCCCTCACACCCAGTCCCCGCAATAACAAACAAAAAAGAATCCCCCTCGTCCTCAAGTACCACCCCACCAACCTCCGGATCCAACGCATCATCCTCCGACACTTCCGCCATCTGCAATCCGACCCCACCACCAAAGACATTTTTCCCTCTCCACCCTTATCTGCTTTCCGGAGGGACCACTCTCTCTGTGACTCCCTTGTCCGCTTCACACTCCCCTCCAGCCGCACCACCCCCGGCACTTTTCCCTGCAACCGCAGGAAGTGCTATACCTGACCCCACAACTCCTCCCTCACCCCCATCCCAGGCCCCAAGAAGACTTTCCACATCAAGCAGATGTTCACCTGCACATCTGCTAATGTGGTATACTGCATCCGCTGTACCTGTTGTGGCCTCCTCTACATCGGGGAAACCAAGCGGAGGATTGGGGACCGCTTTGCAGAACACCTACGGTCAGTTCGCAATAAACAACTGCACCTCCCAGTCGTGAACCATTTCAACTCCCCCTCCCATTCCTCAGACGACATGTCCATCCTGGGCCTCCTGCAGTGCCACAACGATGCCACCCGAAGGTTGCAGGAACAGCAACTCATATTCCGCTTGGGAACCCTGCAGCCCAATGGTATCAATGTGGATTTCACAAGCTTCAAAATCTTCCCTCCCCCTACTGCATCTCAAAACCAGCCCAACTTGTCCCCGCCTCCCTAATCTGTTCTTCCTCCCACCTAACCCCTCCTCCCACCTCAAGCCGCATCCCCATTTCCTACCTACTAACCTCATCCTGCCCCCTTGACCTGTCCGTCCTCCGTGGACTGACCTATCTCCTCCCTACCTCCCCACCTGCACTCACCTTTACTGGCTCCATCCCTGTCTCTTTGACCTGTCTGTTTCCACTCCACCTATCTTCTCCTCTATCCATCTTCTATCCGCCTCCCGTTCTCTCCCTATTTATTTCAGAACCCCCTTCCCCTCCCCCATTTCTGATGAAGGGTCAAGGCCTGAAACGTCAACTTTCCTGCTCCTCTCATGCTGCTTGGTCTGCTGTGTTCATCCAGCTCTACACCTTGTTATCTCGGAATAATAAAAGAATTCCTCATGTTTGTTCTTGGCAAGCTAGCATCATTGTCAAGCCAATGCAATGTCAAATTGCCCATAGATTGTGTGGTATATTAGAGAGGGGAGGTAAGTGGCAGAAACATTGCTATGGATTTAGACTTAAATGTAGACAAAACCCAAAGATTTCCTCCCTTGAAGAACATTATTGAACCAGAAGTTTGTTTTATTGCAATTTCATGATCATTAAGGGCACTGAAACTTTATTTAGGGTATATTAAGTGAAATTAAGTTCTCTAAGTTGTTGTGTTGAGTTCTGAATTTATAGAATCACAGGAGATCATTAAGCCTATTCTTGCAGCACTGGTTCTAGTTCCTAATGCCAATCTCTTTGTGCGCATCATTTCTATCCAAATAATCATTCAATGCCCTCTAGAAAATTTGACTTGAACCTGCTTTCAGCACTTTTCCTGGCAGTGCATTCCAAACCCTGATTACTCACTGTGTGACAGAAATTTTTTCTCATATCACCCTTCGTTTGTGCATTACTTTAAAAGTGTCACTGGCAGAATTTAATGCTCTCCCACAAGATAAATTTTGGGGAGGGAAGCATCTACTCTGGCAGGAGGGTCTTCTCACGGCTGTGGAACGAGTCTAGAGTGGGAAGGGTTGTGGACACATTATCTACCACACAGCCGTTCGGTGTTTAGGCAATAATTAACGCCCCTTTAAGAGGTTCATCCACTGTCACTGGCATTCAAACAGTGGCAGGAAGGGTATTCATTTTTTAATTGCAGGTTCCCAAGCTAGGGATGTGGGAAGAGGCCACTGGGAGCCATTATCCTTCCCTTATTTCTGACATCCCTTTCTTGCAATTCTCCTCCCAGTCTCACTCACCTGTGGATCAGGGTTCCCACCTGCACTTGGCATTGCATTGAGCAGCAACTCTGAGAAACCAGGATTACTTTCATGAAGTCTTAGATCCTGGGGATACTCCGCTGCTGCCTACTGAATGTGGATATTCCTGAAAAAAGGAAGGTTAACACAATATGACCAGTAAATTTATTTCCAACTATTTGTTTTACTAGTGTTTCTTTCTGAGGTCAGAGAATCTCATTGGCTCTCTCGATGGAACGTGAGGCCACCATCATTGACATTATTATCCCATGTCTCCAAAGCATTTTTCCAGGTCTCTAGATCATAGGTCTAGTATGACACGGTTCCCTTGCAACTACATTTAAATAACTGCTTTAATGTAACAAACTGTTCAACTGGGAAAAGGGCCTGATTCTCAACACAGGAAACATTGGAAAGCTTAAGTGTAAAACTGAAAGATGTTATCCCAAACTGAAGATACCATTGGAGGGTGACAGCGTCATGATCTACTCTCATTCCACATTTAACATCAGCCAGAGCGGAACATGAGGCAACAGTTATTTCAAGAGAATCCGCTTTCTCTTTCCAATTGCATGCTCCAATTGGTAGGATATGGAAACTATCCCTATGGTGATGTTCCATTAGCAATGAAGAGTGCAATAGGTTCTCTTAATTGCAGGTAGTGGCATTTCAGAAAATGATATACTGGTTTAATAGCAAGTCAGATAACCTTTAAAAAGACCTTTATATTTTTATTTTAATCAAGTGTTTGCTCCACATACTATATTTGGGAACGTACCAGCTCCAACCTCTTGAACCTACTTTGATTGCTTGTTTGCACATTCCTTCCTAGTTTTGCTGACTCTTTTGACACTGAATTTCTAACTTTATTTTTGCGTTGGTGAAATATTATGTTCAGCCAATTGCAGTAATGACATCTGTGTAGGTGTACATGTGATATGCAAGGCATAATGCTTTTTTAGCTGCTGTGTATTTTAACAATATTTCACTATAACATTTTCCTATTGAGTGGTTGCAACACTGCTCATGTTCAGTGACACCCCAGAATGTCAGTGCACTTGTTGATGTATTCTGATGTTTGAGGTTGGATTGTGTTCCAACAGAAACACAAATAAATTCCTCCGGCCCAAATCTTCCGCCTGCTGGGTGGTCAGACAGAAATTTACCCCTTCCCTGCATATAACATTTTCAGGATCCTGAAGAGCTCCCTCAGTCTGGACTCCCAGGGAGAGAGCAACAAAAAGGGTCAGAGCAGAAACCATGCTCCCTTCTTGCAGCTGCACAGTCTGTAACAAGGTACCAGAGCTTTTCAGTTTGTTAGCAAAGTGGGGGATGAGTGAATGAGGGAGTGAATGGGTTGATGAATGGGTGACTGATTTGGGTCGGCGCATAGGTGGGTGGAACGGTTAAGATAAGTGGGTATGCAGATGAGTACAGTAGTAGGGTGGCAGCTGTTCTATAATGATATGAAAGGGTGAAAACTGAGGAGTACCCTCAGCAACACCCACCATCACAATTTCATGTCGACTCTCATTTCACATTTAACATCAGTCAGAACAGAACAAGAGGCAACAGTTACATGTAAGTTTCTGTCTGATCGCCCATCAGGCAGAAGATCTAGGCCAAAGAAATGTGTTACCTACTTTCTAATGGAATACAGTTTCATAGAAAATGGACTTGTGGCTGGAGCAGCTTCTGAGCTGGAAGGAATGGGACCTAATCTGGTCCTTCTCCCTAACAACCATATCAATGTAACCTACATCTAATTGTGAACATGTAATAAACTTTGCCTTGCTAACGACAAAATTCTTCTAGTTAAATCAGAAAGTGGTTTTCTCAATTACAACAGATCAAGTGTAGTTTTCTACACATTAGAGAGGACATTGGTAGCAGCAGCCTTCATCCATTAAGCCAAGAAATGGTTTTCCTCAACCACACCAGACCAAGTAGGCCCTGCAGTAATCTTACACTGAGAGAGGATGTGGCAGCAATCCTCATCAGGAGTAGCAGCTGAAACAGCGTTGCAAGATGGCATGCCCTTGCAACATGGTAGGCCTTGATGTGGGATTTACGTCGAATGTTCGTACATATTGAGCAACTGTGTCAGATTTGCAAACTCGGCTTTTATTCAGCTCCTGTTAGCAGCCGGGAAGAGCTGAAGATTTAAGAACCTGACAGAAAAAAGCCTTGTGTTCTCAACAGTAAAGAATATACCAGTGAATAGTAATGGCGTTTTAGGCCTGGTGAGAGATATGTCGCTACCAGAGAGCCAACAACTACCTGGAGATAAGAACATAAGAACATAAGAACTAGGAGCAGGAGTAGGCTGTCTGGCCCTTCAAGCCTGCTCTGCCATTCAATAAGATCATGGCTGATCCTTTCGTGGACTCAGATCCACTTACCCGCGTATCCCTTAATTCCTTTATTGTTCAAAAAAAATCTACCTTTTTTTAAGAAACATTTACTGAAGTAGCGTCAACTACTTCACTGGGCAAGGAATTCCATAGATTAACAACCCTCTGGGTGAAGAAATTCCTTCTCAGTTCAGTCCTAAATCTGCTCCCTCTAATCTTGAGGCTATGCCCTCTTGTCCTAGCTTCACCTGCCAGTGGAAACATCCTGTCCACCTCTATCTTATCTACTCCCTTCATAATTTTATATGTTTCTATAAGATCACCCCTCAATCTTCTGAATTCCAGATGGAGAATGAGTAACTCGAAAGTCGGTACAGGCTGAATCACGAGGTAGTGATCTGTGCGAGCAGTCCTGAGTCAGAGCTGAGTGAGCAAACAGACATCAGATACTCTGAGAGTGAAGCTCAACTTCCTGGATAGGTTGGGGCAGCACCAAAAATACAGGAAACACTCGGCAACACTGTTTCCTTTTGGTCCCCTTTATCACTTGCCCCACTCCTTCATCACTTAAAACCTGTCCTATCTCTAAATCTGACGTTTCGGGCCTAGACCCTTCTGAAGAAGAGTCTAGGCCCGGAATGTCAGCCCTCCTGCTCCTCTGATGCTGCTTGGCCTGCTGTGTTCATCCAGCTCTACACCTTGTTATCTCAGATTCTCCAGCATCTGCAGTTCCTACTATCCCTATCTCTAAATCTTTCTAGTTGTGACAACAGCTCATTGGCCTTAAATAATGATCTGCTTTTATCTCTGTGGATGCTTCCTGACTTGTTGAGTAACATAGAAACATAGAAAATAGGAGCAGGGCTAGGCCATTTGGCCCTTCAAGCCTGTTCCGCTATTCAAAATGACCGTGGATGGTCATCCAATTTAGTACATTGTTCCTGATTTCTCAACATAGCCTTTGATGACTTTAGTCCTAAGAACTATATCTTACTCCTTCTTGAAAGCATTCACTTATTTGGTCCCACCTTTTTCCTTGGTGGTATTTGCAGCATTGCCTGTTGACCTAAAATCTTTGGAGATGTCACTGAAGAACCAGTGAGAGATTCACATTGCTTCCGCAGGGAAGCTCTGCCTCTATGAATTGCTCTTAAGCAGCCAGTCTGTGTCTTTCCTGGAAACAGGAGTCCCAAGGTCGTAATCCTGCCCTCCAAGTGTTACTGGCCAATCAGATGATGGCAGCCCTTTTGAATAATAGGTCCTCTCCAGCTTCTGTTGGATTGACATTTGCTGGAGTCTTTGTTCAAGGGACGACTGAGGTGAGAGATAATAGGAGAGGTTTCATAGGGTGGAGAGAGCGTTGTCACAGGGGAGAGGTGTTGAAAGTGAGAAGGGGAGGTGGCTCTCAGTTTCCCAACATTGCGCCCCTTGATCAAGCACTGGGCAAACAAGGGTTCCCCTCCTCAGGCGCCCCCACCACTCCCCACCCCCTTCCCACCCTGGGGAAAAAGGTCACACATTTTTTACCTGTCTTATATGCCACATGTTGGCAGGCCCCTCTGCCTTTGGGTTAATGCCAGGATTGCCAGGATGTGATTGTCAATTGTCTGCTTTAGGGTCTCAGCTGGTGGTGGGCACAGAGTCCGTTCACAACATTTCCCATGCCAGACTTGGTGCTGACAGAGGCAGCAACATGCCATGATTTAAAGTATGCCACCACCCCCAACTAAATTAAAAGCCCTTCTCAAAGCATGTCATGAGACAAGCCAGAAAACTGTGCCCTTTATGTCGCAGTTTTCCAGAACTTGCAGTTATAAAAAAACACCATAAGAACTATGGATGCTGTAAATCAGAAACAAAAACAGAAGTTGCCAGAAAAGCTCAGTAGGTGTGGCAGCATCTGTGAAGAGAAATCAGAGTTAAAGTATCGGGTCCAGTGACCCTTCCTCAGAACAAAGGTCGCCAGACCCAAAATGCTAATGTTGCTGCCTGACCTGCTGTGTTCCTTTAGCTCCACACTATGCTGACTCTGACTCCAGCATCTGCAGTTTTTGCTATCTCTGAAATGTTAACTCTGATTTCTCTTCACAGATGCTGCCAGACCAGCTGAGCTTTTCCAGCAAATTCTGTTTCTGTTTCATTTTTTTTGTTGGTTGTAAAGACTTCTGGGGCATCTTGAGGTCATGAAAGGTGCTCTATAAATGCAAGTTTTTTGTTTCCTTTTGTAATCATCTCATCAACTTGTGAAATGTAATCAAAATTCTGAATCTGGAATCATGCCCTAAAGACCCTTCTGTTTAGCTGTTTATATTTATACTTTCTATTATTAAGCAATGAGGCTGATATGTGTGGCTTTTCAATAACAACTCTGCATTGATTTATGTTGAAAGCCCATAAAACATTTAACCAAAGCTGCACACCTATAGCATGGTGGTCATAATTCTCTCTCGCCTAACTACAGTCACATTTGAAGTGCAAAAGGTTCTCTTGAGGTTCCGCAACAATATAATACGGCCAAACAATATATTACCTGCCACATTCTAGATTGTCTTTTATCCTCCTTCATGGCTGACCGGGGATTTAGTTGAAAGTGGAGCAAAGCTTGATCAAATGCCTGTTAGCTAATCACTGTTACTACTAGGTTTTTTTTTTAAATTATATATATTTTCCAGACATTTTAAAAAGTAAAGATAAATCCACAGTTGTGGAATTAAATTTTAATGTGCAGTTGGTGCTCTTTACAAACTAGGTTACACAGACACTGATGTATGTGGTGTAGTGTGCAAAAGACAAGTTCACCCTTGAAACAAAGCAATAACTCAGTCTACTAAAGTATCAAGGGGCCGAAACCACTACGCAAAATCTGAAAGAGAACATGCAGCAAAATTTAAAAGCTTGGAACAAAAGCCCTCTTGGAACTTTGGTCCCAATGATTACAAATATTTCAGACCTTACTTTTTGTGATGACAAAAGTCATTTCTGTGAGAAATATGTACGGAAGGAGACTAATTTCTGCCCAGAAGCAGATTTTAGTCGCCCAACTTTCCCAGCACAGTCACTAGACAAACGGCAGAAAAATCTGACCATTTCATTAGTTTTTATTTTAACTTGGCAGCAGAGTCAGTTTCATACCCAAGCATATATACAGACACTTGAGTACATTTAAAGATTGCAATCAATCTTCAACCAAAACTTGCATTTCTTCAATATGCTTCACAAAGGAAATTTAAATTCACAAGGACTGACAGGAACTGAGATACCAAACTCTAGAAATGCAAAGCAGACTGCTTGCGTCTGAGTTAAAAGAAAACTGTTGTGAATTCTTCATGTGTTATGTTTGCAGGACATCATTGTTGTCTCTGATGTTTGTTGGGATGGAGGGAGGAGGCTGAAAATGCTCACAGAAATTTAGCATGGCAATGGATCTGGAGGTGCTGCTTAAGGTAACAACAAGGCAAACTTTCTGTGGAAGGGTCACCGTCCTGAAATGTTAACTCTGATTTTTTTCTTCACAGATGATGCCAGATCTGCTGAGCTTTTCCAGCAACTTTTGCTTTTGACAAGACAAACTTGTCTGCTCCCTACCTGGCAGCCCAGGAATGGTTCCCTGGTAGCCAACAGGAAAAGAAGCTAGGATTAATTGGGGCAGGAGATGGAGTGAGAAACCATAACTAGATGAGATGGGAGGCCACGACTGGAAGCAGGGAGGAGGAGGTAGGTGGTCAACAACCAAGGAATAAGGAGCCAATGGCACTGTTTGCTTCAATTTAAATTCCAGTTGTCTGAGCCTGCAGACTCAATTATTATTTGTTCTTATGAAAACTTTAACTTTTCAGGCAATAGCAGACAATCTAATAATTTAACCTCAGGAAATGTTTAAATTTAACAATACAACTTAACAAATCTAGGCAGCAAATACATTGGCTTAAATTAAACATGATGTGGAGGTGGCTGTGTTGCACTAGGGTGGAAAATGTCAGAAATCACACAACACCAGGGTTTAGTACAACCAGTTTATTTGAAAACACAAACTTTCAGAGCTTCAGTCTTTCTTCAGGTGTTACACCTGTTGGACTAAAATCTGATGTTGTGTGATTTCTGACTTAAATAAAACAGCGAATTGTGGATGCTGGAAGTATGAAACAAAAAACAGAAATTACTGGAGAAATTCAGCAGGTCTCGCAACATCTGAAGAGTCACCAGACTTGAAACGTTAACTCTGCTTTTTCCCCACTGATGCTGCCAGACCCTTTGAGTTTTGCCAGTAATATCAGTAATAACTATTTATCTAGTTTCTCGACCAACCACTTTTTACTGACATCAATATTTACAATTTCATTTTGCAGAATTTGTTTTCTTTGCGTGTGATGTCATTTTCTGCTACAATTAGCTATTAAGGATAGAATGTGTTCATACGTTGTACTTTTATGTGCTCCAGCATTCTTCATGTTACTTCTATTTTTTGTACACTTTAAAATTGATGCTCAGGAACAAATAAGCAATATCATGCATTACTTTTTGTAGTGCCATCTTTTAACATCCAAGGAAATGCTATTTCCAAAGAGCATCCATTTTCACAATCTCTCCAAGACTACAAAATTCAAAAGAGTCTGATGGTGAGCAAGAAATGAGCAAACCTAACATTGAGTTGTCTCTGCTCTGTGAATCAGATTGCTAGGGTTTAGTATCACTGTTTGGGCAAGTCTGCTTCAAAAGATGGTTTGATCACACAGCAGCTCATTATTCTATATGAAGAGATTGATAACACCATTATATTTTCATATTACTCTTTATTTAGATAAAATCTACTTGAAAATGACATAATTTAATTTTGTCTGGGGCTATAACTACAGAAAACCATGATATTTTAATTTCAGCTCATGTCTGTGTTTCAAACGTACCGGTTTAATGTGCATCCTCCTTCTTGGTTCAGATTGGGATGTGTGGTGGCATGTGGCCTCTCTGTCCATCTCTCTCTCTCTCTTTCTCTCTCTCTGTATCTCCTATTTCCCACTGGACTGCAAGCTCTTGACTTCAGTTTCAAACTCAGTGTGCACTTGGTCACTGAAAGCTGATGGTCATTAACCCTTGCAAAGCCACAGTGCATAAGTTTGATGAGTAACATTTGTGAGTTATGATTGAATTACCTAAATGAAGTGTGACTAGGTCCAGGAAGCAAAAATAGAAATTGCTGGAAAAGCCCGGCTGGTCTGGCAGCATCTGTGGAGAGAAATTAGAGTTAATGTTTCGGGTCGAGTGACCCTTCTTCAGTTCTGCCAGACCTGCCGAGTTTGTCGAGCAATGTCTATTTTTGTCTATGATTTACGGCTTCCACAGTCCTTTCGATTTTATTTAGTTGTGAATAGCTTTAATTCGCTTCAGGGGTGTACAGTCAATTTCTGATTGGCTCTTTACAATGATTGTCATCGACTGATGTCACTTCTCAGTATTTCCGGACTGGTTCCTAAAGACATCAATTACTTATGGGGGCATTCTCTTCATTACAGATTTCCTCTGCAATTTCATTAAATATCACAATGTTCTACTGAGATAAGGGGGCACCTGCAAAATACAGTCCCATATGTTTTCTGTCTTTATTCTTCCAGGTGACCACTATTGATGGCTGTAACCTTTAGCTGCCAAGCCACTGGACTCTGGAACTCCCTCACAAAGTTTATATCTTTCGTCCTCCATCTCCTCCCTTGAGTTACTCCTCATAATGTGCCCATTTGGTCATGAGAATATCTAATGTCTTCTTATGTTGCTTGGTGACAAGTTTTGATTGACTACCCTCCAGTGAAGCACCTGGAAATTTTTTTGAGTGCTGTCTGAATGCAAATTATTGTTGAAGCAGTAGAGTTGGCTGGGGGTGGGAGTGTTTGGAGAGGAATTAAAATTGGAAACTTGGAGACTTAAAACATTTTCAAACATTTACCCAACTCTACATAAAGAAGTGTAATTGCCTGTTCCACAGCAGTTTGGAATTGAGGATAATGTTTTATTTATCAATACTCTCTTATGTACATCTGCTTCTTAAACCGTGACTATACAAAACTGGAATAACAGAGAGTACATTCCTCCAATTCAGACAAAATCTGTGAAGTTCATCCTACTGTTGTCCCTCAAGTGGAAAGAAACCACATAATTGTTTCATATTGTAAATGTTGGACTGTTTTCAGCATCATTATAAATGTTCTTATTTTCTTATTCATAAGGTAAAACAATTGAAAACATGGGAAATAAACTTCTCTAGAGGGTGAGCTTCACCTTATTATATTATTCATTTTCTCTTTCTGTCAAGTGCCAACTGTGTCCAATTATTTCTGCCATTGTATTTCTAAAATCTATGAGAAAGCTGATAGGAAACATATACAGATAAGCTTTTATATTTTGCAACTTTGTACAAAATAGCCCTCTTTTACCTAATGACTGTCCCACTGCTGGATTAAAACTTTTCAACATAAAATAATCTAATAGAATGGATTGTCACATAAGAATACTAACCTTGAGGACCGTAAGATCATTCACCTCATCGAGTCTATTCTGCCACTCAATGAAATCATGGCTGATCTGGTAATCATCAAATCTACTTTGCTGCCTTTTCCCAATAATCCTTCATTTTGTTACTGATTAAAAATCTGTCCATCTCAGCCCTGAATATAGTTAATGCCCCCAGCCTTTACACCCTCTTAGGCAAAGAATTCCACCGATTCACCATGCTCTGAAAGAAGAAATTCCGCCTCATCTCTGCCTTAAGTGTGCAAACCCTTGTTCTCAGACTATGGTCTCTAGTCCTGGACTCTCCCACAGTGCAAAGCAAACTTTCCACATCTAGTTTATCAAGCCCCTTAAGAATAAGGTCACCTCTCGTTCTTCTAAATTCCAATGGGTACAGGCCAAACCTGCTTAACCTCTCCTCAGAACACAATCTCTCCACACCGGGGATCAGCTGAGTGAACCTTCTCTGTACTGTCTCTAACTCCAATATATTTTTCCTTGGATAATGGGCCCAAAACTTTTCACAGTATTTCAGCTGTGGCCTGACTCATGCTTTATATAGTTTTAGCAAGACGTCCTCATTTCAACCTTTATTATTTAAAGTGTCACAGTTTTGTATACATCTGATCAGTGTAACAATCATCAAAGTGAATTAAGAAGCCAATTAACCATTGAAAAGTAGAAAGACTAAATTCACATTTTAAATATTGTTGGAGATTTCAAAATTGTTACTCCTCACTGGTGTAACACAATGGAAATCAAGCCCTGGAATTTTCACAAAATTTAAAGAATTTTTAAAAGTATCAAAGTTCTCCAACTTTCCTGATTTTCAGCCTGACGCTGAAGGAAAGCACTGACCAGGTTTCTGTTTTGAGCTAGAGTCACAGAGTCATCATCATAGAGTCATTCAGCATGGAAACGGACGCTTCAGTCCATGCCAAGCATGATCCCAAACTAAACTTATTCCACCTGTCTGCTCCTGGCCAATATCCCTCCAGACCTTTCCTATTCATGTACTTGTCTTTGTGTCTTTTAAACATTGTAACTGTACCCACATCTATCACTTCCTCAGGAAGTTCATTCCACACGTGAATCGCACTCTGTGTGAAAAATTTACCCCCTTATATCTTTTTTTTAAATCTCTCTCCTCTCAACTTTAAAATATGCCCCCTAGTCTTGAAATCCGCCATCCGAGGGAAAAGACAACTCCCATTGTCTCTATCTACATCCCTCATGATTTCATAAACCTCTATAAGGTCACCTCTCAACCTCCTACACTCCAGTGAAAAACATTGCAGCCTCTCCTGCTTTTCTTTGTAATTCAAACGTTCCATACCCGGCAACATCCTGGTAAATCTCTTCTGAACCCTCACTACCTATGACAAGTAATTAAACTTTAGCTACAAATAAACAGTTAGAAACATTAGTGTATAAAACTGCCAATTAAAGCTCTAATCCCATTGTAAACTACACATACACACACACACACACACACACACACACACACACACACACACACACACACACACACACACACACACACACAGACAGAGCTGAGTTATCCCAGGTGTTGACGTGTATGACACTTCTGTTCACGAGCACATTGCTTAAATCACTTTTCTCAGTTTCAGGGTATATTTACGAAAAGTCCCAAACTCATCAATTAAAAATCACAGCATACAACATGTATGAATATGAAGAGTGAAGATGGTTTGGAAATAGAAGGAGGACGCTGACTTGACAGTGAACCTTCTTGTTTTACTCTCCATGATGTGAAAAAGTATTGGCTTTATATTAGGAAAATAGTAATTCACGGCTCAAGAAAACATCTGGGCAAATTCATCATGCCTTTGAAACAACCGAAGCCAAAAAGGGGTAGGCTCACAAGGCATCAAACCTAACATTGTTGTCAGGTGAAAGGCTAACAGTATTTTGCAGAAAATCTTAAAGTAACAAAGAAAAATTAAAGACATGCCACATACAGCCCATTTCTTCACAACAGCAAAACTAGGTTATCATGACAGCAGTTTGTTTCAGATCTGCGCCCTGCAATCCCAATGCCAGAAAATCTGGGTTCATAAGTAACATTTTTGGAACAAACATCAGAAAACCATTCGGGAATTTTGGCTGTTTAATTATTTTGCAGGAAAAGGCTGGGAGCAATGGCTTATTGTCATTTGTTTTCTGTAATTAACCCATTCCTGGTTGTGATTTAGGAGTGAGACAAAGAATTTAGACTTTTGTTTCTCTGTCTGTTCTTTTTTAATAAGGAAACTGGCTAATTTGCTGACCAAGCATTTTGGAATGTGCAATGCAGAAATTCTTCTTTAAAACATCAGAACAGTTTCTTCTGCACTCAGCAACATTTAACGACAGATTAAAGGAGCAACTGTAGGTACTTAGTTAAGGCATTAAGAGAACAGTTTGATTATGATGAGACATATATCTTTGGCTATTAAGGAACAGTTAGCCCCAAATATTACATTACTGTAGTGTTTGCATCACTCCTTCCTCCTCTAACCAAAAAGGCAGCATGGTGACTCAGTGGTTAGCACTGCTGCCTCACAGCACCTTGGGTGACTATCCATGTGGAGGTTGCACATTCTCCCCGTGTCTGCATGAGTTTTGTCTGGGTGCTCCAGTTTCCTCCCATAGTCCAAAGATGTGCAGGTTAGGTGGATTGGCCATGCTAAATTGCCATACTGTGTAGTTCAGATGGATTAGCCATGGGAAATGCAAGGATATTGTAGGGTTTGAGTCTGGGTGGGCTGCTCTTCGGAGAGTCGGTGTAGACTAGTTGGGCCAAATGGCCTGTTTCCACACTGTAGAGATTCTATGATTCTATGAAAAAACAGGGAGAAGCAAAGTTCAGAGGAGACAGAACATTGTGAGAGGGAGGTTGGCAGCAAGAGTTCCAATGGGTGAAGAAGCATGAGCCTAAACTGTTTCTGGAAACTATTGTTGGTGAGTGACAGGTAAGTTTTCAGACCAGAGTGCATCAGAAGCTTCAACTTAGTATTAAAAGTACTTAACGTTGTAAGGATTAATTAACTTAAAGGGATAAGAGATGGCAGGAGAGTTCCAAATCATAGTATGCTCCTCGTGCTCGACGCGGGAAGCTGGACAATTTTCCAGCGCCCGGGACCTGTATGTCTGCAAGAAGTGTATCCAGCTGCAGCTCCTGGAAGCCTGAGTTTCAGAATTGGAGCAGAATCTAGGGACACTGTGGAACGTTTGTGAGGCGGAGAGTTTCACGGATAGCAAGTATAGAGAGGTGGTCACACTGAAGACTCAGACTTATCAGGCAAGATGGGAATGGGTGCCCACCAGGCAGAGCAGGAGGGCTAAGTAGGCAGTGCAGGAATCTCCTGTGGTTATTCCCCTGCAAAACAGATATACCATTTTGAATTCTGTTAAGGAGAATGGCCTCTCAGGAGATAACAGCAGCAGCTAAATTCATGGCACCATAGTTGGTTCTGCTGCAAAGGGAGGGAGAGATAAGCATAGACATGCAAAGTTACAGGATTCGATTGTAAGGGGAGTACATAGGTGTTTCTGTGGCTGCAATCAAGAGTCCAGGATCGTGTGTTGTCTCCCTAGTGCTAGGGTCCTGGAGATCTTGGAGTGGTTGCAGGACAATCTGGACGGAGAGGGTGAACAGCCAGTCATCGTGGTACATGTTGATACGAACGACACAGGTTAAAAAAAGAAGGGATGAGGTCCTAAAAGCAAGATGTAGAGTATTAGGAACGAAGTTGAACTGTAGGGCCTCAAAGGTAGTTATCTACTAGTGCCATGGACTAGCCAGAGTAGAATCAGCAGGATATATAGGATGAACAAGTGGCTGAAATGATGGTGTGAGGGGTAGGGTTTCAGGTTCGTGGGGCATTAGGACCCATGCTGGTGGAATTGGCACCTGTTCAAATTGGACGGGTTACACCTGAGCAGAACTGGGACTGATGTCCTTAGGGAGGTACTTGGTAGCATTCTTGGAAAGGGTTTGAACTAGTGTGGCAGGGGGATGGCGTGGCAGAGAAGTAGGCTAGTAGATGCAGAGATTGAGGGAGAGGTAGAAACCAAGGCTATCATTACTAAGAACAAGAACAGGCAGGGAAACGCTGCTGAAAAGAACAGGGGAGATGGTCTGAAATGCATGTGTTTCAATGCAAGAAGTATAGTAGGCAAGGTAGATGATCATAGAGATTAGGTTATTACTTGGAACTATAACATTATTGTGATTACAGAGACTTGGCTGAAAGAGGGGCAGGACTGGCAACTGAATGTCCCAAGATTTAGATGTTTCAGGTGGGATAGAAAGGGAAGTAAAAGGGGTGGGGGAGTTGCATTACTGGTAAAGGAGTATCTCACAGCTGTATTGAGGGAGAATACATCAGAGGACTCGTGCAGCGAGGCAACATGGGTAGAACTCAGGAATAGGAAAGGTGAAATCACAATGCTAGGGGTATACTACAGTCCTCCCAACAGACAGCAGGAGATAGAGGAGAGAATATGTAGACGGATTTTGGAAAGATGTAAAAGCAGCAGGGTTGTTGTGGTGGGTGATTTTAACTTCCCCTGTATTGACTGGGAATCACTACGTGCTAGGGGGTTGGATGGGGCAGAATTTGGAAGGAGGGATTCTTGACACAATATGTAAACGTCCAACCAGAGTAGGAAACATACAAACATAAAAACATATAAGATAGGAGCAGGAGGAAGTCATTTGGCCCTTCGAGTCTGTTGCACCATTCTTCACAATCATGGCTGATCGTCCAACTCAATAGCCTAATCCTGCTTTCTCCCCATAATCTTTGATCCCATTCACCCCAAGTGCTATATCTCATCGCCTCTTGAATACATTCAATGTTTTGGCATCAACTACTTCCTGTGGTAATGAATTCCACAGGCTCACCACTCTTTGGGTGAAGAAATGTCTCCTCATTTCCATCCTAAATCGTCTACCCTGAACCCTCATACTGTGACCCCTGGTTCTGGACACACCCACCATCGGGAACATCGTCCCTGTATCTACTCTGTCCAGTCCTGTTAGAATTTTATACATCTCTATGAGATCCCTCTTTATTTGTCTGAACTCTAGTGAAAACAATCCGAACCTAATCAATCTCTCCTCATACGTCAGACCCGCCATCCCCGGAATCAGCCTGGTAAACCTTTGCTGCACTCCCTCGAGAGCAAGAGCATCCTTCCTCAGAAAAGGAGACCAAAACTGCTCACAATATTCCGGGTGTGGTCTCACCGAGGCCCTGTACAACTGCAACAACACATCCCTGCTCCTGTACTCGAAACCTCTCGCAATGAAGGCCAACATACCATTTGCCTTCTTTACTGCCTGCTGCACCTGCATGCTTACCTTCAGCGACTGGTGCACAAGGACACCCAGGTCCCGTTGCACACACCCCTCTCCCAATTTACAGCCTTTCAGGTAGTAATCTGCCTTCTTGATTTTTCTTCCGAAGTGAATAACGTCACATTTATTCAAATTATACTGCATTCGCCATTGATTTGTTGACTCACCCAACCTGTTGAGACCATGCTGAATGTTCTATGCATCCTCGTCATAGTTCAAACTCCCCCAACCAACTTGGTATCATCTGCAAACTTGGAGATGTTACATTTTGTTCCTTCATTCAAATCATTCACACATATTGGGTTATACTGGACCTGGTTTTGGGAACTAATAAGAACTAGGAGCAGGAGTAGGCCATCTGGCCCCTCGAGCCCGCCCCGCCATTTAATAAGATCATGGCTGATCTTTTTGAGACTCAGCTCCACTTACCTGCCCACTCACTATAACCCTTAATTCCTTTACTGTTCAAAAATTTAACTAGCCTTGCCTTAAAAACATTCAGTGAGGTAGCTTCAACCGCTTCACTGGGCAGGGAATTCCATGGATTCACAACCCTTTGGGTGAAGAATTTCCTCCTGACCTCAGTCCTACATCTGCTTCCCTTTATTTTGAGGCGATGCCCTCTAGTCCTAGTTTCACCTGCTAGCGGAAACAACCTCCCTGCCTCCACCTTATCTATTCCCTTCATAATCTTATATGTTTCTATAAGATCTCCCCTCATTCTTCTGAATTCCAATGAGTATAATCCCAGTCTACTCAGTATCTCCTCATAATCCAACCCTCTCAACTCTGGAATCAACCGAGTGAATCTCCTCTGCACCCCCTCCAGTGCTAGTATATCTCTTCTCAAGTAAGGAAACCAAAACTGCACACAAATGAGCCCAGCCAGATGAGTGAAGTTTCAGTGATGGAGCATTTCTGGAGTAGTGACCATAATTCCGTGAGTTTTAAAATACTCATGGATAGGGATAACAGCAGTCCTCGGGTGAAGGTATTAAATTGGTAGAAGGTGAACTGCAACAATATTAGGCAGGAACGGCAGAATTTTGATTGGGGGTGGCTGTTTGAGGTTAAATCTACATTGGACATGTGGGAGTATTTCAAACGGCAGTTGATAAGCATTCAGGAGCAGCATGAACCTGTGAGAATGAAAGATGGGTATGGCAAGTTATGTGAATCTTGGATGACCAGGGGTATTATGACCTTGGTCAGAAAGAAAAAGAAAGCGTTAATAAGGTATAGGAAGATGGGAACGAGCACTTGAAGATTATAAGGAAAGTACGAAAGTACTTAAACAAGGAATTAGAAGGGCTAAAATGGGTCATGAAAGTCGTTAACAGGTTAAGGAGAAGACCAAGGCTTTCTCTACAGATATAAAAAGCAAGAGGGTAGCCAGGGAAAGGGTTGGCTCACTCAGGGACATAGGAGGGAATCTATGTGTGGAGCCAGAAGAGGTATGTGAGGTCCTAAATGAAGACTTTGTGTCAGTATTCACCAAAGAGAAGGAATTCGTGGACAATGATCTCAGGAAAGGGAGTGTTGAATTTCTAAGCCAAGTTGCTATTAAAAAGGAAGATGTGCTGTGAGTCTTAAAAAGTATTGAGGTAGATAAAGATTCTGATCGAATCTATCCCAGAATATTGAGGGAGGCAAACAACAAGTTGCTGGAGCACCGACAGACATCATTTTATCCTCTTTGGCGACAGGTGAGGTCCTAGAGGATTGGAGAATAGCCATTGTTGTCCCATTGTTTAAGAAGTGTAGCAGGGATAATCCTGGAAATTACAGGCCTGTGAGTCTCACATCGGTGGTAGGGAAATTACTGGAAAAGATTCTCAGGGACAAGATCACTACGCATTTAGAGACAAATGGATTGATCAGCAATAAACAGCATGATGTTGTGCAGGGGAAGTCGTGCCTCACTAACTTGATTGAGTTTTTTGAGGAGGCGACACAGATGATTGATGAGGGAAAAGTGGTTGATGTTGTCGACATGGACTTCTATAGAGCCTTTGACTAGGCCCTTCGTGGCAGACTGGTACAAAAGGTGAAGTCACATAATATCAGGGGTGTGCTGGCAAGATGGATACAGAAATGGCTTAGTCACAGGAGACAAAGAGTGGCAGTGAAAGGATGTTATTTGGAATGGAGTGCTGTGACAAGTGGTGTTTCACAGGGATCAGTGCTGGGACCTCTGCTGTTCATGGTCTGCACAAATGATTTGGATGAAAATATGGCTGGTCTAATTAGTAAGTTTGCGGATGATACAAAGATTGTTGGAATTGTGGATAGTGAGGACGACTGTCAGAGGATACAGCAGGATATAGATCGGTTGGAGGTATGGGCAGAAAATTGACAGATGGAATTTAATTCAGACCAATATGAAGTGATGCATTTTGGAAGGTCAAGTACCTATGAAAATTATACAGTGAATGGTAGAACCCCTAGGGGTATCGATATGCAGAGAGATCTGGGTGTACAGGTTCGTATATCACTGAAGGTGGCAGTGCAGCTAGTTAAGGTAGTAAAGAAGACCTATGGCATGCTTGCCTTCATTGGAAGGGGCATTGAGTATAAGGATAGAGAAGTTATGCTGCAGCTTTATAGAACTTTAATTAGGCCACATGTGGAATTTTTCTGGTCACCATACTGCCAGAAAGGTGTGGATACTTTGTAGAGGGTACAGAATAGGTTTACCAGGACGTTGCCTGGTATGGGGGGTTTTAGCTATGAAGAAAGGTTGGATAGACTGGGTTTGTTTTCACTGGAACACAGGATGTTGAGTGGTGACCTGATAGAAGTTTATAAGATTATGAATGGCATGGATATAGTGGAAAATATGAGACTTTTTCCCAGAGTGGAGAGGTCAATTACTAGGCAACACAGGTTCAAGGTGCGAGGGGCTTAGTTTTAAAGAGATGTGCAAAGCAAATTTTTTAACACAAATGGTGGTGAGTGCCTGGAATGCATTGCCAGAGGAGGTGGTGAAGCAGACCCATTGGCAGCATTCCAGAAGCACCTGGACAAATTCATGAATAGAGAGGGAAGAGAAGGATACGAATCCTGTAAGGGAAGACAGTTTCAGTATGGAAGGGCAAAAAGTGTTGATGCATGCTCGGAAAGCTGAAGGGCCTATTCCTGTGTTGTACTATTCTTTGTTCTTTGGCTATTGTAAAATGAACAGCATCTCTTTGCAAACCACACCAGGCTTTAAATGGGACAGACAACTTGCCACGTGAAGATCCGACTTTTAGATGATGTAGATGCAAACGAGTGGGAAGTAATGGACTCTTAACCTTTTTAAGTTAAATAGAATTGAATTAGCTTTATTGTCTTGGGCAACACAGAAGAATGTTTTACCAGACTTTTCTGCATCTTCTTTCACCATATTTCAGCTTTTAGAGCAATCTGTGCTGTCGGACAATCATGTTGCTTCATTGTTTTTCTGTATTTAAAGTGACCAAGTCGCATAGACCTTTAAAATTATTTAAATGTTCACTTATCTCACAGCACAGAAACAGGTGATTCACTGCTCTATTCCAGTATTTATGCTCCATGTGAGCTCCCTTCCACTTTTTTTTATTTCAAATGTTCCCTTTGGTAGAAGAAACTGCAAGTGTATCAGTAAAATGGGACACTTTAACATAAGCAAAGGACAATATTTTCTTGGGCTAAGGTCAATGCATTTTGTGAGGAAAAATGTTTTTGCTGACACTGAGTTGGCGGCATTTTAAGTAGTTTTCTGACAAGTGTTTTCAAAAAAAACCTTTTCTTTTAAAATGTTTTTATGATATAACTGAGCGCTAAGGACTCAGTCAGAAATCACACGAC
>NC_063334.1:111539411-111610250 GCF_021869965.1 Rhincodon typus
GAGGGAACAATCCCTGTGGAAGGCGGACAAGGGAGGGGAGGGGAATATGTGTCTGGTGGTGGCATCTTGCTGGAGGTGGCGGAAGTGGCGTCTGATGATCTTCTGGATGTGGATGCTGGTGGGATGGTAGGTAAGGATAAGGGGAACCCTATCGCTGTTGCGGGAGGGAAGAGAAGGGGTGAGGGCAGAAGTGCGGGAGATGGGTCGGACCCGATTGAGGGACTTGTTGACAACAGAGCTGAGGAATCCTCACGAATCCTCACGTGTCTGGCGATTCCAGACACTTCATAACTGAAGTACCTCATTCCTAATAGCTTTTTAGTAAATCTCCTCTATATTTGTTCTAAAAGATTTAAATATTTCCTGAAATGTGATATCCATCATTGTCGTCAATATTTCAGTGCGGTTTATAAAATTCCAACATTATCTCTTTGCTTCTGTGTCTATTCCTCTCTTTGTAAACCACAGTCACCAATACACTTTGTTAACACTCTTATCAACTTGCCTTTAAGAATTAATCTCAATGGACAGCAAGGTCTTACTGCTCATCCACACTTGACAATGTTATGCCACATAAAGCATATAATCTTTTCAGCTCAATCCTCTTCAGTTGTGTCACCTCATCATTTGCTGTTTTAAATGCCATTTATCATGCTTTTGGCCATTTAATCATTCTGTCCAGATCATCCTGCTGCCTACAGTATACCTCATCACTATCTAGTAAATTGTCAAGTTTCATTTCATGTGCAAATTTTATACATTTAGTGTTCCTGCTGCATCATTCCAATAATGGGGAGCATCAGAGCCTCTCTACGAAGTTATTCTGTAATGTTGATTCCTTAATCAGTGAGATATGGCTTTTCTCACTGGTCCTAAGTAAGACCTGTTTTGGAGCAGTGTCAATCAGTGATTGCAACAGTGCTTAAGATACACTTTGAGAAAGACAATCACACCACCACCTTGGATGTACACCAACGGATGTTGATGGTTTTATAATTTGCCACTGCTCTGTGGAGGTGGTGGCATACTGGTACTCCAGAACTCCAGGTTGAAACTCTGGGATCAACAAGATGATTTACACCAAGACAGATGGTGAAGTCAATAAGGTTCTGGAATGAAAAAAGGTAGTCAGATGACAGGCACGTAATCATCACACAAGTAAAATTTGCTGCAGAAACTCAGCTGGTCTATCAATAGCTATGGAGAGAAAGCGGAAATAACATTTCCGGTCCAGTGACTGTTCTTCAGAAGCAGTTAATTCTGCTTTTTCTCCACAGATGCTGCCAGACCTATTGAGTTTCTTCAGAAATTTCTGTTTATATTTCAGATTTCCAGCATCCACAGTTCTTTGTTTTATTTCAACCATGTAATCACTATCAAGACTGATCTGTTATCCCTAATAAAAACTGAAAGAACTGCTGATGTTGTAAGCCAGAAACAAAAACAGAAATTGCTGGAAAAGCTCAGCAGGTCTGACAGCATCTGTGGAGAGCAATCAGAGTTAACGTTTCAGGTTGAGTGACTCTTCCTCAGAACTCAGTTCTGACCAATTCTGAGGAAGGATCACTCAACCTGAACGTTAAATCTGATTTCTCTCCACAGATGGTGCCAGACCTGTTGAGCTTTTCCAGCAAATTCTGTTTTTGGGTGGTATGGTAGCTCAGTGGTTAGCACTGCTGCCTCACAGTGCCAGGGACCCACGTTCGATTCCACTCTCAGGCGACTGTCTGTGTGGAGTTTGCCCATTCTTCCCATGTTTGTGTGGTTTCCTTCAGGTGCTCCGGTTTCCTCGCACAGTCCAAAGATGGGCAGGTTAGGTGGATTGGCCATGCTAAACTGCCGTAGTATTCAGGGATGTGTGGCTTAGGTGGGTTATAGGGGGTTGGGTCTGGGTGGGATGCTCCAAGGGTCGGTGTGGATTTGTTGGGCCAAAAGGCCTATTTCCACACTGTAGGAATTCTATGAATCTTTTATCCTCACCTGGTCTAACCAATATATGACTCCAGACTCACAGAATGTGATTGGCTATTAACAATCCTCCTGAAAATTGATGGTGGGCCATAAATGTTGGCCCAGCCAATGACATCCGCTTCCCGTGAATGAATTTTTAAAAAGTAAAGCAACAAAAACAACTTTTCATTTCAAATGAACAGAAAGAGGAAATTGTATTGTTATTAATGATTTAGAAATTTAAAACAGAAGTCACAGACCAATAATCAAACTCCATGTATGTGTATCTATAACAATGGCAACTATGCAGACAATGACACTGCCTTTTACATCATTAAGATACAAGGCTCAAGTTCTGCTCCCTTGGTTCAGTTTCATTTCAGCATACAGGGATACCATCCTTAAAAGAGATTCTGCCTCTGCCCATTATTATGCACAAAAACTGAAGAATGCTCATTACTTTTAAAAGCTTAGACCAGTTCTTTTACTGCTACACTGATATCCTGGATTTTTGCTTTTTAATCTGAAGGTTGGACAACATTTTTATACACCACTTCATCTTCTTGGAACCTTAGACAGTCTTAGGAGACAAATAAATTGAGCTGAGGTTGAAATGAGGCAAATTGTAGAT
This sequence comes from Rhincodon typus, assembly GCF_021869965.1. Lineage (NCBI taxonomy): Eukaryota > Metazoa > Chordata > Chondrichthyes > Orectolobiformes > Rhincodontidae > Rhincodon > Rhincodon typus. The sequence continues at coordinate 111,541,993 of NC_063334.1, forward strand.
GATTTGGAGAAAGAATAACCCTGATGGTCTTTTCTTTTTCCGTATGTCTTTATGATACAATAATAGAACATTGCGTTGCAGGATGATTGAAGAGGTTTTCCTGCTTTCATAAAGGTTTAGCAATTTTATTGTCAATATAAGCCATGAAGATCAAATAACCAAATTAATATGCATTACTGCTTGAAGGGTATTTTATCTCTTCGCCGATGATGCTATCATTTAATGAGTGTATCAGCATATTTCATGGGTACTGTTAAATTTAGCATTACTGGAAAATGACCTACAGAGTCAGCTGGAAAGAGTTACTTTAAAGCCAGGCTAAATAAACTAAATATGTCTGCGTGTGTGAAAGTTTTACTTTAAATTAACACCTTGATATAAGTTACAAATCTTTCAATGCAGCTATCCAGTAAACCTAAATATTATATGTCAAAAATGTACATTTGAGTTTTGTGTCCCTCTCAAGCTTTTATTTGATTCATTCATGTTTCAAACCAATGTGAGCTCAGTCACAAAGTAAAATGTACTAATCAAGTAAGCAATGCAGAAGGGATTTATTGCTTCATAAATGCTATGCACTCATCATTTGTCGGAGACTGTGGCTCATAATGTGTCATATTTTATCATCAGAGGTAAAATGAACTTCACAAAAAATAATAAAAATGTTATTTCCTTCGCTTACCTTTGACCTTGGGAACTATCCATGAATTAATAAACAAATGATGACCTACAGAGTTACACTGTCCTGTTATTGATCTCATGGTTAGCCAAAGAGGACATTGGTTATAATTAACTTCTGAATGTCTATAACAATAACAATTACATCTTATGAAAGAAAAAAAACTCGTATTTTGAGTAGCATCTTTGATGATCTCAAAACCTTCCAGAGTGCTTTAGAATTAAAAATGTACTTTTTAAATAGAGTCACTGTTGTAATTTAAGAAACTTGGTGACAAACATCAGGGAGAGATCTCTCAAAGGATGGCAATATGCTGTCGCTTTGGGGCTAGTTATTAGCCAGGACAACAGGACAAACTCCCTTGGTCTTCTTCGAAAGGTTGCAGGGAATCTCACGCATCAGGCTGAGGTCTAAAAATGATGTAGTTTGCAGATTTAACTAAAATTCAGCACATCTGATAGTGTAGCACTCTTTCAATGTCGCATTCAATGGCTAGCCTAGATTAGGCACTCAAATCACAAAAGACAAACTGGAATTTCCAATCTTTTGAGTTACAAACAAGACTGTCATCAACTGACAGTATTTTTGGAAAAGAATATAGTTCCACTTTGGCAGCAGAATAATGCATTTCCCAGTAACTCGTTATTTCTGTCCTCATAATGTGATAAGTTTTCTTACTAGCAACAAACAATCCCACACAAAAAAAAAGGTCTGTTTGTGTTATCTAGAGAGATATTTCTTTTCTCACTTATTTTGCCTTTGGAATGCAGTTTGAGAAAGATCAGAATTAGGCTAACATCACCCCTGCACCAATCACCTCCCAACCCCTCTCCACCCTTATATTGTTAAGACAAAAAATGATGGATCTTGAGATTTTGTAACCAACCCCCACCTTAAAGCATGTTCCACTAAAATAAATTTCCTGGCAGCAAGGGATGATAAGTGAGCCTATTAGGATAAAGAATGCAATCTGCAGAAATAGCTACTGCAGGGCTGGGGTCACAGGAGCATTAGCATGTCAGCTAGCAGCAATTCATCAGATTTATTTAGCTTGTTTGTTGGTTACCAAGATTACAGAGTAGGAAAAGGTTGTATTTCATCCTACATAGATTGCATATTTGTTCCACTACCTGCGATATCTATTTGGAAGGAGCATCCTTTCTTTGGTGGGAAATATTTGCTATCGTGCAATGAAAGACTCATTTTCAGGGTGACTGAAATGTATATCTTCATTTGGCAAGCACTGGGCCACTGCAGAAAGTGACAGGATCATTTCTTCTTTTAAAGCTTTAATTTAGATGTAGAAGAGCTTCAGTAACATCTCACCTCCGAATTAATCTTTTCGCAGAGAGTAGGAGACATATTGATTTTATAATTACCTTCGGGAGACAAATTATGAAAGAAAGACCTACAAAACAGTGAGCCTTACACAGAACTTATTTAAACAAAGTTTAAATTGCAAGGGGCCAAAATTTCCTTTTCATGCCTGAGCAGTCTTGCAGGATCACATGTTGCCATAAAGTATAAGTAATGACAGTAAGGTTGCAACATAATAATTTAAAGCCACACAGATACATGTATAAGATATGCCACGTTCAGTGTTCTTTTATGTACGGATAAAACACTGGTCTGGCATTAAAACATGAAAATATGAACTTTAGATTATATACAGTCATTTGTCCTTAGCTCATCAAAACCCAAAGTCTTAAAAGAACAATGTGAGATAAACAGATTGAAGTAACAGACGTGATGAACTGCAAATGAATGTATTAAGCAGTTAATCCTTGGTGTAGCCTCATGATCAATGTTATTTTAGTAATAGCCGGGTATGGTCACTTGCGAAATGTTCAGGAAAGATCATTGATGGAACCTGTGAGCATAAGGACATCTTGCTGGCATGTTTTCTCTGAATGACAAAGAGTTTTAACATTTTGCACTCAGGTGGAAAATTCTACATACTTCTCTTGAGAAATTATTTCAGATCTGTGAATCCACTTAAGCTAAGGTCTAGGCCCGAAATGTCAGCCTTCCTGCTCCTCTGATGCTGCTTGCCCTGCTGTGTTCATCCAGCTGTACACCTTGTTATCTCTAATCCACTTAAACTGTTAGTTTTTCTCAATTGATCTTTTTATCAATACTGATGTTTTAATCTATGAATTCCTGATGCCTGTGTAAACATTATCCAAATAAATTGCAGACAATATAGTCTGTTGGTCTCTTAAACGCCACCTGATTATCGCTAACCGCAATTTATTTAATTCAAGTACAGTTTCCACTTTTGGTCCTCAGAGTTTTAATGTTCCTTTTTTTTCACATTTATTAGTATAAGTCTTAGCATATGAGCACAGGAGGAGAGGAGAGGAAACACCTTGAGCCTTAAACTTGCCCTAACCTGAGTCATTATTGGCCATACCTCAATTTGAAGGTGACATATCAGGGTCATATGTTCATGGGTCTTTATGTGATCGGACAGGCTGATTTTTGACCCACAGATATTTGGTCACTTGGGGAAAGGTATGGCATCTGAACTGCAGAATTTACTTCCCTTTTATCCCTTCTTTGCCACTACTCCACTTCAACTCTAAAATGTCTCACTGCGCTGGGTGATGCATCTTGCTGGGCTATGCCACTGTCATTCTAAGAAATTGATAGAAAACCCCCCACCAGGCCATTGAATTCAATGCTGCCTGATCATGGAACATCCACAAACATCACTGAACCACAGTCTAACCATATAATCACCAGGAAAGAACAAAAACTGCTCCATCTACATAATCATGTTATCTGCACCTTGCTACAACAAGTTTATAATTTGTGTTAGTGTCCCGTAAAGAGATTTATCCCCAAGAAACAACCCTACTTTTTTTTATACATTCAATGGGAAATGGACATTGGTGGCTAGGCCAACATTTTTTTGCCTATTCCTATGTACCTTTGGGAATATGAAGTGATCTGCATTCTTGAACCGCTGCAGTGTGCAGAGTGTAGGTACACCGAATGTGAGGTGAAGGGAGTTTCAGGATTTTGGTCCACTAACAATGATGCTGTGGCGATTTAGTCATCAAACCAGGATGATGTGTGGCTTTCGGGGAACTTGCATATGGTGTTGTTCTCATGTTTCTGTTGCTGTTGTCCTTCTTGGTGGTGGAGGTCATAGGTACAGAAGGTATTGTCAACGTGAGACGCTCCAGTGCATCTTGTAGATGGCAAACTTTGCTGTTACTGAACAACTGTGGTGGAAGAAGTGCATTTTGAAACTAGTGAATCGGGTAACAATCAAGGGGGCTAGTTCATCCTGGATGGTGTTGAGTCTCTTGGCTTTTGTGGGAATTGCATCTATCCAAACAAGTGGAGACTCAGACTCCAGTTTTATGCCTTGTAGGTGGTGATCAGACAGGTTACAATGAAAAGACATTTACCTGAAGTGTTTGTCCACAGATGCCAGAACTTTTCATCTTTTTTCTCGGACTTAGTTCAGTAATATTGCTCTTCCTGGACAAGGCAGCAAGAGTTAATCCATAATCTTAATTCTAACATGTACAGAAGCTGTGTATTTTCAACTATTAATTTATTCAGTTTTAAGTAATTTATCAAATTAAATGATTGACTTCTTTCATCCAAGAAAATAATACATGTCTATAGCAGGAAGGTTGAATTGAGAAATTGTCGGTGATTTTAAATGTCTTCACGAGAAACAAAAGGTCAGATAAAAATATTAAGAATCTGTTTGCTATTATCTCCAACAATAATATTGAGGTGTAGCTGAACTTTAAATCCACTCATAAAATTTAGAAAATCTTGGTATCTTGCTTTCAGCACAAAGAAGGAAATTTAATCTTTAGTCTGTGAAAATTACTTATGTTGTACACTGGTTAGCAATGCAACCATCTCCAAAAATTTACAACCTGTGTCAAAGAAACAGTAATTAAAGCTTTCCTTCTAAACTGTTCTGCTAGGTCATTTCTGTAATAGATGGAAAAAGAATGTTAGGGCACCAGGTTGTCAAATACCCTACCTGCAGGGTATCTTTCTCCTTGCCACCTACTGCTTACAGGATATTTCTCCTCTCCTGAATTCCCATCTTGCCAATAAATCGAGAATCATCAGCTACTTTACTGGGAATTTAAAGCTGTGAGAGTGTTGACAAGGGGGTGAAGTGATGACCTTCCCCATTAATGGCCATGTCATTAACTTCTCCTGTTATTTATTTTCTTTTCAGTCTTCTGCAGGATTTCTGTTAGCTTAATAGTGATAGTGCCTTCACAGTTGTTTGTCATCCTACCATCGTTAAACTAATATCTCTGCAAGCGTTCATGTGGAGGAGAAACTGCTGTTACTACATTATAGCCCTGAGTTTTCATTGTAACAATCATATTAGTTTTATGTTAATTAAATTGCAAAGTAACGTAGGAACTTTGTCCAAGTAAGTAATTCTGTAATTCACCACAAATTTATCTCTGTTATTGGTCCTTCATTGATTCCATCTCTTGTAAAATTTCATTTTGTGTTCATCTTTCCACCATCTTAGCCATAGTGCTGTCCCTCCCATTCATTACTTTGTGCTTGAATCTTGACATTGGAGATTGTTGATCTTTATGACTATCATAAGCAAAGATCAACTTATTTTCTTCCTTTCGAATTCACATTATTGCTTGTTTACAAAAACCACCTTTTCAGTACCAGCCAGATGCTTGTTTCTTTTTGTGGCTTCTTTTTTACCTAAATCAAGTGTCTACTACAGGTTCAAAACACTCACTAGCAAATCTAAACATCTATGCAATCCTCTTTTTCAGTTATTTCTATGTCAGCAGTGCTGGCAAAGCCAATGTGTATTGCTATCCCTCATTGCTACCAACATTCACGCCACACAAGTGCCAGGCAATGACCATCTCAAATAAGATGCAGTCTTATTACAATCTCTTGGCATTCACTGGTCACTTTGAGAATCAAGAAGTGGAATATTTGCTGCAGAATTTGTAACCTCTTACCTACTTTTATATTGATGCAATTTGTATCTATCTGGCCTGGGTGATTTTTAATGGGTCAATGGTAGCTCCTACGATGCTAATGCTAGTGAATTTCGCCATACTTGCTTTTGAGTGTCAAGGGCATATGTTTAGATTATCTCTTTTTGGAGGTGGCCATTGTCTGGCACTTGAGCTACTTTCTACTTATGAGTTCATGCCTAAATGTTGTCCATGTTTTGCTGATTCAGTATCTGAGGAGTTGTGAATAGGCCCAAATACTGTGCAATCATTAGCGTATCTCTCTATTTCTACATTTATGATGAGATAAATGATCTTGTTTTAATTCTTATTCAGATATGGACAGCCTGACCCATCGATGAAGCAGCTGAAGATTGTAAGCCCTAAACCATTACCCGAAAGAACTCCTGCAATGATATTCCAGGACCAGGATGGCCGTCTTCCAACAATAAAACCTTGTAATAAATAATGACTCCAACTAGTGAAGAATTTTTCCTCTAAATCCCATTTATATCAATTTTACTAAGGCTCCTTGATGTCCTCAAATGCGCCTTGATGTTAAAGGCAGTCACTCTCACCTTATTTCTAGAGTTCTGATCTTTGTCAGTGTTTGGACTAAGCCTGTAATGAGGTCAGGGCCAGAGCAGCCCGAGCTGAACCCAAATTGAGCATCAGTAAGCAAGCGATTGCTGAGTAAGTACCACTTCATTGAACTGTCAATGACATGCTCCATCATTTTGCTGGTTAAGAGGAATTGTTCAGAACAGATCTGTCCTGCTTTCTGCCTACCTGGGTAGTTTTCTCCATGGTTAGGTAAATGCCAGTGTTGTAGCTATAGTAGAATAGGTTGGCTAGAGGCACAGCTAATTCTGGGACATAAGTCTTCAATACTACAGCTGGGCTGTTGCTCGACTCATGGTCTCTGCAGAATCCAAGACACTCTTATATTTCTCGATACAATACAAAGAATTCATCCTTCTGGACTCTGCCTGCTTTCTTCTCTCATGGTATTACTGTGTGGTTTTCTGAAGTAGTGATGAACATTTAAGTTCCCTTGCCACAGTGCATTTTATATCTTTGTTACTCTCACTGTTTCTTTTATGTGCTGTTCAGCATGTAGAAGCATTTATTCATTGATTAACGGAGGGTCAGTGAGCGAGAAAATATTTCCTTACTCAATTTTGACTTGATGCCTTGACACTTCATGGAGTCCAGAATCACTGTTTAGCACTGAGGGGAGCTGATGGACTCGTTGAATTATCATTGGACTATTAATCCAGAGACCTAGGTAATGTTCTGGGACCTGGGTTTAAATTGTGATCTGGTCTAATTTTTGCAGGGTATGAAATGTGCCAGCCGTTACCATCACAACGATTATGGTGAAGGCAATGTGCACAGTGCCATGCTCTAAATGTTGAGTTTTCAGGCTGTGGATGTGTATTGCTGAGAGCCTTCTAAATCACTCACATACGTCCAATCTTGGGATTTGACCGAGAAGATCAGCGCCCAGAACCCGAGGCAGTAGATGTTCATGCAGAAGGACCAGGTGAAGTCATCCCAAATAAACTGCACCTTGTGGGTGGCCAAGGTCAACAGCGAAGGGGCAGTTGCTTGCCCTCTCAGGTACAGGCTGGGATCCACGGGCACTTACTAGGGTTTGACCTCCGTCCAGGTCCCAGCCTGACCCCCCCAAAAAGAGCAAGGTGAGCATTATTCTCACGGTGTAGGCCTTTCCAGTTCGGTGCCTCAATTAAAATGTCCTAGTGCACTGGATGTGTCTGCTGTCATCGGCTTCAGTTGCTTAGCTTTGAAATAACCCTGTGGCTGGAAGTAAAGTAATATAGCACAGTGACAACAGAAGTCCTGTTCAGATACTTCAGTTGCATTGCTGGGCCTGCATCTGGCGGATGTATATTTCACACTAGTTAATAAACCCAGTTTATAATAAACAATATGCAATAAACAAAATGCACAAAGGCTATGGGACCTCTTCTGTTGAAAGAAAGGGTAAATTAACATTTGTGGCACAGTGGCAGTATCCCTACTCCTGGACCAAGAGATTTGAGTTCATGTTCTACCTGCACCAGAGGTGTGTAATAACATCTCTGAACAGGTTAATTTAAAACAAAAATGAAACGGGTTAACATTTATGCAATGTCAGTTTGTGATCTCAGGTCATACCAATAAGGTATAGTTCAAATATATTTATGAAGTCATTTCGCGCCCATCAGTCTACTCTCCATCGTCAGTAAATTGGTGGAAGGTGTCATCAGTAGTGCTATCAAACAGAACCTGTTCAGCAATAACCTGCCCAGTTTAGGTTCTGCATGGCCACTCAACTCCTGGCATCATGACAGATTTAGCTTAAACTTGGGCAAAAGTGCTGAACTCCAGAAATGGGGTAATAGTTGTCCATTGACATCAAGGCTGCATTCGACAAGAGTGTGGTGTCAAGGAACCCGAGTAGAATGGGAATCAGGGGGCAAAATCTCTGCTGGTTAGATTCATATCTGACCTATAGGAAGATGGTTGTGATTGTTGGAGGTCAGTCATCTCAGCTGCAGGAGTTCCTCAGAGTAATGTCCAATAATCAACCATCCTCAGCTGCCTTTTCAGTGACCGACATTCCATCATTAGGTCAGAAGTGGGAATGATTGCACAGTGTTCAGCACCATTCACAACCCCTCAGATACTGAAGCTGTCCATGTTCAAATGCAACAAAATCTGAACTATCCAGGCTTGCGTTAAAAAGTGACAAGTAACACTTGCATCACACAAGTGCCAGGCAATGACCATTTCCAATAAGAATCAATCTAACACTGCTCCTTGACATTCAGTGGCATTACCATCACAGAAACCCTCACTATCAACATCCTGGGGGTTACCATTGACCAGAAGCTCAACTGGACTCACCACATAAACACAGTGGCTACAAGAGCAAGTCAGAAACTAGGAATACTGAGGTGAATAACTCACTGCCTGACTCCCCAAATCCTGTCCACTATCCAGAAGGCACAAGTCAGGAGTGAGATGGAATACTCCCCTTTTGCCTGGATGGGTGCAACACCATCAACACTCAGGAAGCTTGACACCATCCCAGACAAAGCAGCCCACTTGATCGCACCACATCCACAAGCATCCACTCCCCTCACTGCTGACTCTCATTTACAGCAGTGTGTACAATCTACAACTTGCACTGCAGAAATTCACCAAAGGTCCTTAGACAGCACCTTCCAAACCCATGACCACTTCCACATGGAAGGACAAGGGTCGCAATTACATTGCAACCCTACACCACCTGCAAGTTCCCCTCAAAGACACTCATCATCCTGACTAGCGAATATAGCGCTGTTCCTTCACTGTAGTGGGGTAAAAATCCTGGAAATCCCTCTCTAAGGACATTGTGGATCACAGCATGCAGACTGCAGCAGTTCAAGAAGGTATTTCATCACCACCTTCTTAACAGCAACTAGAGATGGGGAAAATGACATCCATGTCCTCGAGTGAATGAAAAATATCACTGTTATGGGGAACTGGGCCTGTGCAAAGCACAATTATAGAAATATCAATAAAATAATTATTGGGCAATCTGGCTTTAGTAATGTTAGTAGGGGATCATTTGTGGCCAAGTTACTGGGGAGAATGGCTCTGATTCCCTATGAAACGGTGCTATGGGACCCTTCCTGTTCACCTAGATGGCCTCAATTCATTTGAAAAACCACTTATCTGGCAGGGCAATACTGTCTTGCTGTCACATTGGAGTAACAGACTAAATAATGTCCTCAAGCTTCTGAACCTGTGATTGTGATTATGAATTCACAATGTACTTTGGGTTCTGGATGTGCCCTAGCACTCAATATGGAGGAAGGTCCTGGTATAGCCCAAAACATAAGATTGGGTAGGGACTAAAATGCTCAGCTGGTTACCAACCTTAGTCACTTTTTAATTTAAGAAACTTTCAGAACTATGTAAAGGGGGTCAATATGCAAACTGTTCTTTATGATATTAGGAATAAACACATTAACTTAATCTTAAGAAACATATTTGATTGTTGGTTAATGAAGCCATTGCCCCATTTATTTTAACCGAGCAGACGAATAAAGATAAATGCCAGATTATTGTTGCATTGAGTACAGCAGTTACATTGAATTTTCACTTTGTGCTGTAAACAGTAAAATAGTTTATAAGTCAAACTGACATTCAGCAAACAGTTTCATCCATGATATACATTAATCATAGTAATTATAGTGTCAGACTTTTGTGAGGCTCATAAATAAAACGGTATTATTATACTATGCTAATGATATACTTAAACCCATCCACTTTCTGGAACCACATTATTTCCTGATAATCATTCCGGGTTAAATTACTGTAATCAGTTGCTAACATTTTTGCCCGAGAAGCAGTCTGGCCAGTGAAACATATTCTGCACAGCTCACAGAGGAAAGATCAGCTCACAAAGTATCGCAACAGTGTAGAATACTTCTCACCTCCTTTTCCAAAAGAACAGTCTAAAACAACCAAATTCCAAAATGAATTATTGACTGATTTTTCACACTTTTGAAAGTTGTGAAACGATGTGTCATTCCAGGGCAGGCTCCCTTATTGCGTGTGCTTATCATTTTAATCATGCCTGAATGTTTCAACTTGGAGATCAGAAACACACTTTCTACTTGCAACATGTGGTGGAAGAATAATAAAGTAATCCTTCATTCATTTATACAGTTGACTTCTGAAGTCAAAGTTCAGCATGTCATAATTAATTTATGTTACAACCACACAGAGAAAGTGATCACAATGAAAGTTAAGCTGGTTGAGACAGAATGTAGTAGTCAAACCACGGTCTTTAAGTTTCAGACAAGCCCTGAAAACCTAATATTTTTTCTTCCAATAAATCATTCATATGAATCTTCATGTTAATGCAGAATCTGGTGTTTATTATACAGTATTTCACAACCCAGCAGTCACCTAAAGTTACCAGACTTCTCCTTTTACATTTACTCATGATCTCAAATTTATTCATTTGATATACACTTTAATTGCCTTAACCTACATTGCCATGGACCAAGGCTTTGTCAGCTAGCACACACGCAAAGGACCAAAACGCCTTCCCTGACATTAATTTTCTGAATTTCTTACATCATCTGTTTCCAAACTCACAAAGTGGGAAATAGTTCTTCCTGTTGCTGCCTGAATATTATGTTTATTGTCGGGTGTCAGCTCCTCTTTTACTTCATATGTGAGCTTCCGCTAGCAAGTGGCACTCCTCAATAACTCCGTGCATTCTGGAAGAATTTTCTAGCCCCCAGAATAAACCGGGAGTGTGAATTCTCAGGATCTGCAGTGTACATCTATGGATGGATGCCCATCCAAATGTTGATATTTGCAGATTTCTTTGCCACAGGCAGCTGTTGAGGCTAGGTCATTAAGTATATTCAAGACTGAAGTAGACAGATTTTTAATTAGTAAGGGAATCGATTGTTCTAGGGGAATGGCAGGAATGTGGAGGTGAGGATTTCAGATCAGCCATGTTCTTATTGAATGGCAGATCAGACTTAATGGGCTGGATGGTCTGCTTCTACTCTGATTCTTATAATCCTATGGTCTAATGGCTAATACAGATGTAATATTGTTTTGGAAGATTCCTGATGTTTAATAATTCTGCTAAACTTATAGTTTAATGCAGATGAGTGATCAGACAAGAAATTCCCCTGTTCCAAACGGATTTTTTTTCCGCTCAATAAAGTGGCCAGACCTGCAGGTTAGTTCCCCAGTGGGTTTTACTATTAAGCACAGCCAATTCCTTTTTCAGTCCACAAAGATAAAATAGGATAGGAGTTTAGGAAACATGCTGTGATTCTGTAAACAGCTGAAAAAAAAATCACAAGGTTAATCAGCAAAAGGTGTTCGTAATTTTTTCTGTTGCAGTTGATGATTCAAGTCCCTCACAAGATCAAACTGGTTGCATGTATCAATCCAACTCTTCTGCAGTGAATGGAACCAGACGGGTATTGTGGACTGTGATATCCTTGATTGGAGTTGTTAATCCGGGTCAATCAGGAAGCCCCAACCGACCAATATAAACTGGGAATTTAGAATTTTTCCTCAGTTCAGGGGACTGACTCCGAGCTGGCTGGTCACAGCCAGTGTACTGTGCACAAGTAAATAAATGGTGATTTAGTAACGGGACACTGGCCTCCGTGCAGTTATTTCACTTTCCTCAAATAAAAGCAAAGTTTTGACAAAAGTAGGCCAGGCCTGTTGTGATAACCAATAAATGGACCAAGAAATTGTATGAGGAGTTTGGTAATTTGCCATAACACAACAAAAATTGGCCAAACAAAATAAACTCATGCCCAGTTAGGTCCTTTCTTGGAAGTTCCTAATAGAGTTATAGCAGGCCACCAGTAGAATTCCTGTGGAATTTTCAGGTCTCTATTTGCTTTGACAAAGTACTGCATATGGGAAGTGAAATTTTCTTCTGTCCCCCTGAGTTTTCAGTTTATTACAATGCCTGGATTATATCATAACAAAACATTCAATAACATACTCAGTGGGATTGGAAAATTGGCTTTGGGATGCTCTTCAGTGTGGAATGCTATGGGCTGAATGGTTTGTTTATACGTTTTGGGATTCTATGATTCAATGATATCACATCAGTTGTTTTGCTTTCCATTTTACTTCAAAAATTATCTTGACAACACCAATGTAACTTCTCTTTACACTATTTTTAGGCCCACCTTTATTCCTTATTCTTTTTTCCCTTTATTCATTCACAAGATGAGGGGCGTCACTGGCTAGGCAGCATTTATTGCCCTTCCCTAATTGCCCAGATGGCAGTTAAGAGTCAACCTCATTGCTGGGGATCTGGAGTCACATGTAGGCCAGACCAGGTAAGGATGGATTTTCCTTCCCAAAAAGACATTAGTGAACCAGAGATAACAAGGTGTCGAGCTGGATGAACACAACAGGCCAAGCAGCACCAGAGGAACAGGAAGGCTGATGTTTCGGGCTTAGACCCTTCTTCAGAAATGGGGGAGGGGAAGGGGGTTCTGAAATAAATAGGGAGAGAGGGGGAGGCGGACAGAAGATGGATAGAAGAGAAGAGAAAGACAGGTCAAAGAGGCGGGGATGGAGCCAGTAAAGGTGAGGAGTTAGGTCAGTCCAGGGAGAACAGACAGGTCAAGGGGGGAGGATGAAGTTAGGAGGTAGGAGATGGGGGTGGGGCTTGAGGATAGGTGGGAGGGAGGGATGAGTTGGGCTGGGGAGATTTTGAAACTTGTGATAGGTTTTTCCAACAATGGATTCATGGTCATTGTTAGATTCTTAATTACAGATACTTATTGAATTTGAATTCTACCATCTGCCATGGCAGGATGTGAACCAAGTTCCCCAGAATATTATCTGGGTCTCTGGATTAACAGTCCAGTGATAGTACTACTAGGCCATCACCTCCACTGTTGTACGTGCCAATGAGCCAGATATGCTCAGAACTTTGGAACACCCAATATCCACCGATCCTACCCTCTTAAGTAGCAAATTACATACTTAGATCACAGTTTGGAGGATAAGTTAGAGGAAAAATATATCAGCTGATGCACAGAACATAGGGTATGTAGGTCAAAGTAATGATGGTAGAAATGAAGAAGGAATCTGCTGCACAAAGAACAAACATATATCCATCTCAATCAGTGAAGCCTGAAGTTTGATCATTATGACTATGGTCCTCAAAAGAATTGTGCTCACTGAACACAGAAATTTGCTCCAACCACTCGATACTGTACCAGCCAATGTGAAGGCTGCTGTGCTACGTACATAGGCTTGTGTTGTGTGCCAGTTTTGACAAACCATCAAGAACATTGTCACAACTGCATGATTATCGTCAGTGACAGAGAGTTTAACACCAGTCATTGTGGATGATCACACCATTGTTAAATGAACCCATGTCACTGTCCCAATACGAATGCTAGGAATTTGTCACTTGCTATAGTAAATGGCAATAAATTACAATCCTGCTTGAATATTTAAATGTCACTCATTGGTGTTATTAGACAGAACCTGAAGTCCTGACATTCCATTCTGTTCGAAGTTGTTGAGTCAGTGGGGATCCACAATTAAACCATTCTGATCAAGTGTACTGCATTGGCAGAAAATTTGCTTTAGTCTCTCTTGCTTCTCATGTCGGTCAGTCCTTTTACATCTCTCCTTTCTTTAGACCCACAACAACTGCAGATACAGACAATCTCCACTTGTCTCAAGGGGAAGTGGTGGCCTAGTTGTACTATCACTGGACTGTTAATGCAGAGACCTACCTAATGTTTTGGGAACCCAGGTTCAAATCCCACTGCAGCAGATGGTAGAATTTGAATTCACTAAAAACCTGGGATTAAAAATCTAATGAATCCATTTGGCAGGGAAAAACCCACCTGGTTCATTAATGACGTTTAAGCAAGGAAATCTGCCATCCTTCCCTGGGTTGGCCTACAAGTGACTCCAGAACCACAGCAATGTGATTGACTCTTAACTGTCCTCTGGGCAATTTGAAATGGGCAACAAATGGAGGCTTAGCCAGTGATGCCCTCACTCCATGAATGAATTAAAAAAGTAACCTCACCCAGGTGAACTACCATCTTCCCCATTCTTACCCATCCCAAAACTACAGTTGTACTCCTGTTCTCCATTCGTAGAAACTCCACAGTGTCGAAGCAGGCCATTAGGCCCAACAAGCCCACACCAACCCTCCAAGGAGCATCCCACCCAGACCCACCACTGTACCTTATCTCTGTAACCCTGCATTTCCCATGGCTAACCCACCTAACCTGCACATTGCTGGACTAGGGAGGAAACTGGGGCACTCGCAAGAAACCAATACGGACAGGTCCCTGGGGCTGTGAGGCAGCGGTGCTAACCACTGAGTCACCATGCCATCCTATTAGCCTCAGCAATATTTCTGTTCTGTATTAGACTTCTCAACTCAGCTCTTCTTCTGAAGCCTGAAGCTGTGTGACTCTTGTCATTAGAGTCTACACTTCCACACACTGCTGGAGTTGAGCTGCCGACTCATTTGTCTGGAGGATTGCAACCATAATGTATGTCTCAATTCCAGGTCGAAAAACTGGCACAATCCTTCCGGCAGTGCCCAGCTATGGAACTTCTCCAGGTCACCAATGAAGGGCAGTGGGCAGCACTGAGAAGTGTGGGGAACAATGGATAGTCTATCGGGAGGAGTGACCATTGGAGGGGAGTGAGGAGACCTAAAGAGCATCTGAAGATGGATGTTCTAAGACAAGGGGTTCATTTCCAGCTGAAATAAAAGGAAGCACGTTACTGTAAGGGACTGCAGGATGCAGGGATAACCCTGGATATGATGAGTTGAATGGACTGCACCATAACACTTGGCGAACCCTTCCAAGAGAATACTTATGGACTCTGTGACATTGTGACACCCCCCAGATGCAACCATTTAACGCGGCCTATCTTTAGTTCATTGCCCTCCCAGTGAGGAAGCTAAAAGGCTCTGCCCCTGAATGTGGGAGGTGGCAGTGGGAGGAGTGAGGGTAGGTTGGGGAGCTGCTCTGTTGAAAAATGATTGATGTAGCCTGGGGAAAGTAACCCACTTCCATGGAGTGGGCTGCTTACTTGGTCCCCTATTAGCCCTGGAAAACTCCCAGGACAGGGGAAGTCAATGGGGAGCTTTCCCAGGGCAGTTTTCCCCAATGTTCCTGAACATCACCACTCCCAGCCTCTTGTCTCCAATCCCATCTCCATGGAGCTGTTAAAATTTGGTATGTTCCTTTACCCCTCTCGAGACTTGTAACTGCATTTCCATTTAACAATATTTACTGATTCACTTCACTAGTGCTGCAGGAATTCCAGTTAGGATTGTGTTTACCCTGTGCTGGCAGGCTCCCTATTCTTCATTTCTTTGAAATACATCAGTGTTTCTTTTGTTTCCCATGAGAAACAGAGAGGTAAGCAATTGGTAGGATCTGTAGGGGGAAAAGATGGAAATAAACTAATTAAAGAAGGTTTGAAGTAACCAGGAGACAGGAAGAACATTGATGAACTTTGCACATAATATACAATTGGACTTCTGCAAAAAAAATGTATGGCTATGAATATACATGCTAATTTAATATATTTTAAGCAAAAGTCTTCCATTCAATTTAGATGAACAATGCCACTGTAATGCACACATTAAATGTTGTGTTTTTTTTTATTTTTTCTGTACATAAAAAAAAGTTATATTTTAATGAAAACCTCAGGCATTAAATCACTGAAGTTCTAATTACTGTTGGATTCATTCCCACTGGTCAGAGCGATGACACTGCAGCAGATGGAGAGAACTCACACTTTGCTAATGGGCTAGTGTTGCCTGCTGTAGCCTGAACTTCTTAACCAGTAGGGAGGGATCTATCATGGATTAAAATGTATCATTTCACTTCATTCACATCAGCAAACAGTGAAGAGAGTCTGCTGGTGAAGTCTCTTTTATTTGTTAAATGTTGTTTACGTGATGCGTTCTTGATTAAACTGGAGGAGTGAGCAGGGGAAAGAAAAATCAAGTCAATAGCAGATGGAGGCAGTAAATTTAAAAACAGCACAAAAAGACGAAAATTGTGCTGCTTTAATTACGCTTGAGCAATTCATTCCCTCAGTGAGTAAAGGGGTTACTCTTGGATTTTTCCTATCCTTCAGGACCCTAGTAAGTACATAAAGTAAATAGACTGTAACTTCTCCAAACCAGAATGGTTGGAACTAAGCTGTTTTGTCCTTTCCAGATTTCAGAATTTTCTGGATTACAGACATTAAAATGCTTAATGAAAAGCAAATGAACATAATGTTTAAATGTCTCCATGTTTGCATTCACTTGTGGGATGTGTGAGTTGCTGGTTGACCAGCCTTTAAAGCCCACCCCAAATTGCCCTTGAACCGTGGGTAGTTGACAGTTGACCATATTGCTGTGGGTCTGGAGTCACATATAGACCAGGGCTGTTGAAGATGACAGATTTTCTTCCCTGAAGGACATTAGTGAACCAGATGTGTTTTTCCTTCCTGACAATCAGCAATGGTTTTATGGTAATCAATAAATGCTTTTCCCCTGCCATGGTGGGATTTGAACCCATTTTCCCAGAACATTAACTGAGTTCCTGTATTAATAGGCGAGTGACAATACCATTAGACCATCACACCACCACCCTTCAAAGATTTGCAATTACTCACACAGAACCATTGTACAGAACTTATACAACTTCTATCACCTAGAAGGAAAAGGACAACAGATGCATGGGAACACCTCCATCTTCAAGTTCTTCTCCAGGTCACACACCACTCTGATTTAGGACTACATCACTGTTTCTACATCGTTGCTAGGTCAAAATCCCAGAATTCCCCTTCTAACAGGACTGTGGATCTTCCTACGCACCAAAGACTGCAGAGGTTAAAGAAGGAAGCTCACCACCAGATTCTCCACAGGCAATTATGGATAGGCAAAAGGTGCAGGCTGAGCATCAATATACATATCCCAAGACTGAACAAAAATAAAGTCACAAAACATTATAAAGTGTTAATTGTATTATGATCCAAAGCTACATCTTCCATATTTCCACTCTCAAATTACTGTACTAAACTGATATCAATTTCAATAGCCTGCTTAAACACTGTCCAGGCAGTTGGTGCTTCCAAACAATTGATTTTCAGATTGCTGAGGCGACAGAGTATATGGACCACCTTGACATTCCATCTGTAGCGTTTCTTAAAGTTAGATGTTACAGGTCAAGTAGGAATCTAAGAGAATGTAGGCACACATCTACTCTGAACAGTGCAGCCTTAATAAGCCAAAAGAACTTTCCATACGCCATCCTTCTGAGGAAGAATTTCTGAATTTCTTCCTTTGCAACTGTAGTTAAAACTCCAGAGTGATTAATGTGCTGGATTAGTAAGGCTATTGATGAGATGCAAAGGAATGGATATAAGAAAGCCACTAGTCAGTGGTAAGATTCTGAAGCTGCAATTTGAGCTTTGAGGCGAAAATCGCAAATGTTCTTGACATTGAAAGGCTGGTCAGAATTTTCCCATTTTCAGTTAAAACGTAGTGATGACTGAGAATCATGGTGCCTCTTCTGTAATGTTTCAGGGATGACCTTTCTGGTGCAATTTTCCATTTTTCACCTCATTAATTATGTAATTGGGCTCCTCAGTGCATCGCTTATGGAATCACATGATCAGGGAGGCAGATGTGCTCACTGTGACCAGGAATTTCCAGTGTTCATGCCATTAACACCATAATTTAAAGCCCAGCTACACACTCTGTGTTATAAGGCAGGAACAATCCCTCACGCTGTGGTATTTAGCTAATATCACCGAGGAAATGGCCAGCAAGCAAAGCTCATTTTCTTATTCATGGCATGTACCTGCCGATGCTGTGGACAGGGAAGTAAAGGTCAAGTAGCTGTATTCCCTCCAGACTGCTCTCCCATTAGGGACTGAAAGATGATTGATGGTGGTTTAATCTAAGGACGGCCACACATCAGAAAAGGGAAAGGTGTTGAGAATGAGAGTCCTTTGTGTTGACCTCAGCCAGTGTGAGAAGTGAACCCACAATTTTGGCTTCACTCTGCATTACAAACCTGCCACCAGGTGACAGTGCTAACTGAGTCAATATAATGCAGAGCTGGAGGAACACAGCAGGCCAGGCAACATCAGAGGTGCAGGAAAGTCAACATTTCGGGTCGGGACCCTTCATCATGACTGGGAACGGGGAAGAGAGCTCAGAAATAAATGGAGTGGGTAGGGGTGGGGTAATGATAGGTGGATGCAGGTAGGGGGTTGTGGAGTTTGGCCATTGGGAAAGATGGGACAGAGAAGTGAGAAGGGAGATGGACAAGTCAAGGAAGCAGGGATGAGAGGGAGAGCTGGACATTGGATAAGGCTGAGGGTGGTGAGATATTGAAGTGAATGAATTCTATGTTGAGGCCATTGGGCTGTAAACTCCTGAGGTGGAATATAAAGCGTTCACAGATCACAGAGAATCCCTACAGTGTAGAAACAGGCCCATTGGCCCAACAAGTCCACACTGACCCTGAGAGCATCCCACCCAGACCCATCACCTATAACCCACCTAATCTACACATCCCTAAACACTATGGGCAATCCACCTAGCCTGCACATCTTTGGACTGTGGGAGGAAACCAGAGCACCCAGAGGAAACCCACACAGACACCGGGAGAATGTGCAAACTCCACACAGACAGACATCCGAGGGTGGAATTGAACCCAGGACCCTGAGGCTGTGAGGCAGCAATGATAACCACTGAGACACCATGCCGCCCCCATTGTGTTGTTTCTCCAATTTTCAAATGGCCTCATTGTGACATTGAAGGAGGCCCAGGATGGACATGTTGCCATGGGATTGGGAGGGGCAGTTGAAATGGCTGGTAAACAGAAGGTAGTGTTGATTGGAGCGTACAGAGCACAGATGCTTCACGAGTCGGTCACCGAGTCTGTACTTGGTCTCTCTGATATAGAGGAGAACAAATCAGGAGCAACGGACACAGTAGACCAGGTTAGAAGACATACAGGTGAATCCCTGTCGGACTCGGAATTGTCGTTTGGGGTCTTGGGCGGAGGTAAGAGGGGAGGTGTAGGGGCAGGTGTAGCGCTTCCTGTGGCTGCAGGGAAAGGTGCTGGGGGGTGGTGGTGTTGGTGGGGAGCGTGGAGCTGATGAGAGATTCACAGAGTGAGCAGTCCCAATGGAAAGCAGATGGGAAGGAAATATCTGTTTGGTGGTGGGGTCTGATTCCAGGTAGTGAAAATGGCGGAGGGTGATGCGTTGGATTTGGAGATTGGTGGGGTGGTATGTGAGGACCAGGGGGGCTCTATCCTTGTTGTTGTTGGAGGCAAGGGATTCAAGGGCAGAAGTGTGGGAAATGTAGGAGATGCGGTTGAGGGCATTATGAATCACAGGAAAGGGGGGAAGTTGCAGTCCTGAAGTAGGAAGACATCTGGGATATCCAGGAGTGGAACGCTACATCCCGGAAGCAGATGCGGTGGAGGCAGAGGAATTGGGAGTAAGGGATCGCATTTTTGCAAGAGGGTGGGTGAGAGGAGATGAGTCAAGGAAGCTGTGGGCATTGGTGTGTTTGAAATAGATGTGGGCGCTGAATCATTGCCGGAGTTGGAGACGGAGAGGCCCAGGAAGGGGAGGCAGGTATTGGAGATGTTCCAGGTGAATTTGAGGGCAGGGTGAAAGGTGTTGGTGAAGTGGATGAACTGTTTGAGCTCCCCATGAGAGCACGAGGCAGCACTGGTACAATCATCAATGTGTCTGAAAGGGATTCACCTGTACGTCTTCTAACCTGGTCTACTGCACCTATTGCTCCCAATGTGGTCTCCTCTACATCGGGGGGATCAAGCGCATACTTGGTGGCCAATTCGCAGAGCATCTGCACTCTGTACGCTACAACAAACATCATCTCTGCCACTTTCAACATCTGCAATCAAACTCCACCATCAAAAAGATAATCCCCTCCCCAACCCTATCTGCATTCCGTAGGGACCGCTCACTCCGCAACTCCCTCATCTGCACCACATTCCTCATCAATCCCATCACACCCGGCACCTTTCCCTGCAACCACAGGACATGCTACACCTGCCCCTACACCTCCCCTCTCACCTCCGTCCAAGGCCCCAGACAATCATTCTGTATCCAACAGGAATTCACCTTTATATCTTTTAGCCTGGTCTACTGCATCCGTTGGTCATGATGTGGCCTCTATATCGGAGAGACCAAGCGCAGACTCGGTGACCGATTCACAAAGCATCTGTGCTCTGTATGCTCCAACCTTCTGTTTACCAGCCGTTTCAACTCACCTTCCCACTCCCTTGCCAACATGTCCATCCTGGGCCTCCTCCAATGTCACAATGAGGCCTCACAAAAACTAGAGGAACAACATCTTATATTCTGCCTTGGGAGATTACAGCCCAATGGCCTCAACATAGAGTCCACCAACTTCAAAATCTTCCCACCCCAGCCTCATCCCATGTTCAACCCTCCCTCTCTTCCCTGCCTCCTTAACCTGACACAACCTGTCCATCTTTTTTCTCACCTATCCGTCCCACCCTTCCCATTGACCAATCTCCACAATCCCCTACCTGCATCCACCTATCACTACCCCACCTGCATTCCTCCAGCCCCATGAGCTGCCTGAAAAGCTGCCTGCATCCCTCTGTCTGCTAAAAAGTAATGTATTCCACAGATGCTACCAGCATCCACGTAAGAGCAAAGTGAGTGAGCACCTTGACTTGCATGGCTAATGGGTTAAGAGAGTTGGCGGCTATGGAGCATGCGTAGGGCATTCTTGTGATGACAGAATTGGGTGATGGGCTGGGCCAATAATTGGCATACTGCAGTAACCGGGCACCCAAACTGACCCATATGTTGGGAAGTTGCATGGCTTGTTTCTGGGAGAGTTAGCACAGCTGTATAAGTAAGAGGTGTACAAATAATCAGAATGGAAATAAGTGAGTTACCACTCAAGGTCGAGATTCCAAAGTCATCATTTATAAACTAAGCCAACAACCCAAGAAACCTTTCCACGACAACGAGGTTCTGATATTTTTTCATTCTTTCTAAATTTTCCCAGCTCTCTCCCCTTGCTCCCGCAATATTGAGGAAGTGAAAACCCCACTCATCACATTACTCTTACACAAGATGGTAAACCAGTATGTTGAAAGCATTTCATCCTTCACTTTTTTTATTTAAATATTCAGATAAATTATTAGAATTGAATTAAGGAGAAACTAAAATATTTATTCGAATACATTTTTAAAATAAAACATTTAAAATATGTGGATCCTTTTAACATAATAGAGAAGCTTAACATTCAACAAATACATTTTTTTAGCATCAGCTAGAGTGTTAAGCAGTGATTACAGATTTGGTAATGATCCAGTTACACCTTATTTATTAAGGTACAGTTTTTGGGCGGTTTTACAGTGAAATCAATGTTTGAATTTTTTGTAAAAAGGTGGAAAGCCACTTCATTGTTATGAAAATGGCTCTGGATACGTGGATTTGGTGTCCTTTCTTGTTTCATCCCTGTTTTACAGTACCTACCCATTTCATGTCGGCTGGGGGTGGGTGGTGGGAATGGGTTCCATTTTCCACATCTATGAAAAGCATTATCAAAGAGGTAATGAGATAGTAGGAACTGCCGATGCTGGAGAATCTGAGATAACAAGGTGTAGAGCTGGATGAACACAGCAGGCTAAGCAGCATCAGAGGGGTAGGAATTTCTGAAGAAGAGTCCAGACCCGAAACGTCAGCTTTCCTGCTCCTCTGATGCTGCTTGGCCTGCTGTGTTCATCCAGCTCTATACCTTGTTATCTCTTTATCAAAGAGGAAATCACAAGTTTTAAAGTGCACCTATCTCAGAGTGTTCCTATATTGCAAATGAGGTCCCCAAAACATGTCTGTCTCAAGCAGCCAGCATCCTTTAGAGAGGTAAGGTACTCTTTGGGTATAGTCCTGTAACGTCTTTCAGGTAGGTCAGTCAAGCTGCTCCTTCATGAAAGTAAGTGTGCCCTTTGACATTCATTCATTTCTGGTCTCCCTGCAATGGGAAGGATGTTGTGAAACGTGAAAGGGTTCGGAAACAATTTACAAGGACGTTGCCAGGGTGGGATGGTTTGAGCTATCAGGAGAGGCTGGGACTATTATCCCTGGCGCATCAGAGCCTGAAGGGTGACCTTATAGAGGTTTATAAAATCATGAGGGGTTTGGATAGGGTGAGTAGCCAAGGTCTTTTCCTTGGGGTGGGGGAGTCCAAAACTAGAGGGCGTAGGTTTAAGTTGAGAGGGGAAAGACGTTAAAGGGACCTAAGGGGTAACATTTTCACACGAGGGTGGTGCGTGTATGGAGTGAGCTGTCAGAGCAGATGGTGGAGGCTGGTGCAATTACAACATTTAAAAGGCATCTGAATGGGTGTAGGAACAGGACGGGTTTAGAGGTATATCGGCCAAATGCTGGCAAGTGGATATTTGGTCAGCATGGACAAGTTGGAGTGAAGGGTCTGATTCCACACTATACAACTCGAAGACTGTGTGACTCTATTATAATTGACTTAATCTGAGAGAGATCATAAACGAAATCAGAAATGTCAAGACAGCTATCGACAGAGCTGTCAAAAGAATCTCTTAATGCGAGCTGTCAAGGAATCTAAAACTCCTGCACAATAAACATATGGAGAAACTGGAGGAAAAAACAGAACTTGCTATTTCACTCAGAAGGTTGACATAAATCTGACTGCTATCATTACAGGATTAATGCTGCATGACTGATCCACAACACTCCATTGTCAATGAGGTCTTTTTATGGTCGAATTGATAGCTCCAGCTAGCTATAAACTCTTTGAATTGCAGCTATGAAATCCATTGTTGTTTTTACAAGGCAATAAAGGACATTAAACACAGAGAATTCGTTTTTAATCATAAGTTTTTTTTAATTAAAAAGAAACATTTAAGAAGTTTATTTAATCACAACATGGCTTGTAAATTCTTCTCTTGGAGGTTAATATGTGACTTACTAAGGTCGGTGTAAGAGCAATGAATGACGGCTGATGGAGCATATGTTGGCATGAGTTGGTACTAAATTGGCATAGTGCTATAAAGGGCCATGGGTTATTTTGGAGGGCAAAACAAAAAAAAATTGTGAGTGCTGGAGATCTGAAACAAACAGAAACAGAAGTTGCTGGAGAAACTCAGCAGGTCTGGCATCCTACTTCTGAAGAAGGGTCACTGGTTTCAAAATGTTAACTTTATTTTCTCCCTACAGGTGCTACCTTGCTGAGTTTCCCCAGTTATTTCTGTTTTTGTTTCTAACAAATTATTAGCTTATCCAAGCACCTGCTGCACATGTACATTGGACTTCAATGAATTATTGACACAGGACACCAAGGCTCCTTTGTATATTTACACTTTTTAACCCTTGAGTTATTTCTGGGTTATCCTATGGACTCCTGATGTTGCTGTAATTTTCAAGGGTTTAGAGACTGTGAATGTAAACAGTTCCACTGTTATTCTCACAACAAACAATGAGTTATATTGTTGTATTTGAACAACACATTCATGCTTCTTCTGCAAGGGGAATCTCTTTTTGCTGACAGGATTGCACACAATTTATCAAGACCATTCAACCTAACTGCTCTAGGCTGATGCTTGCACACATCTCCCCTAGCTTTTTCCATCCAACACAAAAAACTATCTTTCTTTCCCTTTCTCTTCCATGCTCTAATAGTTGTCAAGTTTAAATCTGAGATCTTTTTGATTAAGCAAAAGTATGAAGGAATATGAGCCAAAGACAAGTATTTGGAGTTCTTCTGCAAATCAGCCATGATTTAATTGAATGGCAGAGCAGGCTCAAGGGATTGAATGGCCTATTCCTGTTCCTATGTAATTACCTTGCTTACCCTTCAATGTATCAGTGTTACATTTAATTTGACTACTCAATGTGACGGTGAGCTTGATGTTCAAACCACACTTTGAATGAAGTTTATCCTGAATCCCACATTGGTGTTATTAGTGACTATCTCATATTTATGTACCCTCATTTTAGATTGCCCCACAAGTGTCAATACTTTTTGTATGACAAGCTTATCAACTCCTTCATAATTTTAGAGAGCTCTCAGATCATCAATGCAGCCTCCTCTTTTCTGGAGAAAATGGTAATAAATTTCCACAATAACAGTCAATTAACTCATCCAAATGTCTATTAAATGTTGTAACTGTAAGCATCTACCAATTCCTCTGGCATTTCATTCTACATGCGGGCCACCCTCTTTGTGGAAAGGTTGCCCCTCAGCTCTCTTTTAAATCTTTCTGCTTTCACCTTAAAAATATGTCCCCTAGTTTTGAACTCACCCACCCTGGGAAAAGGCCTTTGCTATTCATCTTATCTGTGCCCCTTGTGATTTTATAAACCTCTATAAGATCACCCCTCAACCTCCTACGCTCCAGTGAAAAATGTCCCAGCCTATCTAGCCTATCCACATGACTCAAAGCCTCCAGTTCTCACAATATCCAAGTAAATCTTTTATGAACCCTCTTCAATTTAATAATATCCTTCCTATAGCAGGACAACCAGAACTGTACATAGTACTTTGGAAAGGTTTAGTGGGATATGGGCCAAACGCAGGCAAGCGGGACTAGTTTAGTTCAGGAAACTTTGCCGGTATGGACGAGTTGGACTGAAGGGTCTGTTTCCGTGCTTTATGACTCTATGACTCTAAGATAAAGACTAATACTAGCAGTAAATGACAGGCAGCTTTTATTTCCATCCATTTCCAATAGAAGGAACACTTCATTCTCACATCTAGGGTCAGAGAGAAGTCAAAATCATCATGATTTGAGAACCTACAACTCTTTTGAGATGGTTTAATGATCAAGTATGGAACCAGACAAACTCCTCAGGATCCATTTCAAGACAGATACTGTCACATAAACAAGTAAATATTGGTTCAAAGACAGATGTTGAATGCTGACACAAATACCGAAAATCCTGAGGGCAATTGAACAGGCATCAATTGTCTTTCAGGGAGTTATTCTTGAATGGATTGATGTTGATTACATTTTTGATCTGTAAAAATGCTCGATATTCCTCAAATTCTTCTGACTCTGACATAATGCAAACAATCCTAGTGGTAAATATGAGGAATTCCAAAGCTCTTTGATCTGAATCAAGGTCCGCATTGATTGCTTTTCATAGAAGAGAAGACAGCATATCAATATCCGATCAAATAGGACACATTCCCTTGTTACTTCAGGAATCAAGTATTTAATATAGTGTACCAACAACAAAGATAATGGAGATAATGACAGGAATAAAAGGGAAAAAAATGCAGAGACAACAAAATCTTAAATATATTAGAAAATGAAATGAAAATTCAGTAGCTAAAATAATAGCTGTTAAGAAGAATTTTAGTCTTTTTTTTGGTGATAATGATACTACTGGCAATGGATGACAGTAAAGTCAGAACCACTAGAAGTGCTCAGGTCCAATGTTTCAATGTTAGTGCTGAGATCAAACAATGTTAAACTTTATTCCTGACACTAGCAGAGGCTCTGGGCAGGAGCAAAATTCATTCCTTAAAATATCACCCTTACATGTGATTCCTTGTGGTTGTTAGGGGAGGCGTCAGGCAGGAATATCTTGCAAAAAAAACCTTCCCATAATTCAGGGGATCAAATTTCAATCTTGCTGTCAGAGAAATTGGTGTTTTATAACTGTAAAAGGCAACCGACTCGAAGAGGATATCCTACTCTTAAAATCACCAGAGGAAGTGGTAGGTGTGGGTACAATTACAACATTAAAAGACATCTGGTTGGTTATATGAATAGGAAGAGGTTAGAGGGATATAAGGCAAAAGCAGGAAAATAGGAATAGATCAGTTTAGTATATATAATGAGCACGGACGAGTTGGACTGAAGGGTCTGCAACGTTATTTTAGTATGTGTGTTTTAGGTTTTAGTGTATTTTAACTCTATAAGTTACAAGGGAGGGGATTCTACTTTAGTAAGGAGTGATAGAATATTTGGGATACATTGCTTGCGTCAAATTAATGTCTGATTCCAGACATCAATGTGCATCCATTAAGTCAGTCCATTCAACTTAGGACTGAGTTGTGATAGGTGGCATCTTTGCTTCTGGCAAAATCGTCCAGGCTAAAATGGCAATATAGTAGTTCCAACTACAGAATTCCTTTAGTCATACAGGAGAATGGTAAGTTGATCATGCATTTCCCATATTGTAAAAAGATACAGTATAGCATTGCTGGAGTCAATTCTTTTTTAGGAATTTTTTTGAGGGCTACTTCTTGATCTTTTTGGGGGCTACTTTTTCATTCTCATGCATTCATTTATTAGATGATGCTGTCTTGTTGTAACAATATCTTTTGTACTTATTACATATGGGTATTTGGACTCAAACTGAAACACAATTTGAAGAATTTATCAATAGCTTTGATAATAGTCAATTCTCAATTAAACTTTAAGCCGCACACACAAGGTTAGATTTCATTTCCTAGACACCACAGAATTTAAATTGGTACAAGACAAAAAGGGCAAGTGAGCAACAGAAGTTTTTTTTTTCCCAAAATAACTGGCACATATTTCTGTGTTTACAAAGCCATCACCATAAATACATCTTCAACAGACTGGTGGGGTCAGCGCAGTGATTTACATTGCAAATGCACAAAGCTAGAACATTTAAACCAGACAGCTACTACCTTTTTTACTACATCTCAAAGTAAAATCTCAAATTTAAATTTATCATTTAACACAGTCTTCATGACAGCAGGATTCACTACATTTTTTTCCAAGTATCGTTGACGTTGGCAAGATAACTGATCAACTACAACGTCATAGGCTGTGATATTTAGCTCATATAACAAAATGGTGAGTCATGAACCATTTACACATTGCAGAATCACAGAATTTGTACTGCCCATAGTGCCTGCACTGACTCTTCAAATGAGCATCATGAGCACTATGTCCATTGCAATCACAGGTATTTGTTGCAAGCTAAGCAATTCAGATGTACAGTAGTACACTCTCTTCAGCATGACATACTGCAAATGCTCAGAGTTCAGGAAGATGTAAACTAAGTGTTCTATACCATTGATGATAACTTCATGAGTATGTCCCACAAACATATATCGCATAACTCCTGCAAGACATAACACAACAATTGGAACTCTTTAACTTTTCCAGCCTTAAGCTAGAGATTCAATATTCATTTGTCAGGAATTTATAACTCAGTGATTTCAAGATTTCTTGAACCTCAGTTTGCTGCATATTTCCTTATTGGTATGTTTCTCTTTCTATTGCAACTTCCCTCAATCTCTTTGCAGCTTACTCTCCTTATTCTCTCCATATGCATCACTCAGCCTCCTTCTTTATATATTTGTACATATATAACCTCAACATTTCCTTCCATTCTATTCAAAGAATGACATTTCACTGATTGATTGCTCCATTGTCAGATTTTTTCACCAATTTGGGTGACTTCAATGGTGAATTCATCCATGTCCCCATGTATTTTGAGCTTTATGTTATTGTCTTTATCATCCTTCTCTAGTCAATATTATTTTGGATAGTCCAAAATCTGACAATAAAAATGAGATAATGTTCATAGGGTAGATTTAATAAAGCGGAACCTCTGGTAAAGATTTCTGCATGACATGAGAGTGCATCGGAAGCTCAGTGGGAACCATTTTACATTTCTAAGTTTTAATGGGAATAACTGAATTTTAGACATGTTCTTCTTCATCTGTTCTGTTCTGTTGGTATCACAGACTAATATCTGTATTCCACTAATGTTATAAATATCAGCTTGGAAATTCTAATTCCCAGTAAATATAACGCGGCTCTTAAATGGAGAAAGACTTGATAATCTGGTAAATAAATTAGCTGAAGTTAATTGCAGTCAAATTTATAAAGTTGCACTCAGTTTCCCTAACAACACAAATATATGGGCATGATACATGTACATATTATCAATATAATAAAAGAACTAATCAGTGTGTGACAGAATTGGTGGAGACCATTTGTTCTCATAGTAAAAGGGTTGAGAACAAGAGGACAACAGTAATAGGGCATTGGCAAAAGAATCAAAAACAATGTGAGAAATTTTGTTTGTTTAACAGTGAGTGCTAACAATCTGGAATACACAGTTTGAAATGGAGTTAGAGAGTGATGCAATCCTGGCTTTTATAATGGGATTAGGTAAGCATCCAGAAATAAAAAGCCAGGCTGGGGAACCATGGTAGGTGAGAATGAACTAGCTGAGTGGATCTTGCATTAGCTAGCATGGGATCATGGGGCCGAATGATCTCTTTCTGTTTTGTAAATATTCTGTGTCACTGTGACTTGTGGTGATGGGATAGGGTGAAGTGGGTGGACTTACTGTAGGGAGTGTCTGGAGTAATCATGACCAGAATCTAAGGTCAGGTTAGAGTTCAAGATATCTCAGGGATGGTGGTGTCTATATCCAGACTCTCACCTGTCTTCAGAAGAAACTTATCCAGCTCCATTTTGAACTGTTGCATTTATTTCACACTCAGAACATCAGTCATTAACTTGTTTCAAAGATTGACAAAATTCTATGTAAAGAAATGTTTCCTGGCATCTCATCTGTGGTTATAATTTTGTACAGTTGCTGTCCATAATTTTTCAGGAGAGCCGAAGTAGTAATTGAATGGAGTGATGCTGACACAAAAACCAGATTACATTTCCTGCAAGAACAAATATTTTATGCATACCCAATTTACTCAATGACTCTTTAAGTTACAAGGCAACTCTCAGGCTCGACATCTGGGTGAAACCATTTAGAACAGTCCTTAAAGGATGCTAAGAATGTTACTCCTTTGAATAAATCCTTGTTCAATTCTCCCACCATTTCGTTATGTAACTTACCATTTCTCTCATTTTTAATAGCATCTGAGCATTGCTGGAAAGGGTAGCTTTTGTCAAACATGCCTAATTACCCTTGAGAAGGTGATTGTGACTATGCAACTACTGTTGACAACTGGTTCATTAAACTTCTTCACAAAGGAAATCTGCTACCTTTACATGATCAGGCTTACATGTAACTCCAGACCCTTGATATATGATTGATTCTTAACTGGGCACTTAAGAATGGGCAAAAACACTGGCCTGGTGAGTGACGACCACGTCCCATGAACGAATAAAAAGAAATGAAATCACACTCAGTCAGAAATCACATCTATGTCAAGGCAGAAACTCTGACCTCACTTCACTTGGTGTTAGCTCTTTTGCCTGATAATGCTTTTGTGAAGTTCTTGGCATTATATTTTTCAAGTTCTTTCACAGGGTTTAGATGCTACTGACTAGGTCAGTGTTTATTGCCCACCCTTAATTGCCCTTGAAGAGGTGGTGGTGAAAGTCCACATTGTGCATAGACACCTATAGTGCTGTTTTGGGAAGGTGCTGCAGGATTTTGACCCAGCAACAGAGAATAAATGCAATATTGTTCCAAGTCAGGCTGATGTGACAACTTCAGCGTTAAACTTAAATCTTCATGCACGTCAATGTATCGAACAATTTCACCTCCTCTGCTGAGATTACCATAATTCATAAATGCAATACCTCATATTCACTTGATTACACTGGAAGCCTGTAACTTGAAAATCAGTGTTTACAATATTAACTAGAATGCATTTTTTTCTGCCCCACTTTTTTAACAGAAGTACTTAATACAAGTGCAAATATGGTATAGCTACATGTAATGAGATGTCACTTGAGCAATTTAATTCTACGTACGCTTGCTCGGCATTGTGTTTAATGATTGAGTGAACTCAAGCTGTAAATAGGAAAATCCTCGAGTAAGTTTCAAGTTATGTTCTGTAAAATTGTGAAGGAAATCATTTTTCTATAGAACAGGTCACCTCCAAACAGAATTAAAAAAGCTTTGTGAGCTGATAATGACATGAATTTTTGTAACAATTGCGGAGCTCATACTGGATAAATCAGACAGCAATTTCTGGCATTTATACATACGTAGCTGAATATGTAAGTCGAGAACTTGTAGACAAACATATTCTACTCTTCCACAGAGTGCATGTTATTCATGACTGATAATCCTTGCATTTAAACAGTTGCAATGGTATAAACTAGGAACACTTGCACATTAGTTCTGCACCAAAATAACTTGTTAGATTTAGAGCTACTGCATTCAGGAGTAAGCCATTTTAAACCCATATTGCATGATCACTACAGCTGAAAATATTATCCAATCATGAAAAATTATTTTTTCGTGTGGCATGTCATCAGGAAAAATTCAGATTGTAGGTACTTTCATTTTCGCTGTCTATGTTAACTCTTTCCCTTAATCCCATTTGTATTACTAATCTTTATTGCTTTATTGCATCTAAGCCTAATTTATATTTTATGTGTTAAACTGCTTGATTTGAAATGTCTGGGTGTAAGGTATTAAGATAAAGGATCAGCCATGATCATGTTGAATGGTCTACTCCTGATCCTATTATCCGTGTTTAATGAGATTCCTCAATGTGATTTGCTGAACAGGTTTGTCTCTTCCTGCCTTGCTCACAGGTTCTTTGTACAAAGCACTAACTTGAACAACTACTGAATTGTAGAAAATCTACTAAAATCAGTTCGCAAGCAGTGAACTTAGAAGCTATTTTTGTAGGCCTCAGGAAGGAGATTTGAACTAGTTACTTCAATTGTAAAATTGGAAACAAATTTCCAATCATCTATGATGGCAATGTCTTCAGATGATCAGGCCACATTTTCCCAAAAGGAGGATAGGTTTCAAAAAACAAAATTACAGGTGGCACAGTGACATAGTGGTTAGCACTGCTGGCTAACAGTGTCAGGGACCCAGGTTCAATTCCAGCCTTTGGTGACTGTGTGGGGTTTGTACATTCTCTCTGTGTGGGTTTCTGCTGGATGCTCCAGTTTCCTCCCACAGTCCAAAGAGGTGGATTGGCCATGCTAAATTGCTCAGAGTGTCCAGGGATGTGCAGATTAGATGGATTAGCTATGGGGAAAAAATGAGGGGTTGGTGGGATGCTCTTTGGAGGGTTGGTCCAAACTTGATTGGCCAAATTGTCTCTATCTGCACTGTGGGGATTCTATGAAGGTAGGCTCCAAGTAAGATTCAGAGCTGAAATCTTAGGAATGGTTGACCTGCCTCCTGCCCTTTCCTTTTCTCTCACATGCCTTCCTATCCTGCTGTCACTTGCTCGATTCTAACCAAGGGGTCACGTTAAGTTTCCAAGCCTTGAAATGGGGTCCAAGTGAAAAACTTTGGGAAGCAATCGCCTGAGGTCTGAAATTCCTTCACGAAACTTCTCTGCCTCTCTTCACCTTGCAACCTTCTTTAAAATACTGTCAAAAAAAAATCAGCCCCTTTATCAAACTGTGAATTACTAGATCTAATGTTTTGTTTTAAAATGCTCCCTTGAGCACCTTTAATATGTTTTATTATGTTAAAGGGATGACATAATTACTACATATTTTTGTGAGGGCGGGATTAGGACAAAGGAAGTAACCTGGTTCAAAATATTAAGATCAGATAGATCGATGTGTACCTTTGGTGCATCAAGGTTTTTTCTCTGTCTTTATTTCTTTTACTTCCAGCTCTCCTTTTAAAACATTCATCTTTGTAGAAAGTGCTTTGCAAATGGAAAGGAAAAACAGTGCTTGCATTCAATTATCATTCGCTCATGAGTGCTTCACACATTGAGTTAGTCCTGGAGTGCAGGGCCTGTTGTTAGAGAAATTACACGATGGTGCCATTCCCCAAGCAGCATCACAGGAAAGATTATTGAACAGTTTCTTAATTAGATTTTTTGAGAACAAGCTATTAGCCAAGACAACAGGAGAACCCCTTTTTTCTCATGCAGTGTCATGGGATCTTAAAACTTGGCAGAATGGGTTTAATATCTCATCTAAAGGACAGCATTCCTAACAAAGCATTGGATTGCCAACATAATAATACAGAAACACAGGACTTCGAAGCAGAAGGAGTCTATTTGGCCCTTTAAGCCTGCTCTACCATTCAATAAGGTTATGGCTGATCCGATTGTTGTCTTAAATCCACTTTCCTATTCCCTGCCCCCTTCCCATTATGTTGAGTTCCTTGTCAATCAAAATCTATTTAGCCCTATCCTAAATAAAATCAATGGCCTTGCCCCTACTATGTTCTGGGAAAGAGAATTCCAAAAATTAATAACCATATTTCTTAATTATACAAGACTATATTTACATATATTTGAGGTACCAAGAGGTCTAATAACTGAACGGACCCCCAACGTACTTTGGCAGAAAGTTCTTAAATGCTGGTCTTTTCCCACTGTGCCTTGGTGGCATAAGCTTTAGTGTGTCCCTCAGCACATAGTTCTGGATCTTCAAATCTGCCAGTCTGCAACACTTGGTCGAGGTCAACTCCTCGTTCTGGAAGACCAACAAGTTTCAAGTAGATGAAAGAACACCTTTCACCAAGTTAATGGCCCTCCAGTTGCAGTCGATGTGTGTCTTGGTGTGCGTCCCAGGGAACAGACTGTAGAGAACAGAGTCCTGAATCATGGAGCTGCTTGGGATGAAGCTCAATAAAAAACCACGGCATCTTTGTCCAGCCTTTTTTTGCAAAGGCACATTCCCTGCCACCAACCACAACACCCACACCCGACACCCAACCTCCACCTCCCCACCACCTCCCCAGCTGCTTTGAGGGTAACGTGCAGTGTCGGACAGAGTCCGGGCCTACATGAAGGATCTTACAGGCAGTGCCCTTCTCACCACCAGCCAAGCAATATCTTAGTGCTTGATGGAAATTTCTGGTGATGAGGCATTCTGCCAGATGACTTTGACAGTCTGCTCAATGAACCACACAGCAGGATCAACCTTCTCCTATTCCTACAGCATCTCAAGAAAGTTACATGCTAACCACTGCCTGATGGACTTGTGGTCAAAGGTGTTTTATTTCACAATTTTTCCACGAGGTACAGGTGATATGGAATGGTGCAAAAGTTATATGGCCCCTTGCTTTAGGCTTCAAAATACCCCAATTGCTGGGGGAGATGCCTATTGATGAACATGCTGTTAATGGTACCATCTCATTTCTTTCTCAATAGGTCGACGGAAATTTTACTTTTCTTCCCTCCTATGCTGTAGTCCTTTACTTTTATCAAGCTTATCTAGTCTTTCTTTATAGCTGAAATGCTCCGGCCCAGGTGAGATTCTGATGAATCTTCTGTCTGGTAAAATTGCATCCTTCCTAATATGTGGTGAACAAAACTTCATATAGAGGGGAGGCAATGGCCTAGTGGTATTATTGCTGGACTGTTAATCCTGAGACCCAGATAATGTTGTGGGGATCCAGGTTCAAATCCTGCTACAGCAAATGATAGAATTTGAATTCAATAAATTTCTGGGCTTAAGAATCTAATGATGACCATGAATCCATTGTTCATTGTTGTGGAAAAATACCATCTGGTTCACTAATGTCATTTAGGGAGAGAAACTGCTATCCTTAACTGGTCTGGCCTACATATGACTCCAGGTCCACAGCAATGTGGTTGACTCTTAACTGCCCTCTGGGCAATTAGGGATGGACAATAAATGCTGCCTAGCAAACAATGCCCTCACCCATGAATGAATTTAAAAAACTCCAACAATAGCCACAGAAACAAAATATACAGTTTCCACATAACCTCATTGCTCTTGTATTCAATGTGTTGACTAATAAATGTAAATATTCATATGCCTTTTTAACCAACTTATCCAAATGATCATAACTAATTTGACTGGACATATATTATGCAAGATCATTTGAATGAGGATAATGAGATGAAAAAGTGACTTGGGTCTCTCCCCACTGAGTACGAGTCTTGAAATGTTGTGATGCAGCTCTATAAGATGTTAAGCCACACCTGGAGTACTGTGCAGCTGTAGTTGCCATTACATAGGAAGGATGTGATTCAAACAGAAAGGGTGTAGAGAAGATTTGTGAGGATGTTGCCTCGGCTATGATGAGAAACTCAATAAGCTGGGGTAGTTTTCCTTAGTTCAGAGAAGGCTGAGGCATGGTGGGGGGCATCTTTTCCTTTATTTTTTCATGGGATGTTGGCCTTGTTGGCAAGGCCAAAATTTATTGCCTATTTATATTTGCCCAGAAGGTGGTTAATAGTCAGCAACATTGCTGTGAATCTGGAGTTATATGTAGGCCAGACTGGGTAAGGATAGCAGATTTATTTCTCTGAAGGACATTAGTGAACTAGATGGGGTTTTACAATGATTGACAGCAGTTACATGGTGACCATTAGGCTAGCTTTTTAATTCAGATTTTTT
The DNA here is from genome assembly GCF_021869965.1 of Rhincodon typus. NCBI lineage: Eukaryota > Metazoa > Chordata > Chondrichthyes > Orectolobiformes > Rhincodontidae > Rhincodon > Rhincodon typus. Next base: position 111,576,546 of record NC_063334.1, read on the forward strand.
TTATTGAATTGAAATTTCACTATCTGTCATGTTGGGATTTGAACTCATGTCACCTAAACTGATTGATTATGAAACCAGTGACAATACCAATAGGCCACCTTCTTCCCTAAACCTGATTGAGGCATACAAAATTATGAGCAGCATAAATAGGACACATAGGAAGAGACCCTTCTTAGATGGATCAAAAAACCGGGGGACAGACTTAATATAAGGGTAACCGGACCCGAAACGTTAACTCTGTTTTTTTTCCTTCACAGATGCTGCCAGACCTGCTGAGCATTTCCAGCAACTTTGTTTTTGTACCAGGTTTAGAGGGGATTTAGGAAAGATCTTTTCTTCACCCGAACGTAGTGGGTATCTGGGATTCACTGCCTAAAAGGGTTGGTGGCAACAGAAGCCATCGCAATGTTTAATTGTTGAAGTGATCACTTGAAGCACAATAGCATACAAGGCTACAGACCAAGGACTGGAAAATGGGACTACAGTAGATCGGTGCTCAATAACTGACATGGAAACAATGGACTGATTGGGGATCTTTCCATGTTGTAGAACTCTATGACTCTATTTAATCATCTGATCTGGTAGACTGAATAAACTGCAAATAGCAGTCAATATATCAGTGGTTGCACTCATTGTGTTGCTAAATCATTGAACAAGGGGAAAATTGGTACAATAATCTGTCACAAGGATGCAAGTTTTCTCATGCTCTGTTGATTAAGTTTGTCGCTACTTTCGTCCAGGGAGTGGATGGATCAAGGGTGAAAGTCAAGGCTTCATCCACTGCTGGTGTGGGTATTTTTTGATATCTCACATGCAATCAAAGTCATTGAATAACGCCCATTCATCCCTGGCCAGTCGTCAGAAACTTGTGCTCACTTTCCTGGGCATTCAATGTACTCATGACCTCCCTGTGTAACATGTTCATGATATCCTGGTTTAATGTTTATGGTATTCAACTTGTTTGACCTTGAAAATATTATATAATGAAATACTAAGTTCCTCTCAGTTTGGCCAAAATGAATGAATGTTCTCAAGTTCCACCCCAGTGTTGTCAGCCCATCCATGGATAATATTCTTTAGCAACTTGTGCAGTTCCCCATCTTCAGCAGTTGCATATTACTGATAATGTAACAGATCAACCTTGAGAATATCATCAACATCATATTCAAGAATATCAATGTGAAAATCAAGAGGACTATCTTGGATAACAAGATGTAGAGCTGGATGAACACAACAGGCCAAGCAGCATCAGAGGAGCAGGAAAGCTGACGTTTCGGGTCTGGACCCTTCTTCAGAAATGGGGGAGAGGAAGGGGATTCTGAAATAAATACGGAGAGAGGGGAAGGTGGATAGAAGATGGATAAAGCAGAAGATAGGTGGAGTGGAGACAGATAGGTCAAAGAGGCGGGGATGGAGCCAGTAAAGGTGAGTGTAGGTGGGGAGTTAGAGAAGAGATAGGTCAGCCCATGGAGGATGGACAGGTCAAGGAGGCGGGATAAGGCTGGTAGGTAGGAGATGGGGGTGGGGCTTGAGGTGGGAGGTGTGGATAAGTGGGAGGAAGGACGGACAGGTTAGGGAGGCGGGTACGAGCTGGGCTGGTTTTGGAATGCGTTCGGGGGAGGGGAGATTTTGAAGCTTGTAGCTACTATTTTGAACTCTATACTGGTTAATTCAGATGACTGGGGTATTTTCGAACAAAAAGAAATATGTTTTCAATCATGCAAAGGACAGTTGCCTTGGCCTTTTGCAATGTATCCAGTTCCAGGAATGTGTCTTGTCTTGGTCTGTAGTTTTGTGGTAGGTGAGATTTTGATGATAGTATTTGCTTGAGAGATTTAGAGCAGCATTGGTGGTTGTCTTGTCACACAGGGGACATCATACTTGAGCAAATCTCTCAGCACCATTGCCTTTTCCATGATGCTGAGAATATATGGTGAGAAGATGTTGGAAAATCTGAGGAAATGCCTCATATCATCTTTCTCTTGTGGAGTGGACATTTGGTTAACCTTCTTGATCTTTCTTGGATCAGGACAGACTCCAAGGACTAACATTGTACTACTCAGTTACAAATAGTAGCATGTTTTCTTCAGCATGTCATGCTTTATGTCGCCCCAAGTAAGATAAAGTCTGGAACCTTTACACCCTCAATTCACATGCTACAATGCAGCAATGGTGTTATGAACATGACTCTTCAGGTTGCACTATGTTCTACCTGCATACAACACTCGTGATCACTGTCCATGTAATATTTTCCTCAGCAAAGGATGAAGGAAAATTGAAAAGGTGAGGAATGGGTGAGAATCAGCATTTTTATTCAAAAATGGGCTCCCATTTTAGTGCCAGTTGCAAAATGATCAGTTGTTAACGATCATTGCTAACAGTTTTGTGAGGATTCTAGTATTCTCAATGTTTGCCAGCCACTTTACATCTTCTAGTTGCAGGGCAGGCCATAGTTCCTTGAAACCAATAGCACAGGCATTCTGTCAATGAAATCATTAAACAACATTTCTGCAGCCAATGATTATCATCCTGCTGCTCATTATCTCTAAGTTTCCATAACTAATATGAGCATGAAGGATGCAACAGAACTAAATAACCAAAATAAAACAAAATAAGGAACAAAAATATGATCAAATCGCTCTATGTTCATGAGTCTCTACCACCTGCTTTACTGTAAATGAGTCAATGTCTGTACTTCAGGCTTTCTTATGTAATTTGGGGTTGATGCTTGTCTCAATCACCTCCATTTCACCAGAAAGATTATTTCAGTGCATCAGGCAGATTGACAGAGTCTCAGGATTAAATGCCACAAGAGGAGAATCTACTGTATTGACCTTTCAGCGTGTGTTTGTGCAAAGTTCAAGCACAATGCAACATGCAATATTTTATAAAATCCATATTATCTTAGAAATCCATAAACTGTTAGAGCCTGAGAGAACTCAATGTACTCTGCTCATAACTAAGATGGAAATCCAGTTGAACCAATTTGATCTATTTTCTTCTGGTCTCCATTGTTTCTTGTAAAATCCAACTGGTTTTATGAATAGTATTCTGTGTAAGGTCAAAGATTTCAAAAGTCTGGATGAGTAGATTCACTGCACCAGGTATTTTACTTTCCCAGCTCAAGTGAGAACCCAGTGTTGGTTTGGAGTCTAGTAAGCCGAGTGAGAAAATGTATGTCAGCTGGGCCTCAGTTGGACGAACATCAGGCCAAAATAAAGATAGCCAGGATCTGGGCCTCAAATGGGAGGTGCAAGCCTGGGCAATTTTTTTGTCCTGGGAGGCATCTGGCAGAACACCAGCTGAGTGGGGCAGAAATATTAAATTAATATCATCAACATATTATCAACATTAGTACAAATTCAGTATTCATGTTATATTATGCCCATCAGGTTTATTGGGAAGGGAACTGATTTGCTGAGATCACAAGCGATCAAGGATTTTCCCATGAAGTGGAGGAGGCCTGAAAATTGCTAGAAAATTTCCGCTTCTTTATAATCATAGAGTCATACAGCACAGAAACAGGCCCTTCAGCCCAACTCACCCATGCCGACCAGGTTTCCAAACTGAACTAGTCCCACTCGCCTGCATTTCGCCCATATCCCTCTAAACTTTTCATGTCAATGTATCTGTCTAAATGTCTTTTAAATATTGTAATTGTACTTCCCTCTACCACTTCCTCTGGCAGCTCATTCCAAACACGCACTATCTTTGTGAAAAAGTTGTCCCCAGGTCCTTTTTAAATCCTTCTCCTCTCACCTTAAGCCTTTGCAATATGTTTAGGACTCCCCTACCCTGTGGAAAAGAGCTTGCCTATTCGCCTTATCTATGCCCCTCATGAATTTGTAAACGTCTATAAGGTCACCCCTCAGCCTCCCAGGGAGAAAGGTCCCAGCCTATCCAGTTTCTCCTTATAATTCAAATCTTCTGTTCTTGGTAACATTATTGTAAATCTTTTTTCCACTCTTTCCAGTTTAATAATATCCTTCCCATAGCAAGGTAACCAGAATTGTATGCGGTACCCAAAATGTGACCTCACCAATATCTTGTACAGCCGTAACATAAAGTCCCAACTCCTGTACTGAATGATCTGATTGATGAAGCTAACTGTGCCAAAAGCCTTCTTCACTACTTTGTTGGCCTGTAACACCACTTTTAAGGAACTCTGTAGCTACATGTTTAGGTCTCTCCGTTCGACAACACTTCCCAGGGTCCTGTCATTAACTGTGTAAGTCCTGCCCTGGTTTGTCTTATCAAAATGTAACACCTCTCATTTATCTAAATTAAACTCAATTTGCCATTCCTCGGCCCACTGGCCCAGTTGATCAAGATCCCACTGTACCCTTAGATAACCTTCTTCACTGTCCATTAACATCAATTTTGGTGTTATCTGCAAACTTACAAACAATGCTTCCTATATTTTCATCCAAATCATTTATGTAAATGATGAAGAACAATGGACCCAACACCATGCTTTATGACACACAGCTGGTCACAGGCCTCCAGTCTGAACAAGAACTGTCTTTTGAAGTAAATATTAAATAATTCTGCATGAAAGTCCACACATCTCTCTTTGGCAGGAGGAGAAACCAAGTGCAAGGTTCGATTCAATAAATGCTCAGGACATTGGGGAAAAAGTGGAATGAATTGGATAGCTCCACAATGAGTACAATGGGCTGAATAGCCTCTTTCTATGAGGAATGATTCTATGATTTGGTTTTTGGCGGCATTTTTAATGCTAAGATTTTATGTTTTCTTAGTAATAATATAAAAAAATGTGCTCCACAAACCTTCAAGGAAAGATATTTTCTTTATTAGACTATGTGGATGACGCATTCTATACTCTGGATAAAATGGTTCGTGGTGTTACTCTTGTGACAAATGGATCAAAACTCTTGAATGAAATTTCCCTGAAGGTGGGAGACACTATTTAATCAAAGTTTGCCAATTTCAAATAAGTATGTTAATTTCTTCAATGAATTAAGGAACTTCCCAAGAGGATGAAGGTGTTCATTACTAAAATCTTAAGTATTCATCTCTAAGCCAAACAGGCCAGGAAATTCAATCTCTGCATTATGTCTGAACCAATGATTTGCATTTGGATTGCAGTAAATATTAGACTTCCACCTCCAAGTATGGTTATTATTGCTGATCATCAAAAAAACAACAAAAATTAGGGTTGCAAATATCATCAGGTAAGCTAGTTAGTGCTGAGCACTTGTGTGAAATGCAACAATAAGGCAATGGTTTTGGGACCCTGATTAATGAATTGATATCTTTGGAAGCTCAGCAAAAAGAAGAAAGGATGGAACAGAAGATAAAGCAGGAGGTGCACTATTACAACGACTATTGCTACTAGTTTTATTTTAAAAGTTTTTTTACTGCAATTAAACAAAACAATGGGGGCAAGGCCAAAATTTGGAAATTTGTAGTGAATCAAAGAGTGGGGAAAATTCATCAGAGGAAGAATTAATGTGGGAAATGATAAAAACAATGGCAGGAAAGGACAGAGAATGCAGACCTAAGAACAAATCAACAGATATAACTAGTGATTTCACAAATAATAAAAGAACAGAACTTTAGGCATTATATTTGAATGGACTTGGTATTCGATACATTACAAATGAACTGGTAGTATGAATTGAGATAAATAAGTAAGATTTAGTGGCCATTAACAGAGATGTGGCTGCTGGATGATTTAGAATGAGACCTGAATATTGAACCTATGTGACATTTAGGAAGAAGAGAAAGCTAGAAAAATGTGGAGAAGCAGTTCTGTTAATTAAAGCTTATATTAGCACAATGGAGAGGTATGGCCTTAATTCAGGAAACCGGGTTACAGAAACAAAAACAGAAGTTGCTGGAAAAGGTCAGCAGGTCTGGCAGCATTTGTGAAGAGAAACCAAAGTTAACGTTTCGGGTCCAGTGACCATTCCACAGAACTGATGGTAGCTAGGAAAATGTCGATTTATATGCAGAAGATAGGGAGGGGAAGGGGTTAAGGAGTAAATGATAGATGGGGATAGACCCCAAAGAGACAGAAGAACAGTTGGACAGATAAAGGAGTTGATAACACTCTGGTTAGAAAAGTGAATAACTGTTAATGGAGACTGTTAGTGGCTAACAATAGGTAGTATGCAATGGCAGGCTATGTGATAACAAGGCTTGGTGTGTGTGGTGGGGGCTAGGACATGGAGGAGTTCAGGCCCTAAAATTATTGAACTTGATATTGATCCCAGAGAGCTACAGGGTCCCCAGGCTGAAAATGAGATGTTGTTCTTCCAGCTTAGAAGACAGACTCATATTCCCCTCCCTTACCTTGTCTGCCTTCCACAAGGACCATTCCCTCCAGGACACCCTGGTCCACTCTTCCTTCACTCCCAATACACCCCACAGCCCCCACGATTCCTTCCCCTGCAACTGGCGAAGGCATAACACCTGCCCATTTACCTCCTGCCTCTCCAGTATCCAAGGGCCCAAACATACATAGAACATTACAGCGCAGTACAGGCCCTTCGGCCCTCGATGTTGCGCCGACCTGTGAAACCAATCTGAAGCCCATCTAACCTAAACTATTCCATTATCATCCATATGTTTATCCAATGACCATTTAAATGCCCTTAAAGTGGGCGAGTCTACTATTTTTGCAGGCAGGGCATTCCACGCCCTTACTACTCTCTGAGTAAAGAACCTACCTCTGACATCTGTCCTATATCTATCACCCCTCAATTTAAAGCTATGTCCCCTCGTGCTAGCCATCACCATCCGAGGAAAAAGGCTCCCACTGTCCACCCTATCTAATCCTCTGATCATCTTGTATGTCTCTATCAAGTCACCTCTTAACCTTCTTCTCTCTAATGAAAACAGCCTCAAGACCCTCAGCCTTTCCTCATAAGACCTTCCCTCCATACCAGGCAACATCCTGGTAAATCTCCTCTGCACCCTTTCCAATGCTTCCACATCCTTCCTATAATGCGGTGACCAGAACTGTACGCAATACTCCAAGTGCGGCCGCACCAGAGTTTTGTACAGCTGCAACATGACCTCATGGCTCCGAAACTCAATCCCTCTACCAATAAAACCTAGCATACTGTACGCCTTCTTAACAACGCTATCAACCTGGGTGACAACTTTCAGTGATCTATGTACATGGACACCGAGATCTTTCTGCTCATCCACACTACCAAGAATCTTACCATTAGCCCAGTACTCTGTATTCCTGTTACTCCTTCCAAAGTGAATCACCTCACACTTTTCCACATTAAACTCCATTTGCCACCTCTCAGCCCAGCTCTGCAGCTTATCTATGTCCCTCTGTAACCTGCAACATCCTTCCGCACTATCCACAACTCCACCAACTTTGGTGTCATCCGCAAATTTACTAACCCATCCTTCTACGCCCTCATCCAGGTCATTTATAAAAATGACAAACAGCAGTGGCCCCAAAACAGATCCTTGAGGTACACCACTAGTAACTGAATACCTTCCACTTTACGTGCACTTCCCAGAATCTAGTCTACTGAATTTGCTGCTCATAATGTGGTCTCCTCTATACTGGGGAAACAAAGCGTAGACTGGGTGACGGCTTCGCAGAACACCTACTTTCTGCCCATAAAAAATACCTTAAGCTTCTCATTGCCTGCCACTGTAATATACCACACTGTTCCCTGGCCAACATCTCTGTCTCAAGCTTGCTGCAGTGCTCCAGCGAAGCTCAGTGCAAGCTGGAAGAACAACATCTTATTTTTCACATGGGGACCCTGCAGCTCTCTGGGCTCAATATCAAGTTCAATGATAGGATGTGATCTGGGCTGAGATGTGAAATGATAAAGTCAAGAGGTCAGAACCCCTGACAGTAACCATATGGTAAGATAAGGTATCCAGGAAGAATAAAGGAACCTTGTCAAAAGGGTGCATCAATTAGCATACATAGACTGCAAAAATAAAATGGGAAAATATAGTCTATGTAGGAGGAATGTAGGAGGAATTCATAGCTAGGTGTTGTGACAATTTCTTAGACCAGCATGTTAATGCACCACCCAGAGAATAGGGGTGAAACTAAATCTGGTTTTGACCAATAATAGGATTAATTACTGACCTCATCATGAAAACACTCCTCAGTAGTGAGCATAAAATGTTTGAATTTTACATACAGATTGAATTTTACATACAAATTGATGGAGAGAAGTGTGAAGCCAAGACTACCATTTTGAATTTAAACAAGGGAAAATATGATAGCATGAAAACAGAGCTAGCAAAAATGACCTGGCAATTTAGAGACTCAGAGCCAAACATTTAAGGGGATTATTCCAGAAAGTGCAGAACACATTCATTCCAACCAATATGAAAAATTCTAAGGGACAGACCTGCCATCAGTGGCTAGCATAAAACGTCAGAGGTAGTATCAAACTCAAAGAAATTACATATAATTCTGCAAAGATAGGTGGGAGGTCAGAAGATTGGACAGAATACATTTTACAGCAAAACATCACTAAAAATTTAATAAGGAGGGAAAAAATAGCCAAAATGTACAAACTGATGAGAAAAGTTTCTTCAAATATTTAAAAAAGAAAAGAGTTAACAAAGTAAGTGTTAGTCCTATTGAAAATGAGTCTGGGGAATGGAGGATAAAGAGATGTCAGACAAATTGATCAGATATTTTACATTGATCTTCAGTAGAAAGGATACAAATAGCATCCTGGAAATAACTGTGAATCATGATTTGAATGTGAAAGAGGAACTCAAGAAAATTGCAACTACCAGGTAAGTAGTACTGAGTAAGTTGTCTCCATGTTCTGAAGGATTTTACCCTAGGGTGTTAAAAGAAGTAACCACTGAAATGTTTAATGTGGGCATGCCTTGCATGACCCATCATTTAACGTGTTGGTTTTAATCTTTAAAACTTATTAGATTCAGGAAATCTTCCTTTAGATTGGAAAATAGCAAATTTCTTCATTCAAAAAAAGAGGAAAGTAGAAAATAGAAAATGTTAAGCCAGTTAGCCTAATATCTGTCATTGGGAAAATGTTAGCAGCTATTATTAAAGATGTGATACAGGGCACTTTTATAACTTTAAGGCATGTCAAAAAAAAGTTTGAATAATTTATTTGAGCTCTTTGAAGAAGTAATTTGTGTTGTAGATAAAGGGGAACCAGTTAATATATTGTATTTAGATTACCAGCGGCATTTGATAAGGTGACACATCAAAGGTTAGTTGGGAAAATAAAAGCTCATGGTATAGGGGGTAACATATTGGAATGGATAGAATTTTGTCTGGCCAACAGGAAGGACAGAACAGGAATAATTTGGTCTTTTTCAAGCTGGCAGGATATCAAGTGTGATGTGCCATAAGGGTCAATTCTGTCACCTCATCTCTTTACCATTTATATAAATAGATAGAACATAGAACATAGAACAGTACAGCACAGTACAGGTCCTTCGGCCCATGATGTTGTGCCGAACTTTTACCCTAAACCTAAGGTCTATCTAACCTCCACCCCGACCTTATACTATCATCCATATGCCTATCTAATAGCCGCTTAAATGCCCCTAATGAGGCTGACTCCACTACCCTCTCCAGCAATGCATTCCACCACCCTACCACTCTCTGAGTAAAGAACCTACCTCTGACGTCTTCCCTAAATCTACCTCCACTCACTTTGAAACTATGCCCCCTCATAACAGCTACCTCCTCCCTAGGACAAAATCTCTGGCTCTCCACTCTATCTAAACCTCTGATCATTTTGTACACCTCTATCAAGTCAGAAATGATTTGGATCAACCAACATTTGGATGGTTAAGGTCTGATTAGAGATATTCAGCATGGATTTGTGCACGAGAAATCATGTCTGACAAATCTTTTAGAGATTTTTGAAGAGGTATTCAAGAGGATGGATAATTGTAGGGCAGTGGATGTTGTCTATATGGAGTAAGGCTTATGACAAGGTCCTGCGTGGCAGGCTAGTCATGAAGGTTAGGCCGCATGGGATCCAGGGAGAGCCAGTTAATTGGATTCAAAATTGGCTTGATGGTAGGAAGCAGAGAGTGATGATTGAAGGTTGTTTCTCGGACTGGAGACACAGTGTGCCATAAGGGTCGGTGCTGCGACCTTTGTTATTTGTTATTTACATAAATGATCTGGATGTGAATATACAAGGCATGATTAGTAAGCTTGCAGATGATACAAAATTAGGAGGTATCATTAATAGCAGAGAAGGTTATCCAAAATTACAGAGGCATCTTGATCAGATGGGGAAATGGGCTGAGGATTGGCAATTGCATTTCAATACAGATAAGTGTGAGGTGTTGCATTTTGGAAAGTCAAACCAAGGTAGGATTTATACAGCAAATGGTAAGTTTTTGAGAAGTGTTCTGGAACAGAGTGATCTAGGAGTACTAGTACATAGTTCGTTGAAAGCGATGTCACAAGTGGACAGGGTGGTGAAGAAGACATACTGGCCTTCATCGGTCAAGGCATTGAGCGTAAGAGTTGGGATGTTATGATGCAGTTATATAAGTCATTGGCGAGGCCACACTGGAGTATTGTGTATGGTTTTGGTCACCCTGTTTTAGGAAAGACATAGTTAAACTGGAAAGATTGCAAAGAAGGTTTATGAAGATGTTGTCAGGACTGGTAGACCTGAGTTATAGGGAGAGGTTAGCCAGTAGGAGAATGAGGGTTGACTTTATTGAGGTGCATAAAATGATGAGGGGCAAAGATAGGATGAATGCATAGTCTTTTTTTCCATGGATGGGGAATTGAAAGCTAGAGGGTATAGGTTCAAGGTGAGAGGGGATAGATTACAGAAAGACCTGAGGATCAACTTCTTCACGCAGGGAGTGGTGCATAGATGGAATGGGCTGCCAGAGAAAGTGGTTGAGGCAGGTGCAATAGCAGCATTTAAAAATTATTTGGATAGGTACATGGATAGGAAGGATTTAGAAAGATATGAACCAAATGCGGGCAACTGGAACTAGCTGAGTGGGTGTCACAGTCAGCATGGGACAGTTTGGGCCAAAGGGCCTGTTTCCATGCTGTATTACTCTAAGACCCTATGACTGTAAGTGATTGAAGGCATGGCAGCATAATTTGCTGATGAGACAAAGATAATCAAGAAAGTGAGATGTGTAGAAGACATAAGGAGCATACAAAGGACTATCAATAGGCTAGTTGAATGGACAAAGATCTGTCAAATGGGATATGATGTGGTGGAAAAGTGTGGAAAATTTTCCATTTTAGCATAAAGAATAAAAACAATGTATATTATCTGAATGGTGAGAGGTTGTAGAGATCTGAGATGCAGAGAGATCTGAGTATCCTAGTGCATGAATTGCAGAAGTTTAGTATGTAGGTACAGCAAATAATCAGGAAAGCTAATAAAATGTTGTGAGGGGAATAGAATGCAAGAGTAGGGAGTTGATGCTTTAGTTATACAGAGCATTGGTGGGACCGCAACTAGAATACAGTATACTACATTGGTCACTGAATTCACAGAAGAATGCCAATACATTAGAAGAAATTCAGAGAAGGCTTCCTAGACTAACACCCAGAATGATCACATTGCCTTATGTGTAAAGGCTAGACAGGCTTGGCTTGTATCTTCCGGAGTTTAGCAGAGTCAGGGGTGATTTAATTGAAACATATAAGATCCTGAGGGTATTTGACTGATGGGTGATAAAAGCATGTTTCGTCTTGTGGGAGAATCTAGAGCCAAGATAAGGGGCGCCCATTTAAAACAGAGAAGGGGAAACTCTTTTTTTCTGAAGAGTGTTGTGAGTCTTTGGAATTCCCAAACTCAAAAGGCAATGGATGCAAAACTTTTAAATATTTAATGACAGAGATAAACATATTATTGATTACTAAGGGGATAAAAGATGAATGGGTATGTGCAACAATGTAGATTTGAGTTTAAAATCAGATCAGCCGTATTAAATGGCAAAGGATTGAATGGCCCACTCTTCCTTATTCAAATGTTCTTAAAAAAAACAAAAAATGAGCTAGAGAATGGGAAATTTACAGCATACAGAATTCTTTGATTATTTAAGAATATAAGATTTTCCGGAAACAAATGTGACAGCAAGAAGGATTTATTTCAATCTCTTCTGATGTAAAAACTGTTGTTTATGGATTAAGGATCACAACCCACATTCAGATACTAAAATAAATTGCTTCCCTCTTATGTCCAGGATGTATTAGTTACTAAAGACATCAACACAGATGCAAAATCCTTTAATTACATGTCACACCTACATTCAAAAATAAACCAAGAGAAATGCTTTCCAAAGAAAATTAAGTCAAATTACATTAAATACAGGTTGGCTCAGTCATTTTTTTTCTTTTATTGTTCTGCACTAAATTTAGAATCTGTTGAAAACTGCACACTGATTGCTGTGTGAGCAGAGGTTAATTTTAAGTCTTGAGTATTGGTACTGCTAATTTGTTAAAGCTGTCAAATACTTCAGCGGTGATAAACCTGCTGCACTATTTCGAAATCAGAGGTCATTTGTAATGGTCGGGAGATATACTGCACATAGCCCATACATATAAAATTTTGTAAACCGGGTAAGTATTCATCTGAAACTGTTCAGGTGTATCACTCAGTGATCAGTGCAGAATATAATGGGGAAAAGGTCAGATCACAAATATTGTCAAGTGTGATGTTATATTTACGTAACTGGTAGAAGGAAAGCTGCTATTATGCTGGTCGTATAGAGTTTTTGTGTCACAATGGAACAAAAAAATTGAGTACATCACAAATTGAGGAGAACTTAATCAAAAATGATCTGAATTAAAATGCTTCTTTTAAATACGTTCTTCAAATGGCCTAAGAATGGAAATTTGCAGAAGATTCTAATCAATCCACTTTGAGTGCAATGTTTGAGTCCCCCTTGTGCCATATGCATCTCCTTCCATTGCAAGAGTGTTTAATTTGGAATGATTGTTCAAATTATCAAATAACAGATTAGCTGTTAATGTTATGCTAATTATACCACTGAGGTTAAGGATAAACAATATACTAACAAAGTACTTTAAACACGTATGAAAGGATAGAAACTGAAAGAACTGTGGATGCTGTAAATCAGGAACAAAAACAAAGTTGCCGGAAAAGCTCAGCAGGTCTGGCAGCATCTGTGAAGGGAAAAACAGAGTTAACGTTTCGGGTCCGGTGACCCTTCCTCTGAACTGATGGTGGCTGGGAAAAAGTCAGTTTATATGCAGAAAATAGGGAGGCGGGTGGGGCAGGGAGTAAGCGATAGGATAGAACCCAAAGAGAGAGAAAGACAGTTGGACAGACAAAGGAGTTGCTAACGATCAGGCTGGGAGGGTGAATAGCTGTTAATGGGGACTGTTAGTGACTAACAACAGGGGTGTGTAACAGCAGGCTATGTGGTAACAAGGCCTGGTGTGTGGGGTGGGGGAGCTGGGACATGGGAGAGTTTAGGCCCTAAAATTATCGAACTCAATATTGAGTCTGGAGGGCTGTAGGGTCCCCAAATGGAAAATGATATACGTATAAAAGGAAACTACTGTGAAACTATATGGTGTTGGTCGGTCGGAGGCAGTGATATGCAATTCTACATTCTTGAAATATGAAGTTATTTACAGATTTTAAATCTTATGTAGATCTAACTTTGAACAGTAGTTAACTACTGGCTGCTACGTTTAAGATAATCAAGCCTACAAATGCTTGGTTTTGGGTCTGTAGGTTTAACATAACTATTCCATAGGGAGGAAATTATCTTCAAATGTTACCTTCCTCCAAATAGCCAATATAATTTTAATAAGTATTAGCTATATTATAAACGTCCCAGATTTGGAATTTCTCTTTCCAGCATGTATATTTCCTTACTTAAGAAGTCAATTAAAGTAGAATTCATTTCAGTGTGAACAAAAAATATAAATTAGATGATTTTTTGAATTTTACACATATTAATAGAAATTGACAAGTAATGTTAAGTGGATAAATAAACAACTAAGCCAGAACTATCAAAAGCTGTAGTACCAAATCTAATTGAATTCAATTTGATTTTAATTAAAACTATTCAATAACATCTAAGATTATCTAAGAATATAAATGCATCAACATTTAAAGTAAAATATTAATATCCTGAGCAAGTAAAATTCTTTTTGCCAGAGGGAAACAAAAATCTTTTGATAAGTATTATCTGAGGATTCTGGAAATTTCGGTGAAAATGTCTTATTTTTACAATGCACAAATCCCTCCTGCAAATATAGGTGTTAATCCTCTCCATACATTGATTCCACTTTCATGTGAAACTGTATCATTTAACATTATCCCTTAATTACAGATGTCAGAGGTAGGTTCTTTACTCAGAGAGTAGTAAGGGTGTGGAATGCCCTGCCTGCAAAAGTAGTAGACTCGCCAACTTTAAGGGCATTTAACTGGTCATTGGATAAACATATGGATGATAATGGAATAGTTTAGGTTAGACGGGCTTCAGATTGGTTTCACAGGTCGGCGCAACATCGAGGGCCGAAGGGCCTGTACTGCGCTGTAATGTTCTATGTTCTATTTGGTGAAGTTTCCTTCAAAAAGCTGTGAGCTTTTATCAAGTCAATTTGTTTTGGATGTTTTACAATTACTACATGAAGTTTGCTTTCATCTCTCCCTAATTTATTGAATCTGAAAAGTTGTTGCTGAAGATTTATCAGTAGAAGGATGTTTCATTATTTTACTTTATATTGCTATCTGTTTTTGACATGTGTTGTTTTATCCTTTTGTTTCATGGTATTCATTTGATAAGGATCTTTGAATGCTATCTGTTATCAGTTGGATGCTTTAGGTTTAATGGTTCCAGTATTTCTTCTGTACTTAACATCTTTTTTATATGCCTAGGTGTGATGGTGCCTTGTCTCCTGCTGTCTTTCTTTCGTGTGAACAAATTATTATTTATACCTTTTGCTTTGTCTGTGCTGAGTACAAATTATCAACTTAATTAATAGCATTCGTATGTCATCTCCATGTCTCCTTTCAGGTATATCCAAGTGAAGTTAATTTCCAAACCAATTTCTGCTTGCTGAAATTAAATCTTTTAATGGTCAACTTTAATATCTAATTAGCTAAATGTTTCTCAATAAAACCTACATTTCTAACTGGATATCGTTACAAAGGAATGTACTATCACAGCAAGGATCGGTGTCCAATTCTGGACTTCACTGTCTGGCATGGATTAATTTAACATTAATATCTCCTTACCATATAAAATGGTCAGTTCCTGGAACCATCCAAAAGTGGTCATACATATTTTACTGGATTGTATGAAATGACAATAGTATAATACCGAGAAAGTTGTTTCCATAATACATAAATGAAGGATCACACACAAGAAATAATTCCATAATTCAGTTCACCCGACAGAATAGCTGTAAGACTCTGTGGTTGGAGGTGTGGATCTCTTTAAGTTGTTTTTCTTTATTTTTTAATTTAATTTTAAGTTAATGCGAATGGTGCCTATGGTGACGGTATACACTTTTCACTGTATTTTATATTGAATACACATGACAATAAATAATTCAGTTCAATTCAATTCAAGAACATAAGTGAGCTCCTTGAGCTTATTCTGCCTTTCAATTAGATGATGGTTGATCAGCATTCACTAAGGCTGCTCTGTTTTTGACAGGCTTAATAATTTTGTGTAACAAAATTTAAACCACCTCAGTTCTGAAATTTTCAATTGAACCAGCCCCTACAAGCCTTTAGGGGAGAAAGTTCCAGCTTTCTAGTACCCTGTGTGTGAAGGTACGTTTCCTGGTATCACCTTCAAAGAACCTACCTGTCATTTTAAGGTTAACCTTTGTCTGGAGTCACCACCGAGGAAGCAAGATGCCTTCCATATTCCTAATCAATCCTTATTCACTGTGAGCACCTCAATCATACCATAATTTTCTATTTTCTTTGAGGGGAAAACATGTCTAATTGACACAATCTGTCATTATAATTGAAGTTGTTTGTGCTCCAGGCCTCTGCTTCAGCAAAGATCTGGCCTCAATCACAAGATGCAGGCTCAGTGGGTCTGTAGACTGCCACAAATCTATGACTGTGCACCCAGCAGTGAACCAGACCACTGATAGATCACAGGCCAAAAGGGAGTGAGGACAGTTTGGGGGTCACAAGAGGATGGAGTAGGTAGAGCAGTAAGAGCTAGGATGTAAATTTCACTGAGACCCCCTCTTTCTTACTGCCAGCTGTCTTGATCGGGCACTGTGTGTCTGACAACAGAAGCCCCTCATCCAGGAGCTTTCTGGGGCTCCCCAGGTAGCCTGCTCTGCTCTTCGCAACCTAATTAAGAGGGTCTCAATTGGCAGCAGTAGAGACTTAGCAGAAGACCATTAAACTAAAGGGTGACAGGCAGGAAGAATGGGAAGTATGAAAAACTGGCAAAAGAAATAGTATACCTTAAATAGTACACCTAAGGATGGTAGAAGAAAAAGTAGACCGATATCAATAACAATAGCCAACCCACCATACCTTTGTTCTAAATTGGTCCCCAAGCCTCGCATCAAGCAATTACCTCCTCCAGCTGCATGAACTACCTATCCTAATTTTACAAGATTTAATTCCTGTCTGGCTCAAACTCTAAATTACCTGCTGTAACAAGGATTCTACAATTGATCTGGAGACAGCCATCGACAGAACTTACTCTCAATAGTTGAAAGTTTAAGTGCTTAGAGAGTGCTCTCTGAGCGTATAAATTCAGGTACCGTCAACTTCAAAACTGCCCAGGAGACCTCCACATCCCCCTTTAGAGAGTCTTTCTTGGTCCCAGAATTAGATAGATCCTGATTTCAATTACTCAGCAAGTTTAACATGAAAGCTCAAATCACATTAATGCTAAACTCACAATATACTTTTATTATTAATGAATTTATTAACATTTCGTAAACAATTTGAGTTTTAGGCAGTTTGCCCATTTAAATGAATAGGTTAATAGGTTTATTCAAATAACTGGCAAAGGGATTTTAGAAGCACATTGGAACATTTGATAATGATATTACATTGTTATTTTGGCCTATTTGTAAATGTAAAATGGCATGCAATAATTGTATAAAAATGTCAAACCCTGCTATTGTAAACCTAATAGGATAATGTCTGCAAGAAAAAAAAGCTTTTTGCAACCATCTTGAAGCTTATTTGATGTTTACTTTGCACAAACTGGGCTGCAATGGACTCTGGAATAACACAGTTCTTTTGATGCTGAATCACAGAATCATAGAAGGAAACCATTCAACTCATCATGTCCGTATCAACTTCCAAAAGAGCTATCCAGATAGTCCCATTCTCCAGTCCTACATACACAGACATTTAAATTCATCAAATTCAAATTTATATCCAGCTCTCTTTCAAAACCTCCTATGGAATCCATCTCCATCACTGTCCCAAGCAACACATTCCAAATCCTGACAATTCTCTGACTGAAGAAGTATGTCTTCATCTCATTCCTAGCTCTCTTGCTGACAAACTTGAAACTCTGATCTCTGATTACTGACATACCAACTAGTGGAAACACAATATCCTTTACCCTGTCAAAATTGTTCATCATTTGAACACTTCAGTAAGTTCACTTCTTAATCTTCTCCAAGGAGAAGAAGTCCAATTTCTCTAACCTTTCCTTGTATCTAAAATTACTCATTCTTGATATCATTCCAATAAATCTCCGTTGCACTCACTCCAAGACTTTAATATCCTTCCTGAAATAAGGCTCCCACAACTGAACACAATACTCCAAATGTGCTTTGACCAATGATTTGTAGAGGTGTAGCATCACATCCTTGCTTCTACGCATTATGCACTCTACAGGTAGTTCTCCTATAATGCGATCGTTGCGTTCTTGTGTGACTCATGCTATGGACAATTGCACTGTAGAACATTGCTACATCTGTACAGCAGAAAGTTCGCGATTTCCAAACAGCGTCCACTATTCATCAATCACGTTACAGCTAATTGGCGTTAATGAAATATGTGTTATAGCAGAACTACCGATATTTATAAAACCAAAGATCCTAAAAGCCTTCTTAGTAACTGTTTCAACTTGTCTGGCCATCTTTAGAGAATTATGCACATGAATTCTAATGTATTTGCTGCTCTTTTACTCCCTACAAAGTTGTGCCATTGAGCCTGTATTATCTGTCCATGTTTCTTCTACCAAAATGCATTGCCTCACATTTCTCTGCACTGAAAGTAATTTGCCAGTTGTCTGCCCATTTGGCCAACTTTTCATTGCCCCTCTGAAGTCGCTCAGTGTCATTGTCAACATTCACAGAGAGTTGTCAGCTTTGTATCATCTGCAAATGCAGAGATTTTGGCCTCAACACCCATCTCCAAATTGTTTACATAAATCAGAAAAATCAAGGGTCCTGACACTGATTCTTAAGGAACACTACTTTCAACTCATCTGTATTCTGAGAAATGACCATTAACACCTATACTCTGTTGCCTTTTTTTTTAGCCAACTTCTAAATCCATGCTGTCAAGGATCTATTAATCTCAAACATTTCTAATTTGCTAAATAACCTGCCATGTGGCACCATATCAAATGCTTTCTGAAAGACCAAATACATGTCAACAACACTATCCACTTTCACCTCATCAAAGGACTCAATTAAATTTATCAGACATGACCTGCCCTTAACAAAGCCATGTTGAGCAAGTATTAAATTATTCTTTCTCCCAGTGTACATTTATCTTATCCCCTATTTATGGTATCTATCACTTTTCTCATGAATGATGTCAAGCTGATAGATCTGTTGTTTCAAAAACAGAAATTGCTGGAAAAACTCAGCAGGTCTGGCAGCATCAATGAAGAGAAATTAGAGGTAATGTTTCAGGTCTGGTCACCCTTCCTTGGAACAGGTCTGTCAATTCTTGGGTTATTGTTGGCCCCTTTCTTAAACACATTTGCAATTCTCCAGTTCCCTCAAGACTATTCCTGTGTTCAAAGAAATCTGGAAAACTTCTGTGAATGGCTCCTCTCAGGATATTATACTAAAGTTTCTAGCAGATTCGGAGGAGCAGCAATCTACCTGATCCTTCAAACCAACAACATTAATGCTCCCACTATTGAACCCACAACTTTGGCAAGTGTCATGCAAAGGTCAAGGCTGGATCTCTCCTGGTACTGATGCCTTCCCATTGGGTAAGCAGCTAGATTAGTGGAATTGAGCAGGGTGGAAGACTGTTCCAGCATTCTGGGTAAATTCTGGCTTATATGAAACAGCCTTGAATACCGGGTTGCTACTTTATGAGATTCATCTCAAAAGGCTTTTAAGATAGGACGAGAAGAAGGAAAGACAGAAGCAAATTCCTTGTCCATGAATAAGTATGTCAAAAATCAGAGAAACAAAGTAAATTGAAGAGATGTGACCTTGAAGCGTTCATAAAAAAAGAAGTAGCTAAGCCAGAGTGAGAATAGGAATTAAACATTACTGGCTATAAAATCTTCAAGGGAAATATAAAGGGAGAATAGCTTGTAATCAATTGAAAAGAAGGTTTATATTAATCATCGAATCCCTGTGGTGTGGAAGCAGGCAATTCAGTCCACACTGAACCTCCAAGGAGTATCCCACCCAGACTCATCCCCTCTGGGCAATTTAGCATGGCCAATGCACCTAACCTGCACATCTTTGGACTGTGGGAGGAAACCAGAGCACCAGGAGGAAACCCACACAGACACAGGGAGAATGTGCAAACTCCACACAGACAGTCACCTGAGGCTGGAATCAAACCCAGGTCCCTGGTACTGTGAGGCAGCAGTGCTAACCACTGAGCCACTGTGCTGTCCCCAACACTGAGCTACCATGCTGCCATGCATATTGATGATAGTGTTTTCAGTCTCTAAGTTAAAATAAGAAGTAATAAGGAAACTTGAGCTCTATGTGACAAATAATGGAATACTGGAGACAAAACTAATCAAATTGGTGGACAATTTATGGAAGTTTGTAGCTGTAATAATGGAATTAAGCCAAGGTAGCAAGGAATTGCTCAGAACATCTTCTTTGCAGAGACTCTTAGAACCAAACTGACTGGGAACAGATTTCTTTGCATTTCCAACAAGTGAAAAGATTGAAATATGAGATCTGGTCTCATGTAAAAATTGAGAAATGGCGATTATAACCAGATTACCTTATCTGATATCAATTGAAGCTAAAGGGTGATGTTTCAGACTTGAAATTTACTCATTTAACTGGTATAAATGGAATCCTAATCCAGGACAATTGCTTGGAAGAGCTGGTGGTGATTTTCTTTTATTTTTTCTCAAGGGGAGATCTGGGTATAGTAATAATGTCACTAAACTAGTAATCCAGGGCAGTAGCCTAATGTTCTGGGGATGAGGGTTTGAATCACATCATGACAAATGGTGAAATTTAAATTCAATAAAATCTGAAATTGGTGGCTATGTAATCGTTTTTCATTGTTGTAAGAACCCATCTGATTCACTGATGTCCTTTAGGGAAGAAAACTAGCCATTCATAACTGGTCTGGCCTACATGTGAATGCACAGCAATGTGGCTGGCTTTTAACTGCACCCTGAAAAGTACCAACCAGTCACTCAGTTGTAACATGCTTCTATAAAGTGGAAAGAAGCAAAAAATCCAGACAGACAATGTAGCATCAACATAGTCACCAGAAATAACGACAGAATCCTGCGGACTGTACCTTATCAGCCTTTGGGAACTCATGCCAAGATTGGAAGAACTGTCCATAGACTAGTTTTACAAGCATGTCACCATACAATTCCTTCCCCACCTCAGGTAAAAGCCAGTTCTCCTCCATTTTTAACAACAACAGAGAAGCACTAAGAATATCAAGACACAGAATGTGCTCTGGGTTAAGGTCTTCAATGTCCATCACAATAGTGGCTTAGTGGCACATGGGAGAGGTGATGGCCCAGTGGTATTATTGCTGGACTGTTAATCCAGAGACTCAGATAACATTCTGGGGACCTGGTTCAAATCCTGCCACGATTTAAGGTGGAATTTGAATTCAATAAATATCTGGAATTAAGAATCAAATGATGACCATGAATCCATTGCTGATTGTCAGGAAAGATCATCTGGTTCACTAATGTCCTTTAGGGAAGGAAACTGCCATCCTTACCTGGTCTGGCCTACATGTGACTCCAGACCCACAGCAATGTGGTTTACTCATAACTGCCCTCTGGACAATTAGGGATGGGCAATAAATGCTGCCTGGCCAGTGATGCCCTCATCCTGTGAATGAATAAAGAAAAATTCCCCTTTAATGTGTTCTTCTCAATCATATTAAAAAATGAAACATAGTTCAGTTTTTCTCTGATGCTTGGAGGATTGAAATGCAAACAGAGGGTTGCTAAATTTATTTATACTTAAAAAAGCATTGTTAAAAGGAAACAAGATGTTGAAGGCTTTTGGAGGAATTTTGTTACTGCACATATTCTGCACATTCTGAAGGAAAGGCAGGGTTGAAGGACAAGACACTGTTCATGTGGAACAAAGGGCAGTGAGGTAAATTGACCAAAAAATTCAAGAGTTTACAATTCATGCCACCAGGGTAGGTGATGGCCTAGTGGTATTATCATTAGACTATTAACCCAGAAACTCAGCTGACATTCCAGGGATCCAGGTTTGAATCACGCCACTGCAGAATTCAATTTTTTTTAAAAATCTGAAATTAAGAATCTACTGACCATCATGAAATTTTTGCCGATTGTCAGGAAAAATCCATATGGTTCACTACTGCCCTTCCAAAAAGGAAATCTGCCATCCTCACCTGGTCTGGCCTACATCTGACTCCAGACCCACAGCAATGTGCTTGACTCTCATTTGTCCTATGAAGTGGCCTCGCAAGCCATTCTGTTGTATCAATTATTACAAAGTGTCAAAGAAATGAAACCAGACTTATCACCTGGCATCAACCAAGGCACCAGAAAAAACAATGGCAGAAACTGCCCTGTTGATCCTGCACTGTTCACAATACTCCAAAATACTGAGGGCGGCACAGTGGCTCAATGGTTAGCACTGCTGCCTCACAGCCAGGGACCTGGGTTCAATCCCACCCTCTATGTGACTGTCTATGTGAAGTTTGCACATTCTCCCTACGTCTGTGTGGGTTTGCTCCGGTTTCCTCCCACAGTCCAAAGATGTGCAGGGTAGGTGGATTGGCCATGCTAAATGTCCAGGGATGTTTAGTTTAGGTGGGTTAGACATGGGAAATGCAGGGGTAGGGGAGTGGTTCTGGGTGGGATGCTCTTCAGAAGGGCAGTGTGAACTTGGTGGGCTGAATGGCCTGTTTCCACACTGTAGGGAATCTATTAAATGTGGCCTGACTAGAACCTCAGAAGTACATCCCTGCTTTTATATTCAAGGCCTGTCCATATAAATGCCAAAGTTGCATTTGCAATAATCTTCCATCACTTTACTGAAGATCGAGAGAAGACTGATGGGGCGGTAATTGGCCGGGTTGGATTTGTCCTACTTTTTGTGTACAGGACATACTTGGGCAATTTTCCACATTGTCAGGTAGGTACCAGTGTTGTAACTATACTGAAGCAGCTTGGCTAGGGGAGCAGCAAGTTCTGGAGCACAAGCCTTCAGTACTTTTGCCAAAATGTCATAGGGGCCCATAGCCTTTGCAGTATCGAGTGTCTCCAACCATTTCTTGTCATCACGTGGAGTGAATACTGGTATCTGTAATGTTGGAGGCCACTGGAGGAGGCCGAGATGGATCATCAACTCGGCACTTCTGGCTGAAGATTGCTGCAAAAGCTTCAGCCTTATCTTTTGCACTGATGTGCTGGGCTCTTCCATCATTGAGGATGGGGATATTTATGGAGCCTCCTCCTCCAGGAGTTGTTTAATTGTCCACCACCTTCATGACTGGATGTGGCAGGACTGCAGAGCTTAGATGTGATCCGTTGGTTGTGGGATCGCTTAGCTCTGTCTATCACTTGTTGCTTATGCTGTTTGGCGTACAAGTAGTCCTGTTTGGTGGTTTCACCAGGTTGACACTTTGTTTTCGGATATGCCTGGTGCTGATCCTGGCATGCCCTCCTGCACTGTTCATTGAACCAGGTTTGATCCCCTGGCTTGATGGTAATGGTTGAGTGGGGGATATGCCGGGCCACAAGGTTACAGATTGGTTGCTGGAGTACAGTTCTGTTGCTGTTGATGGCCCACAGCGCCTCATGGATATCCAGTCTTGAGTTGCTAGATTTGTGCAAAGTCTGTCCCATTTAGCAACGTGATAGTGCCACACAAGACGATGTGTTATTCACAGTGTAAAGGCAGGACTTTGTCTCCACTAGGACTGTGCGGTGATCACTCTTACCAAAACTGTCATGGACAGATGCAAATGCAGCTTGCAGATTGGTAAGGATGAGATTACCAAACCGGTCAATTCACCCTATCAGTCTGCTCTAAATCATCAGCAAAGTGATGGAGGATTATTGCAAATGTAACTTTGGCATTTATTTTGAGAGGACATGAATATAAAAGCAGAGATGTACTTCTGAGGCTCTATAAGGTTCTGGTCAGGCCATATTTGGATTATTGTGCATAGTTTTGCGCCCCATATCTCAGGACAGAAGTATTGGCCCTTCAGAAGGTTCAGAGGAGGTTCAGGACAATAGTGTCATGAATGAAAAGCTTAACATATGAGGAACGTTTGAGGAGTTTGGGTCTATACTCAATGGAGTTTAGAAGAATGAGGGGGCGGTGGGGGGGTGGGATCTGATTGAAACTTACAGAACACTGAATGGCCTGGACAGAGTAGAAGTTGGGAAGATGCTTCCATTGGTAGGAGAGACTAGGACCCGAGGGCACAGCCTTAGAGTAAAGGGAAGACCTTTTAGAATGGAGATAAAGAGAAACTTCTTCAGCCAGAGAGTGGTGAATCTATGGAATTCACTGACACAGAAGGCTGAGGAGGCCAGATCATTGAGTATATATAAGATGGAGATAGATAGGTTCTTAATTGTCAAGGGGATCAAGGGTTACGAGGAGAAAGCGGGAGAATGGGGTTGAGAAACATAGCAGCCATGATTGAATGGCAGAGCAGACTCGAAGGGGTGAATGACCTAATTTCTGCTCCTATGTCTTATGGTCTTATGGTCTAAGGTGTCATCAACAGTGCTATCAAGCAGTACCCGCTCAGCAATAACCTGCTTTGTGACGACCAATTTGGGTTCCGCCAGGGCCACTCAGCTCCTGGTCTCATTACAGCCTTGGTTCAAACATGGACAAAAGTGCTGAATTCCAGAGGTGAGGTGAGAGTGACAGTCCTTGACATCAAGGCTGCATTTGACTGGGTATGGCATCAAGAAGCCCTAGCAAAACTGGAATCAATGGGTATCAGGGGGCAAACTCTCTGGAGGTTGGAGTCATACCTGACATGTAGGAAGATGGTCATGGCTTTTGGAGGCCAGTCATCTCAGCTCCAGGACATCTCTGCAGGAGTTCCTCAGGGTAGTGTCCTCGGCCCAACCATCTTCAGCTGCTTCACCAATGACTTTCCCTCCATCACAATTTCGGAAGTGGGGATGTTCGCCGATGATTGCACAATGTTCAGCACCATTTGCGACTCCTCAGATACTGAAGCAGTCCATGTTCAAATACAACAAGATCTGGATGATATCCAGACTCGGGCTGACAAGTGGCAAGGAACATTCACCCCACACAAATGTCAGACTATGACCATCACGAATATGAGACAATCTCACCACCACCCCTTGGCATTCAATGGTGCTACCATCACTGAATCCCCCACTTTCAACATCCTGGGGATTACCATTGACCAGAAACGCAACTGGACTCACCACATTAACATAGTGGCTACAAGAGCAGGTCAGAATTGAGGAATACTGCAGTAAATCACCTCCTGACTCCCCCAAAGCCTGTCCACCATCTACAAGGCACAAGTCAGGAGTGCGATGGAATACTCCCCACCTGCCTGGATGAGTGCAGCCCCAACAACACTCAAGAAGCTTGACACCATCCAGTACAAAGCAGCCCACTTGATTGGCCTTATATCCACAAGCAGCCACTCCCTCCACCACTGACGCTCAGTAGCAGCAGAGTGTACTATCTACAAGATGCACGCAGAAATTCACCAAAGATCCTCAGACAGCATCTTTCAAACTCACAACCACTTCCATCTAGAAGGACAAGGGCAGCAGATATATGCGAACACCACCATCTTCAAGTTCCCCTCCAAGCTGCTCACCATTCTGACTTGAAATATATTGCCATTCCTTCACTGTCGCTGGGTCAAAATGCTGGAATTCCCTCTCTAATGTCATGGTGGACTGGAGTGGCTCAAGAAGGCTGCTCATCATCACCTTCTCAAAGGCAACTAGGGATAGGCAAGAAATGCTGGCCAGCCAGCGACACTCAAGTCCCACAAATAAATCAAAAAAACACATTTCTTAATCTTTTGAATTTGCAGGCTGATTTCCTCATTAATAGCCGGGAAAGCCATTACGTTGTTAGAGCAAATAAAATCTGGTTTTTCAAAGAGACCTTTATAAGTATAATGGTATGCTACAGAAAAAAATCGGTGAAGAATGTAGAATGTATAACAGCAAACAAACGGGGCAGTAAGAAGGCTGAGACATTATAATAAAACAAATCAACACAATGGACAATAGTGAAGGCTTACGTAAGAAGTAAATGGATTGTCATCACCTTTGCATTTCTGCTGTCCTCTAGGGTCTGCCACTTCGATTTTCTGCATGTTATTTGAGTTATTTAAGGCGTTGCTGCCTCTTGTACCCTTCTTGATACAATTTCTGTATTATATATATAACAACTTAGATTCTGAGTTGGATAATGTATATTTGATTATGCATTCGGTTAAGATCTAGTCTGGGACTCCTGTATGTCACAAGTCAGTGGGGATTCAAAATAGGAATAAATTCACAATAAAGAATGGAGAGAAACATTTCTGTTTGTCTATATAAATTAATACGTCCCTTTGTCATACACGTTCATACTTTCAACAGAAGACTTGCATACAAACTACACAGGTATTTCACTGTAATAGTTCACACTGACATTCCCCTTCAACTTTAAGAGACATAAAACTTTAAATTTCCTTGTGCTCCCTTTTAAAATGAAATAGACAAACAACTGTTTTTTGAAGCATTTACAGAATTTCACATGGACACAAAAAAACACTCCAGAAAGCACACAGACTAATAAACTCCCAGTAGTGCTGCATTGGTTTTGAAATTTAAATTGAACTGCATTTATTTGTACTTTAATACTAGAGGGAACACATTCTACACATGCGCATGTGCAGTGTCAAAACTTGTGACTGTTTAAAGTGATGAATGCTTTTTCGTGTAACTCATCTTTCAACCGCTGGATTGTACACATTTATTTCCAAGCTGGTACCTTATAATAATTGTCCCCTTTACAGCAAAACGGAAAAAAGCTTGCAAATAACTCATAAATCAACCATTTTAATATGTCTTTCTTCAGTCATCAAAATGTGACTGACTATGATAGACCTATTTTTGAACTTTATTTTTTGATGGAGAGTCCTGAGTTAGGTTAAGCATTTTTTTTCAAATTGTTACTAAAGTAGCAATTATGAGCTGCCATGAAGTTGCTACGTTCTCCCCCAACAAACAACTAGTTTCAGCAAGAGATATTCTTGAGTCTAAAACTATATGTTCTTAACTGCGTAGTTTCAGCAGTGATAAAAATCAATAGAAAATATTTTGAACAAAATATTGAACAAAGAGACGATCACCAAATGAAGCACTTGAAATCATGACCTTGGGTTAAATATTTTCAATATTGACCACTTGAGCTATCCAAGCTGTATAAGAATGCATATGATGAAATCTTTCAAGCACATTACCTTGTTCAGATAGACTTAAAGGAAGTATTATATAGTGGTTGAACCTACTGTGTTCAATTCCTTTTTCGCTGCTGAACTGGTTCTTCTTTGTAGAAGAATCTGCTCATGTGTTTGTGACTCCAGGCAGTCAAATGTGCACGAGCTACAGCCCCTGATGTATTTTGGTTGGTGATAGGAGTTACACTATCCAACTTTACAACATTAATAAGTGACCTGAGAGTCCAAGAACAGCAGGAATGAACTGAACAAAATAGAACTTTTGAGAATGGAAAAAAAAGGTTGGAATTGTTAAAACTATATGAAATCATGGTGAGTGCTATATTGTACATGTAGCAAAGAAATTTCTACTTGTGGAGAGACTTAAACTAAGGGTTATAGAGTCATGGAATCACACAGCATGGAAACAGCAGTCCATGCCAACTGGGTTTTCCAAACTGAACTAGTCCCATTTATCTGCATTTTGTCCCTATCCCACTAAAATTTTCTTGTCCATGTACCTGACCAAATGTCTCCTAAAATAAAGTGGTGCAATTAAATCCAGTTACAATCTCAGGAGAAATCTCTTTAGCTATAGATTGGCACGAATAGGAAGCATGCTGTCAACAAATGATTGAGGCAAATAACTTTGAATGATTTAAGGGGGAACCAGATGATGAAGAAAAGTAGAATATGATGGAAAGGTTAAACAAAGAGGAATGGGAGGAGTCTCATGTTCAGCAGAAATGCCGACATGGACCAAACGGGTCAGAAGCCTGTTCTGTTCTGTAAATTCTATGCAATAGATATAGTGGATTGGAAACAATATGGCACTTCAGTGTCTATCAAAACCACTTGTCAGGGTATCACTTGGATTGATACTAAGCCAAATTTTCATAAAGTCACACACTCAAGGCGAAAAAACAGAATTATTTCCAATGGGTGAAGAAGTGATAGAACCTGAAATCTTTGCATTAATTGACACATTTATAATTCCTTATTCAATTGTTTTCTTGTTGAAAAAGCCTGTCAAGTGGAAGATCCATTTTGGCCTCCACCCAAGGTACCTGGTCTTCAAACAATTCATTTCATTCCATGAGATATTAAACAACTGAAGTCTGAAAAGGCTATGGGCCCTGACAATATTCTGGGAATAGTACTAAAAGCTTATGCTCTAGAACCTGTCTCACCCCTAGTCAAGCTGGTCCTGTACAATTACAACACTGACATTTAGCCAGAAATGTGAAAACTTGCCCAGCCATGTCTGGTCCACAAATAAAAGGGAGAAATCCAACCTGGTAAATTACTGCCACATTAGTCCAATCTTAGTTAGCTGTAAATGATGAAGGTGCTTTTGAAAGTGCTATGAAGTGCACTTACTCAACAATATTCTCTTCACTGATCTTCAATTTGTGTTACAGCTCCTGACCTTATTGTAGTTTTTGGTTCAATCATGAACAAAAAAGCTGGATGCAAGATGGAAAGTCAGAGTGACTGCTTTGACATCATAGAACATAGAACAGCACAGCACAGGAACAAGTCCTTTGGCCCAGCTTGTCTGTGCCAACCTTGATGCCATTCCAAACTAATTCTGTCTGCATGCACATGGTCTGTACCCTGCTACTCCCTTTGACTCAGCTGTTAGCACTGGTGCCTTACAGCACCAGAGACCCCATTCGATTCCACCGTTGGGCGACTGTGTGGAGTTTGCACATTCTCCCTGTGTGCGTGTGGGTTTCCTCCAGGTGCTCCGGTTTTCTCCCACAGTCCAAAGATGTGCAGGCTAGGTGGATTGGCCATGCTAAGTTGCCCGTATTGTTCAGGGATGTGTAGATTAGGTGAGTTCTAAGGGATGGGTCTTGGTGGGATGCTCTGAGGAAAGGTGTGGACTTGTTGGGCCAAAGGGAATGTTTCCACACTGTAGGGATTCTATGATCTGTTCATGTGCCTGCCTCAGTCCCTCTCAAGCATTGCTATCATCTCTGCTTCTACCACCTCCATGGCAGTGTGTTGCAGGCACCTACCACCCTGTATGTAAAAATGACTTTCTTCATACATCTCCTTTAAACAGTTCACCTCTCATCTTAAACCTACGCCACCTAATATTTGAATTCTTATCCTGGGAAAAGGATCTAACATTGCCACAATCCTTCTGGGCCATAGGGCTGCTCTTTCACGAGAGAGAGAGAAGACTGGTGGTGGTTTAACCTGAAGGTCACAAGGGGAGAAAAAAAACAAAGTTGCTGGAAAAGCTCAGCAGGTCTGGCAGCATTTGTGGAGGAGAAAACAGAGTTAAAGTTTCGGGTCCGGTGACCCTTCCTCAGAGGAAGTTCCGAGGAAGGTTCACCGGACCCGAAACGTTAACTCTGTTTTCTCCTCCACAGATGCTGCCAGACCTGCTGAGCTTTTCCAGCAACTTTGTTTTTGTTCCTGATTTACAGCATCCACAGTTCTTTTGGTCACAAGGGGAGATCTGTTCATTGGGACCTCAGCTTGGGCTGGAATCAAACCCAATCTGTTGGCATCACTCTGCATTAGAAACCTGCAGTCCAGCTCAATGAGCGAACCAACACCACCATTTAGGCAGCATTGACTGAGTGTGGAATCAAGGAGCCCTACCATAATGACAGCCAATGGGACTTGGAAGAAAAAAAAAAATTGCTTGTTCAACATATATCTCACATCTGGAATCAAAGGCTATCCTAATGGTGTTCATGAAACCATCGTCAACCGTTGCAAAAACCCATCTGGTTCACTCATGTCCTTTAAGGGCAGAAATTTGCCATCCTTACTTGGACCAGCCTAGATATGACTCTAGACCCACAGCAATGTGGTTACCTCTTAGCTGTCCTCTGGGGAGATGGCAATGGACAATAAATACCGGCCTAGCTAGTGACACCCATAGCCTATGAACAACCATAAACAAAATTCCTGAGTCAATCAGTACCTTATACCCTTTTAATTTTACACATGTCCAGTTAAGGTGCACAACTGGCCATTAGCATGAGGTAAACCAATATGTTATCTATTATCCCAAAGTAAAATGATAGGTAAGAAGAGAATGGCAACCCCAACCAGCCCCCACTCCACTACAATCACCACCACCACCGCATCCTTGCAAACAACATGGATACCTATGCTAGGGCCATCCCTTCAACATAAAGTTCATTTATGTGTATTTCAGAGGCAGGAGATTGTCCCTGTCAGGCAGACTTCTTTTATTGATTCAGTGGACTTACACATTGCTGACTGGACCAGCATTTATCATTTATTCTCTCTCTTTCTAAGCTCCTCATAAATTCTATTGAATCCTTTTTTTTTAACTTCTTTTCTCCAAGGAGCACAATTTTTGCTACTTCCAACCTAGCGATTCTAACATTTTAAAAACTAACAATTATTTTGAAGTATTTAGGATAATTTAACAGTTTACTAAAGGTAGTATTATACTCCCTTAGCAATGACAGGATATTGAAATAAGTAAAGACAGTTAATTTATGTTTACTGAGTCCTGAGGTGCTTCTACATAAAACATCCCTTTGCTTTCTGCTGAGCATGTTAATTATGTGTTAGAAATTTCAAAGAATTTAGTTACTTGCATCCATGCTTTTATGTTTCTATATCAGTCTAATCTATTCTTGTTTTGAAGAATTATGTACAATAATACAAACCATTTGTTTCCCCAATTCATGTCAGAGACCAACAAGATGGATCCATCTGAAAGAAAACTATTATCAATAAATTAGCTAATCCTGATAATTCAAGATACTTCGACAATGCAAACGATGGCACCAAGTTTTGATGTTTATTAGGATAGAACAGATTTTTGTTCCTTTGTTGGATGTAACTGGTTAAACACAAACTGACAGAAAACAGAATAATAGTCTCTTCTACTGCACTGGATGAGACAGAATATAACTGATGCTGTATCAATAAATATTTATTTTGTTTATGCCACAAGTATGGTGACATCATGAGGCATCAGATATGTTGCGCAAATGACACCAGGCACTGCATCAAATAAAGCTTTTAGTGTACACAGTTACAAAAGATTGATGTAGCTTTTAGCACTCTGTTCATTGAACTGAGAGGTTGTGGGTTTAATTCCTGTACCAGGAATTTGAGCTCACAAACGATGGATCTGTTCCTGTATTACTTTGATAGGTCTTCTGTTCAAATAATTGTTGATGATCACATGGTACTTGAAGGGGAGAATGCCATCCTTCCAAACTCCTAACCCTCTTCCTCTCCTTAATTAGTAAAGTTATATTATATTACAGACTTGTGGCCCTCTGCTGAACATGTTAATTGCATAGGGATTTAGAAATTTCAAAGAATTTAGTTATTTGCATCCATGCTTTCATGCTCCAGTCTCTGAGTCAGAGGTTTTGAATGCATAAGCTAGGCCATTACTTTAGCAGAGAACTGAGGGGGAGCAGCATTGTTGCAAATGCTGGCTTTTGGAGGAGATGTTAAAGTTCATTTGGCAGTAATTGGAAGAAGGGCAAGTGTCCTGGACAATTTTTATACTCCAATCAACACCATACAAACAATTGTCAGGTTATCATCACATCATACTCATGGGAGCTTGCTGTATACAAATTGAGGACAAACATGATTTGTTTCCACTCCAGTTGAATGGTTCTAAGCCCAATGTATGATCTGCAGACTCTGTCATAGGTTATGCTTGAAGATTTGTTTAGATGGGTTGTTTGGCGTTTTACGTGCTTGCTCGGATGACTTGACCTCTGCATGTTCCCCCAGTGAAGTCTCTTAAAATATCTGATGCCTTCCTGATGTGCCTCCTCCTTTTTGAAAGTCACAAGCCAGGGATTCACATTAGTTAATTATATTAATTGGAATCTTGTCACGAGCAAATGCCTGACCATTGTAAACGTACCATTTTTAAAATATGTACAGTGCTTAAGAGTGAGATAAATGCAAAGCAGTATAAACAAGGTTTTTGTATTCAAATAATTATAGATAAATCCTGTAAGTGTAATGTGTAGCCCATCAAAAAGCTGAGCATAGAATGAGAAGAACTGATCAGTGCTGATTATTACTTTATGAATAGTTGTGCAGTGAGCAGAAGTGTGGATAAGTGTGGTTTCATAATAAATCAGGATGTTTGTTTATTTTCATGTTGCATATTTATATTTTGAAGAATGCTAGGATATTCTATTGAACCTTTCAAGATAAACCATGGTATTTTGCAAGTATCGCAGTATATACATTACTCTTGAAAACTTGTCCAAAAAATTGTCAACACTGGAACTATTAATTGTTATAATTAAGATAAAGAGATAGACCTGCGTGGGGAAGGGGGTAATTATGGCAAAATCATTAAGGACAAAGATTTGGTGAATCTGCAGCTTTTTTATGTCGCCTTAAAGTACGTTCTACTGATTGTTTTTGCTTCCTCCAATTGCTTCTGTATTATTTGACACCCTGAGACAGCCACTCAACAAGTTAAGAAGTAGATTGTCAGGGAATGTAAGAAAAGCTGACTCCATTTAATAATGAAGAATAAACTGTCTAATTAATGTTGTTCCCTTCAATCATTCAGGCAAATTTTTAGTCATGATCACACAAGCACCATAGCAACAGTATTTTTGCCTGATGTGAAGATTGCTGCCTATTGTTTCTGGGCACTATAATGTTTTGTAACAGAACAAAATTCATCCTTTGAATATTACAGATTAGTTCACTAGTCACAATGTTGGATTACTAGGTTTCCATAATCCTAACAGTCTTTCTGATTTGAAAACTGAGAACTCAATCACAGATTGATCGAGTTACCATGTCAATTAGTGCTTGCGATCAAATTTTTAAAAAATGTATTAATGGGATTTATGCATTGTTAGCTGTAACAGCTCCTATTATCCATCACTAATTGCCTTCAAGAAAATGATGATGACTTGCTTTAATTTTGAGACACTTAAATTTGACATCTTTGTATACTTGTGCCTACCTTCACGATGGACAATAAAGACAGATATTTTTGTGATGACATATGCAGTGTTCAATTTTTTCAACATATTTCTGTTATATTGTGCGTTTTGATTTATTATTGTTATAATAGGCAACTGCTTTGAACATTTGAGCAACTTTGGAAGTAAGAATCTTTGAAGCCAGTATAAAATCTTGGAAAAAGTGGAAAGAGTTAATATAACAGCTTATAGTCACTCATACATTGCACAAAACAACATATATGAAAGAATCATTTAAACTGTGGTCACTCCTGCAATACAGTTGATTAAACTGAATTCAAAGTCAATGAACATGAAAGTGACAGTGAGAGAGAGAGAGAACACAAGGTATCAAAAGGATAATTATGGTTAAGGAAGACCAATACACCTAGGTTGACTAAGGGTGTTAGTCTAGAAATATATGAAGAACTATCACTACAGAATTCAAAAAAATGTTTTCATCAATCTTACCTAGATGTTCATTCCAATGTTAACTATTCTTCAGAGACTAGTGAACAGTTTTATTTTGAAAGTTGCGAAAAATTGCCTTTATTATTTATTACTGTTTTAATAGACAATGGATTTTATTAATATCTACACAACTTTGTTCCTGTGAAATCTTTCACACTGAGCGGAATTTTCCCAGTGAGTGTTCAACATGGAACAGGGGGCGGTGGGAATTTGGAACCTCACAGCCTATAAGGGTGGTAAAGGCAGAAACCCACCTAATGTTGCAGAAGTATTTAGAAGGGGTCTTACAATGCCAAGACCTTGGTTCCAGTGCTGGGGAAAAGTGGATTAGCATTGTTAGGTAATACGGTGTAGAGCTGAATGAACACAGCAGGCCAAGCAGCATCAGAGGAGCAGGAAAGCTGACATTTTGGGTCGAGACCCTTCTTCAG
>NC_063334.1:111620250-111628184 GCF_021869965.1 Rhincodon typus
AAGCCTCTCTGCTCCTATGATGCTGCTTGGCCTGCTGTGTTCATCCAGCCCTGCACCTTGTTGTCTCGGATTCTCCAGCATCTGCAGTTCCTACTATCTCTGGAGTACTGTGAGCAGTTTTGGTCTCCTTATTTTTAAGGAAGCTATTATTTCATTGGAGGCAGTTCAGAGCAAGTTTACTAGAATAGTCCTGGTATACAGGAATTATCTTATGACCAAAACGATGAACAGGTTGGGACTCTCCTCACTGGTGTTTAGAAGAATGAGAGGAAATCTCATCAAAACGCATAAAATTCTGAAGGGGCTTGACAAGGTAAATGTTAAAAGGATACTTCCCTTCATGGGAGTGTATAAGACCAGAGGCCTTGGTCTCAGAATTAGGGCCACTAATTTAAGACTGAAATAAAGCAGAAATTCTTCTTTCAGAGGGTCTTCAAAACACATGGCCACTGAGAAATGTGGGGGCAGATTCTTTGTGTACATTTAAGGCTGAGCCAGATAGATTCATGTTCAAGAGGGAATCAAGGGTTATGAGGAAAGGTCAGGTTAGTAGACGTGAAGAATGTCAGATCAGCCATGTTCCTATTGAATGGGGAGCAGACTCGAAGGGCTGAATGGCCTATTCCTGTTCCTATTTCGTATGGTTTGATGGTCTTATACGACAGCTGCAGCTGGTAGATTATCCACCTGATCCCGAGATTGTTGGTGGACTCCATAATAGAGGTGAGTGATGGCAGGAGGAGAATCATGTATGGGATTCACAGCAGACGGCCAGTGAGGTTAACCACAAGGGCAGGATGTGGCTGTCTGGGCAAGGGGCTTCAGTCCTCACCAACCTCACTGGGGAACCTCCAAACAAGCACCCTAGGGTTTGCATGTCATAACCCATGCATGGCCAGGTCCCAAATCGCCGTTGTTTTATTACCAGGAGCAGCAGGGTGACGTCCTTAGAGCCTCGGTTGGTGGCAAAGTCAGAGATCATCCTCAGGCCTTTTCACCACCAACTTCATCAGGGTTGGGGTGGGGCAAGAAAGCAAGGGAAAAGGGGGAGCACTAACAGCCACACTGCCATCTGGTTAAAAGCTCTTCCTCCACCAAACCTATCACCAGGGAGGGCCAAAGAAACAAGCATGGTGCTGATCATGGAGAGAACAGAATGACGGTTAGGGATTTGGGAAAACACCAATCTCTCCTTAAAGTACTATGCAAGTCTTTAACCCTCATTTGAATAACATCAATTTATCTCTTCCACACTTTTATAGATTATGATCTCAAATTCTTGGTGCAACAGTTGAACACTCTGCCACCTAATGAAGAGGCTAGACATTATCTACTGCATTAATCTCAAGTGAAAACTTTATTGAACACTGTTTGTCATCATTTGCACGATGTATCTGATATTTTAGAGGCCCGAAACGTCAGCCTCTCTGCTCCTATGATGCTGCTTGGCCTGCTGTGTTCATCCAGCCCTGCACCTTGTTGTCTCGGATTCTCCAGCATCTGCAGTTCCTACTATCTCTGCATCAGTTATATTCTGTCTGCCAGAGAGCAACGTACGAGACTGTTGCTTTGTTTTCTGTCAAATTGTATATTACCAGTTATAATCAGCTCAGGGACAAAAATCCATTTTATCCTGAGAAACATCAAATGAGTTGCCATAATCTGCAACCTTGAAAGATGTAAAATTTTCAATGAGGACTAATTTATTAATAATAGCTTTCCTTCGGGTGTATTTAGAACTGCTTTTTAGAATTTCTATGTATGTCTGACATTAATTGGGGATACAAATGGATGGGATTGTCATTCATATTTCTACAAGCCAAGAACAGGATAGCATGATTTGGTATGCAAGTGTACAGACAAATAGTTAATTTCTTTCAAATTTGAGAATGTATCTTCAATTAGTCATGTCAGTCATCTCAGTTCCAAGAGTTCCTCAGGGTAGTGAACTAGACCCAACAATCATCAGTGACCTTCCCTCCAATAAGGTCAGAAGTGAGGACGTTCACTGATGACTGCACAACATTCAATACCATTCATGACTGCTCAGACACTGAAACAGTCCATTAGTAACTGCAACAAGATCCAGACAATGTCCAGGTTTGGCTGACATGTAGCAAATAACACTGAGTACAAATAACAGACCATCTTCAACTAAAGATAATTCAATCATATCTATTGATATTGAATGGCATTACCATTACTCTATTCCCCATTCTCTGAGCAGCTACTATTGACCGGAAACTGAACTGGACTACCATATAAATACTGTGACTACAAGAGCAAGTCAGAGGCCAGGAAACTTGTAGCAATTAATTCACCTCCGAACTCCCAAAAGTCAATCCTGCATCTACAAGGTACAAGCCAGCACTCATTGGGTGCTTTGACTGCAGCTTCAATGACATTCCAGAAACCCGACACCAATCACAACAAAGCAGCCCACTTGATTGGCACTAAACCCTCAACCATTTACTCTTTCCAACACTGATGCTCAGTAGCAACAGTGTGCACCATCTACAAGATGTATTACGGAAATTCACCAAGGCTTCTCAGACAACACTTTCCAAACCCCAACCATTACCATCGAGAAAGACAAGGACAACGGATACATGGGACATCACCAACTGTAAGATCCCCTCAAGCCTGTCACCTTTCCGACTTGGAAATATACCATCGTTCCTTCAATGTCTCTGAGTCAACAGCCCAAAATGGACTGCAGCGATTCAAGTTCACTGATCGTTATTTCCTCAAAGGCAGCTAGAGATAGGAAGTAAATACTGGTTAGCCAGTGAAGCCCAAGACCTCTGAATGACTTTTTAAAAATGTATTATGTCAATTTTTTTTATTGAATCGCGAGGGCAGATATGCCTTCAATTTTTACATGTTATCCAACAGACAATGCCTCCTATTGAACAGCACTTATCTGGTGCGGTAGCTAAGTTTTGTGTTCAGATGCAAGATTTGAACTCACACCTTCTAGCTCAGGGCACACAGTGTTAATTACTGTGCCACAGCAAAAACTGAAATGATCTCCACATATCCACTTAAGAAGTCAGTTGCTGATTTACTAACACCCTCACAATTTCTGTCTTCTTTCATCTTCAGCCGAGTTAAAACGCTTGCATTTATACAGCACATCTTATGATCTAGGGGCAAATGTCAAAATTGTGATACAATCTGGCTCTGGACTACTGTTTTCCTAAATTAATTTTCCTAAATTAATTTTAAAATGTGAGATCTAGGTGCATAGCAAGAGAATAAAGCTGCAAGATTTGAATGAACAACAATAAGCTTTTCTGTGCAGAGTAAGAATGGTAATGTAGTCTACAATATATGGATACACTAATTATATAGCAAAATCTGGAATTAGGGTGCGATAAATATGGGTGACAGACAAACTGTGGTTCAATACCCCATAGAGTACATCAATTAGCATATATGGATATGATAGATCTCATAGGTTTCTCAGAAAACCCCCAGACATTATAGATACTGTTGGTCATCATATCTCATTTCAACGTTGCAAGCGCTTCCAATTTTTTATCTTTCGAAGCCCTCGCTTCAGATCTCCCTCAAAAGCTGCTCTATCATGAACTGCCTCAATGACTGCTCTAAAACTGACCATTCACTCTCTCAAATAGGACTGCACTCACTTGGATTCTGGAAATTGCACACCAGCACCTACTCACAGACACAATTTCAGCCTGTCACACTCTGCGAGGTTCATCAAGCTGTTACTGCTCTGCCATTCTCTAAGCTCTAAGCTTGCACAGCTATACAAAGCACTGCACGAGGGCTTCCTTCATCCTTGTTGTCAGCTGTGCTGAACCATTGATGGCACATGGCCTTTACCAACTTCCACAGATCCCAGGGCTTTTCCAGAGCCCTGAACCTTGCCTCCTGAGTTCCAAGACATCCCTTAAGTCCTATTGGAACCTATTACAGCAGAGGTTTTTCAGGATGGAGTCTCATTCCCTTGCTCCTAAGTACCTGACTGACTAGCAGTCTGAAGTAACTTTCTCTATTGATTACCTCCAATCCAATGCCTAAAACTGAATGTTCAGTAATCGTTGAACTATTCTAGTTTCCAATCAAAAACCATGAAACAAGGCCTGCCCTTATCACTGGGTAGGGTTGAATTTAGTAGACCAATAGATCAATGCAGCAACCAGTTAGAACTGCCTATTCTTTGAATGGTACACTTCACAGCTTGATGGCTCCAAGACAGATCAAATAAATCCATTACAGAGAAAGAATTTGTCAGACACCTTTCCTCATCTCATAAGTCCCAGAAGTTCTTAACAATTAATGAAACAGTTTTGAAGTCAATTTCCTAATGCGCAATAGCTAACTTGCACACCGAAAATATGCTCAAACAAAAATGTGACACTGAACAGATAACTTATCTCCTGTAAAATTGGTTGAGGTAATAAAAATTGGCTGCAGCACCAGGCATAACTCACCCGCACTCCTTTGACACAGGGTCATTGGATGTTTGAAATCCCATGAAAGGGCGAATTCAAGTTTAGACCCATTCAAAAGTAAATACACCTGTCAAAGCAATGCTCCCTCAGGACTGCACTGAAGAGTCAGCATTGGTTTTATGTTTGAGCTTTGAAATTAAGCTTGATCCCACGACATTCAGTCTCACAGCTGAGAGAGCTACCAACTGAGCCAGCGATTATCACCATTATAGCATTTGCCTTCTGCAATTTAACTTGCATTACTGCTATAGTGAAAATACATTTTTGACTCTTTTGAAACACTAAGCTTTACTGTACAAATTGTCGTGCAATAGGTTGAAGGCCATAATTTTTTTGCAGTCAGCAATAAAAATAGCAATAACTTGTTTTCGTATAGTGTCCTTAAAGTGATAAAGCATTTCAAGGCACTCCATATAAACATCATCACACAACATTTAACATTGGTGCATCTAAGGTAATATTAGGACAGCTGCCCAAAAACTGCAAAAAGTAGGTATGAAGGAAATCAGCGATGTCGCAAAGTGGAAAGTTTTGGGAAGGAGTTCCAGAGCTTGGGCCTAGGTAGTTGAAGGCACATCTCCCAGTGGTGGAGTGGTCTTATCAGGGATGTTCAAGAGGCCAGATTGGGGGAATGAAGAGCTCTCAGAAAGTTATGGGACGAGAGCAGGTTACAGAGATAAGAAGTGCCATGACTAGGGATGGATTTGAAAATAAGGCTGATAATGATCACATCGCCAGATTGGGAAGAAAGCCTCCTTACAACATCTCCTCGATGGGCTTGTGAGAATGCAATCCTTTTGTAGAGTTAGGTTACAGATAAATTCCTGCTGTTGGAAAGATGTCATGAAACTTGAAAGGGTTCAGAAAAGATTTACAAGGATGTTGCCAAGGTTGGAGGGTTTGAACTATAGGGAGAGGCTGAATAGGCTGGGACAATATTCCTTGGATTGTTGGAGGCTGAAGGGTAACCTTACAGAGGTTTATAAAATCATCAGGGGCATGGATAAGGTAAATAGACAAGGTCTTTTTCCCAGGGGAGGGGAGTCCAAAACTAGCAGGCATAGGTTTAAGGTGAGAGGCAAAAGATTTAAAAGGAACATAAGAGACAATGTTTTCATGCACAGGATGGTGTGCAAATGGAAAGAGCTGCCAGAGGAGGTAGTGGAGGCTGTTACAATTACAACATTTAAAAGACATCTGGATGGCTACATGAATAGGAAGGGTTTAGAGGGATCTGGGTTAAATGCTGGTAAATGGGGCTGGATTAATTTAGGATATCTGGTCTGTATGGGCGAGTTGGACCGAAGGGTCTATTTCTCTGCTGTACATCTCAATGATCACTGAAGGGCATAATGGGCTCGATGGATTAAATGTCACAACCTTGTTCCTCTGTTCCAACCTGGATGCCAAGTCCTAAGCAGGATAACATTACACACCTTTCCTTCCTTTGTCCTTGCTGTTGTACTTACGAGCAGATCAAACATATCAGTCTACCATCCTGATTTCAATGATACAATATGATCATTGACTTCAGTGTAAATGGTTTGTCTCAATTTGAACATTCAAGTTAACAATATTCCCTTAATAACAATATTGAAGCTGGTTCACTGCAGCCCCTTTCAGACAGAAAGCAAATGAAAAGGATTTTTTTTGTCCAGAAGCAGGAAGTTACAGTGAGCTTCGGTATACTGTGCTATCTTAAAGCCGGATAAAGTTATTCTTTTTCATTTATCATGCATTACAAAGAATCCTGGAACAAGTTCACAAAGAACATTACTCTGATATTCCATTATTCACATGTCTGTGAAGCCAATGGATTTTTATCAGCTTCTTTCAAAGTGATTACAACTGCGCTGAGTGTGCATTTCATATGATTTAGGCACTTTTCTATTCCGTAAAGAAAGAATATAACTGAAATGAAGCATAAGGGCATTACACGCTTTTAGTGACAAATGCATTTCTGTCTGTATTTTCTGAAACAGTTTGATATTTATTTAAAACTTTCAAATAACTAAA
Source organism: Rhincodon typus (assembly GCF_021869965.1). Taxonomy (NCBI): domain Eukaryota; kingdom Metazoa; phylum Chordata; class Chondrichthyes; order Orectolobiformes; family Rhincodontidae; genus Rhincodon; species Rhincodon typus. The sequence continues at coordinate 111,626,751 of NC_063334.1, forward strand.
ATTGGGATCTGACCCGAAGACTCTGGAAACATTCAGCAGACCATTCAACCTCTGTGAAGAGAGGAACGGATTTAGTCTCTCAGTTTGATAGCCTTTATTAAATTTAAATCAAGTTACGTAAAAATGCCCATCGCAACATTGAACCAGTCCGTTGCAGTAATGTAGCGAATTCAATCTAGGCAATAAATGGGATTTGATATGGGCAATGTTTTAAATGAGTATTTGGCTGAATTCTTTAGAAATACAATTACTCGTTAAAGAAAAAAGTATATACTTTGATGTGAAGGCTTTTTCATCTGATATCCTGACAAAATTACTGAAGCCTTAAATGAAAATACATAGTTTAAAAATTGCTTCTGACAATCAAATTTGGTCTAATTATCTGGGAGGGATGATCAGACAAGGAATTTGATTACATGGCACGTTGAGCTGTGCCTTGTAAACAAAAAAAACACAACTCTCATATTTTAAGGTGATGATTATTGCTGAAGTACCTCAATACTATGAATTAGCAACTCACAAGAAAATATCAATTAATTGCCAGGGGAATGTCTTGTCAATATTTTTAGTAGAAGACCCGGAACTTCAAGGCTTATTTTCTTCTTCCTATTACCGCATCGAGCTCTTTTGAAGTATCGGATAGAATTTTAACAAACACAAATATTTTCTTGAACTGTAAATCCCTCCGGCACGAATTTAAACTAAACATTTATTTCTGAAGTGCCAGGATTTTCATCGTTTTGATCTTGGAATGAAAGCCTGTTTAATTCTTTAGGTTTTAAGATTGAATGTACCTCCAGCTATTCAAACTTCTCATTCAAACAAAAGCAGAATTTATTACATTTTTGTTTTATACTCTGTCCTGAAAGGAGGAATGTGCAAGTTGTTTTGCTTCTGCATTCCATTATTAAATGTTGTTTGTACCTTGTGAACATCATGGATGTGAGCTGGCGAGTATATTCATTAACTAGCTCTTCGCCTTATTGCAGGCATTCCTTTACATCACCCCAACAATGTAGTCCAATCGAACTTGATTGGAGCTTAATTCAAGAATTAATTCAATTACATAAATCAGTTGGTAGAACACTTGTCACTCATTTAGAACATTTCTGGGTTCACATCCCACTCCAGAGTCTTGAGTCCAATTTTAGGATGCCGCTCAAATGCAGTTCTGTAGCAGACTGTGTAGTTGGAGCTGCTTTCTTGCAAATTAAGCATTAAACCAAGATGCTGCCTGTCTTCTCAGGTGGACATGAAAAACAATGCATTATGTGAAACAGAATGGGGGAGGATGGGATGCAAGAGGGAGGGTTCTATGTGATGTTCTGATCAATATTAGTGAAATAACTGCACAGAGGCCTGTATCCCATCACCAAGTCACCCTTTCTTGATTGATTGATTGATTGATTGATTGATTGATTGATTGATTGATTG
>NC_063334.1:111628194-111676401 GCF_021869965.1 Rhincodon typus
TTGATTGATTGATTGATTGATTGATTGATTGATTGATTGATTGATTGATTGAGCATGGCACACAGACTGTGGCCAGCCAGCTCACAGTCAGTCATCTGAACTGAGGAGATGCTCATCTCCTGATTATATCAGTCAGCCAGGGCTTTCCTAATTGACCCAGGTTAACAAGCCCAATCAATGACCTTGTAGTCAATGAGGTCAACCTGGTTTCAATCACACAATTAATCACACAACAAGCTTCACAAGACAAAATTTTCTTTTATTATAGGTACAACAGTATGGAGCTGGAGGAGCATAGTAGGTCAGGTAGTATCAGAGGGGTGGGAAAGTTGACCCAAAATGTCAACTGTCTGCTCCTCTGATGCTGCCTGATCTGCTGTGCTTCTCCAGCTGCACACTGTGTTCTCTCTAACTCCAACATTGGTAGTTCTTACTATCTCTTTTATTACAGGTTGCCTGTTGTGTACATCTTGGTTGTTGTGTCCTCTGGAAAATGATTTGAGCAGTTATGGAATGTGCCAGAGGTTTTCTACATTTATAGACTTGAGGATGAGGTTGCAGTGTACTTTGAAGAACATGGTGAAATAGGGCTGAGTCAGCATTACTTTGTCAAGGGAGGTCCTGCCTATAAAATTTGATAATTCTTTAAAGACTGAGCAAGTTAGACAAAGGAGAGCCAATGAATGTGATCTAGTCAGATTTCCAGAAGATCTTTGACAAAGTGTCACACAGGAGGCTGCTAAATAAGATGAGCCCATGCTGTTCAGGGCAGGGTACTGGCATAGATAGAGGATTAGCTGACTGGTAGAAGACAGAATAGGGTAGAGGTCTTTTTTCAGGACAGCTGCTGGTAACTAGTGGAGGCCTGCAGGGATCAGTCTTGGGACCAGAACTATTTGCATTATACACTAATGATCTGGATGAAGGAACTGAGGGCCGTGTTTCTAAGTTTGTAGATGGAACACAATTCAGGAATGTGTGAGGTAGGAAGAATAGAGGCATATGCTATTTTCTAAATGGGCAAAAGCTTCAAAAATCTGAAGCACAAGGGGCTTGGGAGTCCTGGCTTTGACAGGGCTGGAATACAAGAGGAGCGATGTACTGCTAAGGCTGTACAAGGCTTTGGTCAGCCCACATTTGGAATGTTGTGAGCAATTTTGCATATGAGAAAGTATGTCATAGCCTTGGAGGGGGTCCAAGAGTGGGTTTACAAGAATGATCTCTGGGATAATGGGCTAGTTGTATGAGAAGCAGTTGAGGACACTGGGTCTGTATTTGATGGAGTTCAGGAAGATGAGGGGGGGTGGAAATCTAATTGAAACTTAGAAAATACTGAAAGCCCTGGACAGAGTAGATGTGGAAAAGATGTTTCCACCAGGAGGAGAGATGAGGATGCAAGGCCACACCCTCTGAGTGAAGAGACTGCCCTTTCAAACTGAGATGAGGAGGAATTTCTTCAGCCAGAGGATGGTGAAACTGTGGAACTCATTTGCCACAAAATGCTGTGGAGGCCAAGTCATTCTCTTAATTTAAGACAGAGATAGATAGGTTCTTGATTAGTTTGGGGATCAAAGGTTACGGAGAGAATGTAGGTGTTGAGAAATAAATCAGCCATGATTGAATGTTCAAGCAGATTTGATGGGCTGAATGACCTCATTCTACCCCTTTATATGATCTTATGGCCTTGTTATAGAAACAGTGGCAGGAAATAGCTTTAATCTGTGATGCTGCCATGGCATAGCATGGGAAGGGCACATTTTAAATTGTGGAGTTTGTGAAACCAAACTGAGCCTGCACCACACAAGGTTGTTTTTTTTTATTTTTGTTTAGTCTGTGGCAGATTGGGTAGTGTCTTAGTAACATGTTGTTGGTTCTGTAATTATAATACTTCATTTCTGGTTCTATTCTTGATATTTTGGCAGTTAGTTGAAATTAGTATCACATACCCCAGTTTTCTAGGTCTGAAAGTAAGAACAGAAGAAATATATCAGGAGTCAGTGCCTCAAGTCTGCTCTGCCATTCTGTAAATCTATGAACCACTACATCAACTCCAATTTCTCACCATAATCATATGTCCCTTGATTTCCTTAATGCCCAAATATATATCAATTTTTAGCGTTAAATATACTCAACAACCGAGCATGCATAGATCAATGGGTCAAAATCCAAACATCCACAAACTGAGTGAATAGGTTTCTGCACCTCTCAGTCTGTAAACAGCTAAATCTCTAAACAGCTGTCACCTTATCCTGAGGCTATGACAACTAATTTTCCAACCAGGGGAAATAGCCTCTCACTGTCAAGACCTCGAAGAACAGTAACCATGTCAAAGAGATAATCTCTTATTTAGACTCAACAATATCAGATAATTCCACTCAATTTATCTTCTGATCTAGTCGACCTCTCCTGCAACACTTCCAAAGCAAGTATATTCTTCTTAGATAAGGAAACCAAAAATGTACAGTATTTTGAGTGGACTAGCACACCAAAAGCCCTTTTTAATGACTGGGAAACACAGGATGAAAAGGGAGCCAAATCAACTCAGATTCAGGAGATAAGTATTCCTCACAACATTTGTTCTGCGTCAGGAAACCGGTTGGCAGAGAGGTAACAAAGAGTAGGAATTAATGGGTCCTTTTCAAATTGCCAGGCAGTAACTAATGGGGTGCCATAGGGATCAGTGCTGGGACCCCAGCTATTCACTATATATTAATGATTTGAATAAGGGAACGAAATGTAATATCTCCAGGTTTGCAGATGATACAAAGTTTGGTGGGAGGGTGAACTGTGATGAGGATGCAGAAATCCTTCAGCATGATCTCGACAGGTTGGGTGAGAGGGCAAATCAATGGCAGATGCAGTATAATTTGGATAAATGTGAGGTTATTCATTTCAGAAGCAAAAACAAGAAGACATATTACTACCTGAAAAGCTGTAAATTAGGAGAGAGGAGTGTGCAGCGGGACCTGGTCATCCTTGTACACCATTTGCTGAAGTAAGTACGCAGATGCAGCAGACAGTAAAGAAGGCAAATGGTATGTTAGCCTTCATTGCAAGAGGTTTTGAGCACAGGAGCAGGGATGTGTTGTGGCACACCTGGAATATTGTGTGCAATTTTGGTCTCCTTTTCTGAGGAAGGATGCTCTTACACTCGAGGGAGTGCAGCGAATGTTTACCAGGTTGATTCCGGGGATGGTGGGTCTGACGTATGAGGAGAGGTTGACTAGGTTAGAATTGTTTTCATTAGAGTGCAGATGAATGAGGTGGGATCTCATAGGGATATATAAAATTCTAACGGGACTGGACAGGGTAGCTGCAGGGAGGATGTTCCCGATGTTGGGTGTGTCCAAAACCAGGGGTAACAGTATGAGGATTCTGGGTAGACGATTTAGGACGGAGATGAGGAGGCGTTTCTTCACCCAAAGAGTGGTGAGCCTGTGGAATTCATTACCGCAGGAAGTACTTGATGCCAAAATATTGAACATATTCAAGAAGTGACTAGATATAGCACTTGGGGTGAATGGGATCAAAGGTTATGGGGAGAAAGCAGGATTAGGCTATTGAGTTGGACAATCAGCCATAATCGTGATGAATGGTGAAGCAGGATCAAAGGGCCGAATGGCCTCCTCCTGCTCCCATCTTCTATGTTTCTATGTGCCGCACTTTAAAACGAGGAAGCAAATATTCTGTTACAATGAACCATTGCCTGCTTCCCCTCTCCTTTGATTGCAAATCCAATGTCCTATAGCCACTCACCATTTCTAAATTGTAAAGGTTAATTTCCAGTGTGGCTACCCACTTTCTAGTTTATCAATCTAGTCACCAGGTGGGTAATGGAGTCGAGAAAAAATGTTAATTTAGTTCTGCTGCCTAATTAGCCTTTGCAGCATTTAGTTGTCCACAGTTTTATAACCAAATTAGCAAACAGGATAAATATGAATAAAATGCAGGAACTTGAGTTGATATTGAGATAGTTATCTTTCTAAGGATTGCATTTCAAAAGCAAAAATGTATGTAAATTTTGGCTGTCATGGAAATAAACTACTTTTTGAGTGTAGCTCTTGTTAAATTTGTTAATGTCAACAGTCCGTTTCCCATACGACAAAATGAGAAGTTAATGAGGAAGAATGGCCAGCTAATCATTTATTTTTACTCCCACACAGCAGAGTCCTTTATTCTACTTGATCTTTATTTGTATGCAAAGAATAGAATAAAGAACATAAGTTACCAGAGCACAGCAATCTCAGTTCTCAGGGTTATTCAAATTCCGCTTGATCAATTTGAAGGAGAAAGTGAAACACATTTAAATAAAGTTGAAAGTGAAAATAAAAATTGCAGTCATAAAAATATATTGCTTTGGTTGGTGATTTTTATTTTTTGCAATCATTAAGGTGAGAGATGGGAATGAAGGCAAAGGAGCATTTTCCTACTTTATTATCATTGGCCACGTTCAGCTCACGAACAGAAAAAAAACGAAACAACTGCGGATGCTGTAAATCAGGAACAAAAACAAAGTTGCGGGAAAAGCTCAGCAGGTCTGGCCGCATCTGTGAAGGGAAAAACAGAGTTAACGTTTTGGGTCCAGTGACCCTTCCTCAGAACTGGTGATGGCTGGGAAGGGTCTAGGCCGGAAACGTCAGCCTCTCTGCTCCTATGATGCTGCTTGGCCTGCTGTGTTCATCCAGCCCTGCACCTTGTTGGCTGGGAAAACGTCAGTTTATATGCAGAGAAAAAGGGTGGGGGATGGGGTTGGGAGTAAACGATAGGATAGAGCCTAAAGAGAGAGAAGAACAGTTGGACAGACAAAGTGTTGATAACAATGGCTGGGAGGGTGAATAGTTGTTAATGGGACTATTCGTGACTAATAACAGGTAGTGTGTAATGACAGGCTAAGTGGCAACAAGGTCTGGTGTGTGGGGTAGGGGGCTGGGACATGGGAGAGTTTAGGCCCTAAAACTATTGAACTCAATACTGTTGCATCAACTCAGAAATACCCGTGGCCCTCTGGAACCTTCGTCCCCTCCCCTTCGCCCTGACTGTATCCCTCGCCCAACCCCACCTCCTGTCGGGTATTCACCATCCCTCCCAACCTTCCGCTGTCTGATGCTGAACGTTCCATACTCAGCAAAGGCCTCAGCTTTATTCCTCTGCGTCCCCACCTTAACGAATTTTGGGCACGACATGACGTCGAACTCTTCTTCCGTTGTCTTCGCCTCCGCGCTCATTTCTTTGGACAAGAGTTCTCTTCCCATCCCACAGACCCCTTTGCCCAACTCCAACCCAATCCCTCCAGCTGGACCCCTCCCTGTGGCCTTTTACCTGCACTTGATCTGTTCATTGAGAACTGTCGACGTGACCTGAGTTGCCACAATTTCGCTGCCCCTCTCAACAAATCCAACCTACCTCCCTCCGAACTGACTGCACTCCGTGCACTCAGATCTAACCCTGACTTTTTTATTAAGCCTGCCGATAAGGGGGGTGCTGTTGTAAGTTGGCATACTGACCTCTACCTTGCCAACTCTCAGATATCTCCTCCTACCTTCCCCTGGACCATGACACATCGGGCCATTGTATCCACTACGGTAACTGATCTCATTTCATTCGGTGATCTCCCCGCCTCCACTTCCAAGCTAATAGTCCCCCAACCCCGCACAGCTCGTTTCTACGTCCTCCCAAAAATTCACAAACAGGACCGTCTGGGCAGAGCCATTGTTTCAGCCTGCTCCTGCCCCACAGAACTCATCTCTTCCTACCTTGACTCAGTTTTGTCCCCCCTGGTCCAATCCCTACCCACATACATCCATGATTCCTCTGACACCTTACGCCGGCTTCGAAACTTCCCGTTTACCGGTTCCAGCCACCTCCACTTTACCATAGATGTGAAATCCCTTTACACATCCATTCCCCACCAGGAGGGTCTTAGGGCTCTCCGCTTCTTCCTGGAGCAAAGACCTGAACCATCCCCACCCACCACCACCCTCCTCCGCTTGGCTGAGCTTGTCCTCACTCTCAACAACTTCTCTTACAACTCCTCTCATTTTCTTCAGGTAAGAGGGGTTGCCATGGGTACCTGCATAGTTATGCCTGTCTCTTCATGGGGTACGTGGAACATTCTTTGTTCCAGTCCTATTCCGGCCCCATCCACAACTCTTTCTCCGATACATTGATGATATCATCGGTGCTGCTTCCCTCTCTCATCTGGAATTGGAAAACTTCATCAATTTCGCCTTCAATTTCCACCCTGCCCTCACTTTCACCTGGTCTATCTCTGACTCCTCCCTTCCCTTCCTTGACATTTCTGTTTCTCTTTCTGGGGATAGGCTGGCCACCAATATCCATTACAAACCCACTGACTCCCACAACTACCTGGAATATACATCTTCACACCTGTAAAGACTCCATCCCGTTCTCTCAGTTCCTCCGTCTCCATCGTATATGTTCAGATGAGGCCAACTTCGACAAGGGAGCCTTCAAAATGTCCACCTTCTTCCTCAACCAAAGATTCCCCAGCTCTGTTGTCGACAGGGCCCTCAACCAGGTCTGACCCATCTCCCTCACTTCCGCCCTCACCCCTTCTCTTCCCTCCCACAACAGCGATAGAGTTCCCTTTATCCTTACCTACCATCCCACCAGCGTCCACATCCAGAAGATCATCAGACGCCATTTCCACCATCTCCAGCAAGACGTCACCACCAGACACATGTTCCCCTCCTCTCCCTTGTCCGCCTTACGCAGGGACTCTTCCCTCTGGGACACCCTGGTCCACTCTTCCTTCACCCCCAACACCTCCCCACAGCCCTACGGCCACTTCCCCTGTAACCGGCAAAGGTTACCTGCCCATTTCCTCCTCCCTCCCCAGTATCCAAGGGCCCAAACATACCTTCCAGGTGAAGCAACACTTCACCTGCACTTCCCAGAATCTAGTCTACTGCATTCGCTGCTCACAATGTGGTCTCCTCTCCACTGGGGAAATGAAGCATAGACTTGGCGACTGCTTCACAGAACATTTACGTTCTACCCGCAAAAAAGACCCTGAACTACCTGTTCCCTGCCAAGTTAATGCACCAGCCTGTTCCCTGGCCAACATCTCTGTCTCCGGCTTGCTACAGTGTTCCAGCGAAGCCCAACGCAAGCTAGAAGAACAACACCTCATTTTCTGCTTGGTGACCCTACAGCCCTCCGGACTCAATACTGAGTTCAATGATTTTAGGGCCTAAACTCTTCCATGTCCCAGCCCCCCACCCCACACACCAGGCCTTGTTACCACATAGCCTGCCATCCCCTGTTGTTAGTCACTTACAGTCCCCATTAACAACTATTCACCCTCCCAGCCTGATTGTTAACAACTCCTTTGTCTGTCCAACTGTCTTTCTCTCTCTTTGGGTTCTATCCTATCGTTTACTCCCTACCTGACCCACTTCCCTAATTTCTGCATATAAACTGATATTTTCCCAGCAACCATCAGTTCTGAGGAAGCGTCACCCGACCCGAAATGTTAACTCTGTTTTTTCCTTCACAGATGCTGCCAGACCTGCTGAGTTTTTCCAGCAACTTTGTTTTTGCTCAGCTCATGAACAGAGCAGGCCAGAAACAAAGGAAAGTCTGTGTTACTCTGCCTTTTTTATGTCTGACCTGGGACAGTAAATATAATGAGTGGGATCTTCCTGGCCTGGAGGCAGGAAGGGAACTTATTTAAGGTGAGATGGAGGAATAATAGAAACCTTCCATCTTCCTATCTCTACCACAATTTCCTGGGTGTGGAGACCCAACACGCATCTTCCTGCCTGTCCACCAGTTGAAGCCATGTCATGTTCAATTAGTAACCCCTTAAGAACCTCATCCTGCCTGGGTTGCAATTATTTCAGTACCTGGCAGTGGAAAATTGTCCATGTATAACCTGTACACAAAAAGTCCTATAAAGCCACCCTGGCCAATAACTACCCCGTTAGTCTATTCTCGATCATCAATAAAGTGATGGAAGGTGTCATCTACAACACTATCGAGCAGCACCTGCTCAACAATAACCTGCTCAGTGATGCCCAGTTTGGGTTCCGCCAGGGCCACTCAGCTCCAGACCTCATTACAGCCTTGGTTCAAACATGGACAAAAGAGCTAAATTCCAGAGGTGAGGGGAGAGTGACAGCTGTTGACATCAAGGCTGCATTTGCCTGAGCGTGGCATTAAGGACCCTTAATAAAAATATAGCCATTGTGAATCAGGTGAAAACACTGCACCAGTTGAAGTCTTACCTGTTACATAAAAAGATGATTGTACTTGTTGGAGGTCAGTCATCTTAGGTCCAAGGCATCTCTGCAGGATTTCCTTAGGATAGTGCCCTAGGCCCAAACATCTTCAGCTGTTTCATGAATAACCTTCCCTCCATCATAAGGTCAGAAGTGGTGATGTTTGCATGATGTTCAACATCGTTTGCGACTCATAGAAACAAAGAAAATAGGAGCGAGAGTAGGCCATTCAGCCCTTTGAGCCTGCTCTGCCATTCATTATGATCATGTCTGATCAAGCTGAACTGACTCCTCAAATACTGAAGAGGCCCATGTCTAAATGCAGCAAGCAAAGACCTGGACAATATTCATGCTTGGGCTGAAAAGTGGCAAGTAAAACTTGTGTCACAAAAATGCCAGGCAAGTCAATCTAATCACTGCTCCTTGACATTCTGTGGCATTACAATCACTGATTTACCCACTTTCAATCTCCTAATTGTTAATATTGACCAGAAACTCAACAGGACTCATCACATAAATACAGGGGCTTACAACAGCAGGTCAAAGGCTACCAATCCTGCATTGTGTAACTCACTGGCAGTGCCTCTCCAACATCTACAGGATACAATTCAGGAATGTGATGGAATACTCTCGACTTGCCTGAATGTGTACAACTCCAAAAGCACCCAAGAAGCTCAACACCATCCAGACCAACACAGCCAACTTGATTAACACCAAATCCACCATATTCATCACTGATGCAAAGTGGTAGCAGTGTGTATCATCTTCAAGATGCATGGCAGGACCTCACTAAGGTTTCATAGATAGCACCTTCCAAACCCACAACCACTTCCATCCAGAAGGAGAGACCAGGCTTAAATGGGACCACCACTATGTACAAGTTCCCTTCCCATCACCACCAACTTGCAGGTGCATTGTATCTTGTGCCTGCTGCCCTTGTCCTTCTTGGTGGTAGTGACCGTGGGGAAGGTGCTGTGAAAGAAGAGTTGGTGAGGTCCTGTCATGCATCTTGAAGATGATACACGCTGCTACCACTGTGCATCACTGATGAATATGGTGGATTTGGTGTCAATAAAATAAAATAGAATATCCTTTATTGTCATTTGTACTTAAGTATAGAAGTACTGAAATACAGTGAAAAGTTTTACAATGTCGCCTCTTATGGCGTTATGTTAGGTACAAATACCTAGGTACAAATCTTAGATACAAAAGAGGAATAAAAAGAAAAGTAGTCACATTTCTTTGCAGTGTTTGAAGAATAAGTTAGGAACACAACATAGTCAAAGGATTGACATTACAGTCGGGTAAAAAAAATTTCAAATAAACATTACATTGCAGCAGCTCAGTGCAGTGGTTCCACATGTGACTGTCAGCCTGCGCCAGACCCCAGTTCAACAACCATCCCCACTCCGCTCTAAACCTCCAACCCAATCCGCACCGGCTCTCACCTTTCCAAGGTAAGTTCCAGGACTGCTTCCCCTGTGCTGGCCTCCACCTGGGACTCGCCCCTCACGATGGCCTTAGTTCCGGGATTCACCTCCGGCACTCGCCAGCTCCTCCATTCCCTAACACAGAAGGGGGAGAAAAAGAAGAGAGTGAAAAAAATGAAAAAAGATAAAGAGAGAAAAAGAACAAGCGGAGCAGAGGAACTCCGTCTGGAGCTTCTTACTCTGCCGCCAATCCAATCCAATCCTTCCTCCCACCTATCCCCTCCTCCCACCTCAAGCCACACCTCCATCTCCTACCTACTAACCTCATCCCGCCCCCTTGACTTGTCCGTCCTCCCTGGACTGACCTATCCCCTCCCTAACTCCCCACCTACACTCACCTTTACTGGCTCCATCCCCGCCTCTTCGACCTGTCTGTCTCCTCTCCACCTACCTTCTCCTCTATCCATCTTCTATCCGCCTCCCCCTCTCTCCCTATTTATTTCAGAACCCCCTTCCCCGCCCCCATTTCTGAAGAAGGGTCTAGGCCCGCAATGTCAGCCTTCCTGCTCCTCTGATGCTGCTTGGCCTACTGTGTTCATCCAGCTCTACACAATTGTCAGACTTTGTTCAGTTCTGTTTCTATTCCTCAGAATTTACTCTCTGTGCTTCTTTGCTCTCTTACAAGTTCTCTTTAATAACTAACATAATATCAATAAAGTTACTTTGTCCCTAATCCCCAACGAAGGACTGCATTAATGCACCAAAACGCATTGAATAAAGTTCCACATACAAAGCTACTAGAATGACTCAGAATGAAGCTTCTTGATTACCTTGGGAAATGGATATTAAAGAAATTGGCTGAAACGTAGAAAGTGCATTTGAGAGGAGTCATAATGGAGTGAGGGAAAGTATTAAATGGGTGTCTGAGGATTTAGTGATTTACATCAGAACCTTCAGCTCAGGAATTAAATCCAAATGTATTGATATTTTAAAACTAGGCTTGACACCAGAGACTGAAATGTTTACTCTATTTCTGTCTTCATAGATGCTGTCAGACCTCCTGAATATTTTCTGCATTTTGCGCTTTTAGCTCAGGTTTCTAACATTTGCACTAATTTTGGTTTTGTAAGATTGACACGTTTTTCTCAGTGGAATTAAGTCGACATTAAACCCCTCACAAGAGAGAAGTCTAAATCCTAAAATAGGTTAATGCTGGCTCCATTATTCTAAACTACAAATAAAGTAACATTGGTATGAGGAATAAACCGTATTGGTAAAACCACCTTCGTCCTGAATGCAGCAACATAGCTGAGAGCTACTTTTAAGAGTATCCTTCATATAACTTCTGAACAGACCAATGAAGGCAAACTCTTCTAAATAACGTACAAACCAGGGGGACACTATGACAGAAGAAAGGATCATAGACTGTTTTAGGTGAATAATCTGTAATAGGATGAAACGGCTTTTTCATCTGTATTCATTTTGCATCCAACTTGTGAATTTCCTTTCTCAATCCTATTTGGTCTCCCGTTAGCAATGTACTTACTTGGCAATCTGCTGCATCCCTACTGCTGGAGCAGGATATGTATGTTTCATGTGATTCCAAAAACTAATGGCAAAGGTGGAGAAGTTTTCTTATTGCTTCCTTTGATGATGACCTAACTGTGACCGATAAAAATTAGCAGAAGAACATAACTTCACTTGTACTCAAAAAACAATAATTCTCCAACGTTCCTCTAACATCTTATCAAGATTCACCAGACCAACAGAATGCTTCCCCTTTCAAGCAGTGGAGGTCATTCTGCATGAAGGCAAACATTGAGTGTGCAATGTAGATTGAAATGTGTCAGCCACTTCTTAACTTAGCAAAGTGTTCTCTCTGAAATGTGTCCAGGTCTTCCCTGTAGTTATACTCTACTTCAGTGAATTCACTTGTTAAAGCCAACTCCAGATATTGGATCACATGGTCCTTTTTCTACATTTGAACTCATGTCATGCCTTCCCATTTCTCTCAGAGCATTTAGCATACTGCTCAATTCTCAATAATAATGAAGAAGGGATAAACAAAGGCTTTACCTGTGCAATACTGTAAAACTGTTAAGAGAAAGTTACAGTAAACATTTCAGTAAAAGTGCTCTCAGCGTTTAATGGTGCCACATTAGTTTGAATTTTAAAAATGATATTTTCAACAATTTTCATGATAACATTTGGATGATATGTTATCATCTTGTTGTGTGCGCCCACTCAAGGGGACATAAATGTGTAATGGTAGAGTTGATATTCTGGGAATGACAGGGTCAAATGAACTGAAAAGCCTTCTTCATTGCAAATGTTTCTAATTAATATACTGCCTTCTCTAGATGCGAACCATGAGCAGTAATAAATAAATTGATGAGCACATATATTTGCTCTCACTTGCAACTGAAATAATGCATACCTTTCTGAATACATAAAACAGCTTTACAAATAAGAAGTCCATAGATGTATAGATTGTGAAAGCAATATTCCCCCTTTGTCTCTTTCTGTTGTACCATAATACCATTCAAAAATTATATCACAGTAAAATCTTCTATATTTATGTTGGTGTGTCAGAATTAGAAGAATTCAACAGTATCCACAATAATTATCATTGTTCCATTAAACGTAAAACCACAATATATTTGGAAAGCATTAATTTTTTGAACAGCTTAATAGTTACATTTGGGTGAGATAACTGGCATATGTTTGCAGTAAAAGCCGTTTTTTTGTCGGAAAATAGTCAATGAACACCTATAGACAAGAAAACACACACAAAAATATTTTCTGTTGACTAATAAGCTCACAATGAAAACAATTGCACATTTATCTCTAACAGTCACTTCACCTGAAGTAATTCACAGTAAGTGAGATGCCTTGAGATGTAATAAAATATAACTGCAAATCTTTATGAAATAATACTGTTCAGCATTAAATTATTCAATTGGCATAATGTTCATTATAGTAGCGTCCACTGATTCTTTGTTGAAAAATTTTATGATTCTCTCCCCTTTTTGCAGCCTCCCATATCTAAAGCCACTTTGCAACCCCTCTCCCCACTCACTTGTCTTTCTACACCCCTCCCCTCACTTTATAGACCCTCTTTTCTCTTTGGAGCTCCACTCCAAAACACTAACAATACAACACACATGTTCCCACCCCCATCATGGTAACTCCTCTTCACCCTTAGTGAATGCTCTATCCCCGTTGCAACCTCAGTTCAGCCTCAGCTTTCAGCCTTTCTCTCCATCACCAGGCACCCCTGATTCCTGTCTTCCAGTCCTGATACAAGGGCCTCACTCCCCTCAGAGACAGTAAGAACTGCCAATGCTGGAGTCAGAAATAACACAGTGTGGAGCTGGAGGAGTACAGCAGGCCAGGCAGCATCAGAGGAGCAGGAAAGTTGACGTTTCAGGTTGAGACCTTTCTTCAGAAGGGTCCTGACCTGAAACGTCAACTTTCCTGCTCCTCTAATGCTGCCTGGCCTGCTGTGCTCCTCATTCCCCTGCTGTCTGGTCCCACACCCTCCAGTCTCCAGCTGCCCCTCCTCCAGCCTCTACCCTCCAGATTTGCTCACTGTCACCAATCAGTATCTCAGTAGTCCTCCAATCAGAGGCTGCTTTATCCTGCTTTTGCGGCAGACAGGCTGGTAGTCAATGTATCGAGACAGAAACAGCCTGTGACTGGAAGAACAACTCCTCACACGTTCTTTCTTTTCAGTATGCAGGGACAGCTTTATCCTAATGGTAACCCCCGTGACTGGATTTTCCCAGGAATTTGCCTGCCATGCCCATGTATTTCAAACCCTAGTGTAGACGGTTTTCAACTCTTTGCATGTTGTTGAGGCTGCACTCATCCAAGCAAGTGAGGACTCCTTCATCATAGTCCTGACTCACATCTTGTAGATACTGGACAGGCATTTTGAAGTGGGGAAGGGGTTTCGGAGTTGAGTTAGTCAATGCAGAAATCTTATCTATTGAATCACTTTTATAAACACACTTACATGACTGGTCCAGTTCAGTTTATGGCCAATGGTTACCCTAGAATGTTGTTAGTGGGGTCTTCAGTTATTGTAATGTTGAACGTCAAGTTGACGTAATCAAATTATTTTCGGTTGGCGAAAGTCATTGCCTGGAGCTTCTTACTTGCTGTATATCAGTGCAAACCTCAACGTTGTGCAGGATTTGCTGTATGGGGACATGTGCCAATTCAATATCTGAGGACTAGTGAAAAGACTGAACACTGTGCAATCATTAGGAAACATCCCACTTCTGACCTTATATTGAAGGGAAGCTCACTGATAAAACAGCCTATGGCACTGCCCTGAGTAAACGCTGTATTGATGTTCTGGGACTAAGATGATTGCCATTTCCCTTTGTGTCAGGTATGAATCAAACCAGTGGATGGTTTGCCGTATGATTCCCACTAACATCAATTTTGCTCTCGCACCTTGTTATTGGTGAAATAGTACCCTGGTGATATGTCTTTGAATTATTAGTCTAGCCTGTGGCTCACTTATCCAGCAACATTATAACTATGCTATTATTCCTGGCAATATTGATAATTTCCTTTTTCTAGATCAGTTCTGTTTTCAAAATTTGCGTTCTATAGCTATTCTCCCTTTCTGTAATGCAAAGTGAAAAGCATTAAGGAAAAATATTGAGTATTCACTAGTCATCAGTAAGTCCAAGCATCAGACAAAATAATCAACAGCAAATGCATGAGGAAGATTTTCTAGTCCTCATAACCTGTGGGTACTGATCGGTTAGAAATTGGAGGCCTTACATTGTCACTTTCTGCATATCAGTGTCTGAGTACTGAATGTTCCTTGCCCATTTATTTTAAATTGCTTAATACATCTTGTTAAATTGAAGGATAAAGGGACTTCACACAAAAGAATTAAATATTCATAGGCTAACTTTAGTGCAGCTTCACTTCAAGGCCACTGTCAGAAATGCATGCCTTCCTTGAAATTCTAATTCCTGGCTCTTAAGATGTTCTTATCGAAATGAAACAAGAGATCAAAGATATACAGTTTTTAACAGTTATGTCCAAAGTAAATCCATAGGAGTGTGGCTGGGAGGACTGGAAGGTTTTACTTCGTGCTTGGATGATTTTTCAGTTATCAGAGTCTGGTATAAATTAACCCTGTAGGGTACTGCTGAAGTAAAAACAGAAAGTACTGGAGAAAAATATTGGACTCAAAATCTTAGAGATAGTAAGAACTGCAGATACTGGAGTCAGAGATAATACAGTGTGGAGCTGGAGGAACACAGTGGGCCAGGCAGCATCAGAGGAGCAGGAAAGTTGACATTTCAGGTCAGGACCCTTCTGAAGAAGAGTCTCAACCCGAAATGTCAACTTTCCTGCTCCTCTGATGCTGCCTGGCCAAGTGGATTCCTCCAGCTCCATGCTGTAGACTCAAAATCTTAACTCTGTTTCCCTCTCCATGGATGCTAGACCTGTTGAGTTTCTTCAGCATTTTCTGTTTTTATTATATTTCAGATTCCCAGTATCCACAATACGTCGCTTTCATTTTAAGTATTTTTGAAGCAGGCTTATGATGTATGGCAGCCAATTCACATGCAGCAAGCTCCTGTAAGCTACACTATGACATAACCAAATAGTTTGTGGGAATAAATATTGGCCAGGACACC
This sequence comes from Rhincodon typus, assembly GCF_021869965.1. Classification (NCBI taxonomy): domain Eukaryota; kingdom Metazoa; phylum Chordata; class Chondrichthyes; order Orectolobiformes; family Rhincodontidae; genus Rhincodon; species Rhincodon typus. Next base: position 111,643,540 of record NC_063334.1, read on the forward strand.
AGGAATAACTCCCCAATTCTATTTAAAAATATAGAATGGAATAGTTTACATCTGCCTGGCACAGCAGTCTGTGCATTGACTTAACGTCTCATTTGCAAAACTGCAGCTCTACCACACACTGGAGTAAGAGCCTAGGTTTTAATGCTCAAGTTTGTACAGAGAGACATGGATATATAGCCTTCAAAATCAAAGGTAAATTCATTAGCTACTGAATGCATCAGTCATGCTACCGACAAAAACTGATTCCAATGATGTAATAGCATTGCAGATAGCAAGTTCAATGTTCACATGTAGTAGTGTAGAACTTTTAATTTTCAGAATTAATGCATCACTGTAGAAAATTGGATAATGCAATTAACACACTTTGAACGAGAACAGAAATTGCTGGACAAACTCAGCAGATCTAGCAATATCTATGGAGAGAGAAACAGAGTTAATGCTTTGGATCCAGTGACCCCTTCTTCAGGACTGATCACAGCTAGGAAGAGATTGGTATATATGCTGAAGATGGGGTTGGGGGAGAGGGGAGAAGTAAACGATAGGTGGAGATGGAACCAGAGAGAGAGGAAAATTTGAGCAGACAAAGTAAAAGCCAATCTGGGGAAATAAATAGCTGCTAATGGGGACTATTAATAGCTGACAAAGTGATGTATGTAGGAGCAGCCCATCTGGTGACAAGGCCAGGTGTGTTGTGGTTGGGGTTGAGGTAAGAACATTGGTGAAGTTGCTCAGGCCCTTTAATTATTGAACTTCATATTGAGTCCTGAAGGCTACACGGTGCTCAAGTGCAAAATGAGATGCTGTTCTTGCAGCTTGCGCTGAACCTTGTTGGAGCACTGCAACAGACTTGAGACAGAGATGTTAGCCAGGGAACACAGTAGTCTGTTGAAATAGCAGGCAACTGAAGGCTCAGGTTCATTTTTTGCAGGTAGTTCTGAAGAAAGGTCACTAGATCTGAACCGTTGGCTTTGCTTTCTCTCCACAGATGCTGCCAGACCTGCTGAGTTTTTCCAGCAATTCCTATTTTTGAATCAGATTTCTAGCATCCACAGTTCCTTTTTATTTGTAAAGCACTTTGAAGTTTGTTACACTTAAAAGTTTTGCGCGCTGTTATTTTAAGAAGTTTATGGCTGGAAGGAAAGGATCATGAAGCAGCAATTAGCCCTGTTGATCTGAAAAGCCGAAGTCCAGCTATCTACATATTTACAATTATGACAGAGCTGGGATGCTTTCTTTGGGAACCAGAGTGAATTTAGTTTGAGAACTGAACCCCAAAAGTTTGTAAAACCCATTTACTTCATCAGATGAAAATAAAATGTAATGAGGCATAAAAACCGTAAAAAATAGGTAGAGGATGATCCAGAGCAGGTTACAAAATTATGGTAAAAACCATAAGAACTGCGGATGCTGTAAATCAGGAACAAAAACAGAAGTTGCTTGAAAAGCTCAGCAGGTCTGGTAGCACATGTGAAGAAAAACAATCAGAGTTAATGTTTTGTATCCAGTGACCCTTCCTCAGAACAATATCATGGTGATGAGTAGAGGTAAGGAAGGTTCTCTGGTCTCAATTTATCTTTATTTCCTGGAAGAGAAGGTAGTTGCAATTTGAAGTCTAGAGAACATTGAAACAAAGAAGTGGCTTCAAGCAATAGAAGAGCTGAAGTGAGCAAAATCCAAGCTGTTAGGAGTAGGAGAAGCTCCTGGAAGTCATTGATACTTCAGCACAGCAGAGATAGTGGTGAATTAAGACCCAAACAGTATTTATTTGGTGCAGCTGAGACTTCTTTGGAGCCAGAGAAACAACAGGTATGGAATTAATTTAGAAGTTAACTTTCTGTGAAAGATTTGGAGTTGTTCCCTGAATAATTGCTGGTGTGTAGCCTTGGAAATTCAGTGTAACACAGTCTTGGGGAAGAGATTGAACTACTGTGATGTCAGGAGTCAGTGAGGCAGTATGTGTTAGAATGTTTTTTGCAGGAGTTCAAAAACAAGACCTCTAAGGTTGGTAGTTATAACGTGTATCAAATTCAATAAATTATGGAATCATTATGGAAAGAAATTTGCCCCCCTTTCATGGTCTACATGTAGGCATAGTAATGTAGTTATTTCATAACTGCCTATCAAGGTATTCTATTCATAGGGCGATTAGAAATGTATGGCAAAGTTTAGTTTGGTCTGTTCAAATTTGTGGAATCTTGTGGCTTTCTTGTCTTATTCAATACTTGAAATTTCAAACGTTGTTTATTTTAAACAAAAACAAAGTTACTGGTCTCATCCAGGATAATAGCATTTTTTAACTGTACTTTGTTCACCATTAATTGCCAGTCTAACATGTGTAAAACTGCTAAAAAAATTGTCAGTTCCCAATGCCTTGCCGCTAGTTTATTTAAGCGATCATGGTTGAAATTATTGACTACAAGGAAAGAAACATGAGTATTGTTTATATCTCAGAGATTTCTTAGTAAAACTCCATACAGACTAGCAACACAAGAAAGAAAGTAGTGAAGATGCCAGAGATCTGAAATGAAAACAGAAGTGCTGGAGAAACTCAACAGTGCTGGCTGTCTCCATGAAGAGAAAAACAAAGTTAAAATTTCAATCCAATATGACTCTTCTTCAGAGCTCAAAAAATGTGCACATTACAGCCCTGTACTAGAAGAGTGATTGACCAAAGAAGTGATGACAGTTATGTGCTGTCATGCGCCATTACAGCACAAACAATTTAGCTCCGCTGAAACCCTTTTCTTCAGCAGTTTTGTTGAATGATCACCTCTTGTGATAGAACATGAGGCTATCAGAGACAATATGTCAACTCATTTATAATGTGGGACCACTGACAGCAGCGTGCTTCTTATCACTGTAGATTACAGAAGGATTTGATAATTAAGCCAATTAAACTGGTAGCTTTTGTCTTCATATAACTTTTATTTAGCCATTTGAAGTTAACTTTAAGATTTCGAGACAACTGCTTACATCTAAACATTGAAAGAGAAGGCCTGGAGATTTACAAGGTGTCAGAGATAATAAGGCAGCCCAGAGAGCTAATGACAATGTTAAATGCTGCACTGCCATTTATTTTCACTATGGACTGAGCTGCCATGAAATTCACTATTCTGAGTTTGTAACCATTCTCGATGTCAATCACCTTCTCCCTTCATAACCAGCTACTCACACATGCAATGAAGAAGTTAATGAGAGCCCAGGTCAAGGAGTCCTTAGAGGAGGGTGAATTCTCTGGGATTGCTTCATCACATGATCATGCATAACCTCCGCCAGTGCTGATTAAAATTGATTAAGTTGTCATACAATGTACAACGCATCACGGTTGAATAAGAGCTTCTGTTGGATGTAGGGACAGAAGTGAAAACTCTCCATCAAAGGGTGTTGGACAATCCAAGCTCTGCTCACAAACTTGGCCACATCCAACTTTCTACACCTTCTTCTGAGACACCAGTCATTCTCTGCCTTGCTCATGCTGCAGCTCTCCTTTCCCTCCAGTGTAACACTGTGAAGGATGCAGAAGATTAATACAACCCAGATTATGGCATACTGAAGGGAATTTATTGATCTATGTATACACTTTTATCAAACCATTCACTTTTTCCAACATTGCCCTGTTGGTGAATTGTCTCCTGTTGTGTCTTTCCTCCTTTATTTAAAAAGGGAGGGTGGGAGGAAAATGAATTAAAACTAGTTAACCTAAAATCAGGCCTGAGAAAATGTTTTCTGCCTGTTATAAAAAATGTGATAACAGGACATTTAGAAAATACCAAGAGAATTACATGAAGTCAACATGGGTTTATGAAAGACGTATTATGTTTAACAGACTTCATGGAGTATTTTTTAAGGAATTAAACAGTAGAATAGATGAGAGGTAATGTGAAGTATTTGGATTTGCAGAACGTTTTGATAAATGAACACATAAGGTGTCAGTGTGCAATATTAAAGCATTGGTACTAATGTATTGGCATGGATTGAGAATTGGTTCATGAAAAGGAAACAGAATAGGAATAAATCAATCTTTTTCAGAGTAGGAGGAGGTGACAAGTCCAGCACCATATGGATCAGTGTTTGAGCCTTAGCTGTTTACAATGTATATCAATGATTTGTATGAGGAAATCATATGTAATATTTCCAAGTTTGTTGATAATGTAGAACTAGATTGGATTGTGAATTGTAAGGAGAACATAAAGAGGCTTCAAGGTGAGTCAGACAAGCTGAATGAGTGGGCAAATACATTGCGAATGTATTTTAATATGAAGAAGTATAAAATTGTTCACTTGCTAGGAAAAAACAGAAAGGCAGAGTATTATCTCAGTCATGATAGATTGAAAATGGGACCTAGGTGTCCTTGTACAAGATGGAAAATGGACCAGAAGAAGAGGATGAAGATCCAGGGAAAAGTTCCCCAACGCTCAGCTTGCGAACAGGATGCTGCTTTTGACAATATTAACAAGACCAATATGTTCCACGCCAACAGCCTGTTTGTTCTGTTATCATTGAATATTAATAAAAGAAAGCAGAGTAAAATGCAAAACTGTTGACGGGATAATCAAGGGCAAGAAACAAATAGTGCCACAGCACAAATAGATGTTTGAATGATTAAAAATGGAACAAAGCCAAGCCTAAAGGCTTCATATCTTAGTGCACAAAGCATTTGGAGTAAAGTAGAACACCTGTGAGTTCAAATCAATGTCAATCTTGTAGCTATAACAGAGACGTGGTTATAAAGAGATCAGAACTGAGAACTTAGAATTCAGGATTTAACATTTGACCTTTTGTAAAGACAGGAGGGAAGGTAAAACTACTAACGCGAGATTAAATAAGTATGATTATGAGAGACAATCTAAGCTCAGATGATGTAAAGTCCATTTGGATAGAGGTAAAAAACCAGCAAGTGATAGAAGATATTGATAGGAATGGTGTACCAACCCCAAATAGTAATCATACGGTAGGAAAGGATATAGATCAACAAAAAAAAGAGGAACACATAAAAAGACTAAAGCAATAATAATGGGTGACTTTCAGTTTTATGTTGATTGGGTTAATCAAGTTAGAATGGGTGGTCATGACAAAAGTTCATCAAATGCATTTGGGTTAGTTTCTGAGGGCAATATGTCATGAGGCCAACTAGGGAATGGGTTAACCTGGATCTGATAATGGGTAATGAGGCAGGTTTAATAAATGACTTCAGAATAAAACCCTGAGGAAGTAGTAATCATAACATGATAGAATTTAATATTCAGTTTGATGATGACAAACTTGGGTTGGAATCAAATGTGTTCAACTTAAATTATGGGAACTACAATGAAATAAGGTTGGAATTACCTGCAGTGAACTGGATGGACAGATTATCAGGAATGACAGGAACCAAGCAATGACAGACATTTAAGGAGGTAATTCATGACTCGAGGCAAAAATACATCCCAGTAAGGAGGAAAGATTCTAACCACGGCTAACGAAAGATGTTGAGAGTATTAAGCTGAAAGGAAAAGCATATAAGGAGGAAAAGGTCACTGAGGCCTGAAGACCTGATAAATCTGGAATCCAGCAAAGGAGAACTAAAAAGATAATGAAGCCCGTGGGATCATGCTCAATAACAATTGAAATCAGTGAGTGGTGAAAATAGTCTCTTTATTGAGCATCCGCAGTAGCACAGTTTAAGGCAGTGATGAAATCCAAAGTACAGTTTAATTGTAGCCTCTTTATACACGGTTTTTACATGCATTAAAATTTTAGCACTGTAGTGTCACATAGTTGTATCTGTTGTACATCTATCCTGGGGAAGCAGGAGATGGCTTAAGCACTTGCTAAATGCTGGCTGTTACTCCAGTTGGGGTTAGAATATCTGTCCAGTCTGAGTTTGCAGAATTAAGAGGTGATAGTCCTTTTGTCTCTAAAGTTAATAATGTTAATGAAAATACTAGACCCATATGATCTAAATAAGTGAGACATTATATATGTACTAAATAAAAGTATAGAGGATATTAAACTGATCTCCCACAGCTGGATCATGAGATTTCATTTACTATTGCCGGTTTTATATTACCACCTAATTAATATTACTAGACACGAAACGTTAACTCTGTTTTTTCCTTCACAGATGCTGCCAGACCTGCTGAGCTTTTCCAGCAACTTTGGTTTTGTTCCTAATTAATATTATAATCTTTCCATTGTTTTGAGTGAGTTATGGAGACACGATGGCAGGAATGGCATTGTTTTCAGTAGGTTATGGTATTAACACTTATTTAGAGGTGGTCTTTGATACAGAAATAGGTCTAATTGCTACTTACAGCATGGGAATAATAAGAATTGAAAGGTGTAGAGAAACACTGATGGGTTGGAAGGGATGTTTAATTTAGTTTATCTTGTAAGAGTAAAATGTACTCCAAAAAGCAGTTTTATGAATGAGCAAATGGATATGTGGCATGGTAAACATAGAACACTTGTGAGAATCATAAAACAATATCTCACAAGTTAGAGAAAATTAACAATGAGGACAATCTAGTGAGGAGTATAAAAACTGGCAATAAGATCTTCTTTAACTGTATAAAAAGGAAGAGAGATGTCAAAGTGAACATACGCTCCTTAAAAAATGATCTGAATAGATAGTAATGGAGAACAAAAATGACAGACTAGTTAAACAGACACTTTGCATCAATCTTTACTATAGAAGATACTTTGTCCATTTCATGGACGAATTTAGTACTATCACCATCACTAAAGAAGTAGTATTAGTCAAACTAATGGGACTAAAGGCAAGTAAGTCCCTGTAACAAAAACAGAAATTGCTGGAAGCTCAGCAAGTCCAGCAGCATCTGTGAAGAAAAAATCTTAATGTTAATGTTTCAGGTCCCATGACCCTTCTTCAGAACTGGACCCGAAATGTTAACTGTGATTTTTTCTTCACAGATGCGGCCAGACCTGCTGAGCTTCCAGCAACTTTTGTTTTAGTTCCTGGTTTACAGTATCCACAGTTCTTTCGGTTTTTAGGTAAGTCCCTGGCCCTGAAGGATTGCAAATAGTATGGGCCAGTTTTTGTACTTAACAAGAATTACTATTTATTGCAAATAAATAGATTCTAACTGGAAGCAAACAATTATGAAGTTGACATATAACTCTACCAGACCACTGAGTCAGAACTAACAATTGGATAAGTGTTATACTTTTGCATTGCTTGGCATGGATATATTGTACCAAGCAACCACAGACTGTGTGTCAAACATCCACAATTTCTCGATGTTGGTTGACTGCTCTGGTTGAAGACCTTGGGAAAGAAAGAAATAAAATCCCTGGAGGGGCCTCAACCTTTATCCTCCCACAGGTTCCAGCCCGTCAACAGGGCCACAAATGTTTTCTTACTGACGCCAACATTAAAATAGCAGTCGGGTACTGATGACATCATTAGTACCTGTGTGATTTTTAATTCTTACAGGAGATGTAGGCACTGGTTTGGCAAGCCTAGCTTATTTTGCCCATCCTTTAGTGCCATTAAATTGAATAGTTCTCTGAGCTATTTCAGAGGACACTTAAGCATCAATTGTGTTTCTGTACGTTTGGAAACACATGTAGGTCTGACTAGGTAAGGACGATAAATTTCCTTCCTTGAAGGATGTTAAAAAATCAGATTGGCTTTCATGACAACCGACTATGATTACACGGTCACCTTTTGAATAGCATTTGTTAAAAGAATGACTAGACCAGCTTTGGGCACAAGACTATGGTGCTTACTCCTTAAATGTGAAAGTGAGAGGATTCAAGGCTAGTGGCTTGCAAGTGGCACTCCATTCCAGCTACTTTTCCCTTCCTCTACTTTCAGTTTCTAATAGGCAGAGGGAGTTAAAACTACCCCTGTGCACTCAGCAATAGAAAATGAAAGATGTTTTAAGGTACACACCGATCATATTGTATCATGGGAGTATGAGACGATTGTGTCTCAAGCAGCATTCAAGAGATTGATATAGGCTCTGCCAAGAAAATACAGTTTATCTTGGCCACACTTCACCACATAAACATGTACAAGCAAGATTAGAGTTCAGACAGGCATGCATTCCCTGTGATAGATTTTGAAGTTAAAACTGTTTGTGAAGGAACACTAAAATACAATCTATTCCAGCTCTTGAGCAGTTACCTCAAAAACTGCTCAACAAGCCCATAAATTTGATGCTGTTTTGACATTTTTCTATTGATTTTCTTTGTGAGTGACTCTGGTGCTCATCTTGAAAACACGAGCAGTTGTACTGGAGAAGAGAACACCAGTGTGGAGAGCTCTCCGGGCATAAGAATGAATCAGAAAGTGCAGTGGTCATACCCTGTTAGTGGGTGAATAGCAGTTTTTTTTTTTCCCCTGGTTCGCAGATGAAATAGGATTGTGTACTCAGTGGGAAATGCTGGTCACTGGCAAGAGCTTCTTGCAATCATTCAGATTAATTGTGCAGTCAGGAGTAAGAATGAAAGATAGCAAGTCACTTCTGGAAAGGCACAAAAGGGTGGTTAGCGATCAGAAATGAGCCTGCAAAGTCTCCAGAGGGTGGAAAGACAATCAGGCACTTGTGGCAAAGGTTGATTTGATCATAATTTGCAACATGTTTCAGCAGTCTGTGTTACTCATCTTTGATGTCTTACTCTGGAGAACCTGAGTTTAAAAACAAATGATTACAACTGAATAGACCCGTGTGGATACATCACAGGAGATTGAGGGAGTGGATCTCCATACACAGACAATGTAAATTTGGTGGACAACCGAGCAAAATGTGGTATGTGCCCTGTACATCCAGGTTCATCTGTCAAGATTACACTGGGCAAGGTCCAAGGGCTACATTTTGTCAAGAGATGCAGTGTATTTTGAAACTCATTTGTTCCCCATCCCACCCCAATTTAGTTGGTTCGAAAGGGTGTCTGAATGAACCATTTTACTCGACTGCTTGATTTGCATTTTTTGAATTTAGGTTCGTTTGGCATTCTTACTCTTTGTACTTTTTAATTTATTTGGCATTCTCTCACTGCCTTTTTGCACTGGAAGTTGTTAAACATCAAATTTAACCTTCCTTCCATCGTAGGAAGAGAATTCTTCTGAGAAAAAAAAGGCACCTCAGAGAGCAAGAGGAATCATGCATGAATGAGCAGAGGTAGTTTTCACAGACATTCTCTACATGTCAGGCATGACAAGAAGACTTTCATTTCTATAGCACCTTTTACAATATTAGGATGCTGTAAAGCACTTCACAAGTAATTGCGTACTTTCTGAAGTGAATTTTTTGTCCTAATGTGGGAAACAAAAATTGTGTACAGTGAAGTCTGAGGGCAGCAATCTGGTCATGAGGAGGAAAACTGTTGCTTTGGTAGGGTTGTTTCAGGAATAAACCGTGACTAAAATACTTGAGGGTGAACTCCCTGCTCTTCTTCGAAATAGCAAAATGGAATGTTTTACATTGAGTCAGAAAGGGAAGAAGTGACTCCAGTTTAGTGTCTCATTGGATGACAACACATTCAACAGTGAGGCAATCCTCAGTGATACATCAGCTGAGCTCAAGTACATGGAGTGGAACACAATCAAGCAATGTTTTGATTTAGATGACAGAGTCACAGCTGGCAAGTGTATACGCTATTTACCCTAGCCAAACCTTGAGGAGAGTTGTTGTGGTGCGGTTGTTGTGTTCTTCCCTCTGAGCCAGGAGTCCTGGGTTCATTTCCCATCTGATTTAGAGGTATGTAATAATGTCTCTGCACAGATTGACTAGAAAATATCTAAAGCAAACATTGGCTTCACTGTACAGGTGTCATGATCTTGTTACACCAGCCATAAGGTAGTCTTAAGATACCGAAGTTTGAAAAAGCACATGTACGGTGACAGATGTCCTGTAACACTTGAACTGTTAAGAGAATTTAGACCTGACAGGAATAAATAATGACATAAGCAAAGGTGCAGGATTACAAATTTTCTGAACAAACTTTATTGAATTATTTTTCAAAACATTAAGGATATCAGGACAACGATAGCCGATGGACAGGTGAATTATACAATCCAGGACTCAGCAATGAAAAACAAAACCTATTAACTGATTTCTTTAAACTTAATAGTGTTCTTATTTTATAAATATCCCACAGAAGCTGAATCATCCCAATCCAGTTTATGTTTTACTTTTAAAATAGAGGACACCTAGACTCTTTCATTCAACTTCCTGTTTTGATTTGAAATCAGAGATCAAGGGTTGACACATCTAGCTGTCTGGATGATACACGCAAAACTGAATCTGTCACATAGTCACCAGACTTGCCTCCCAATCTGTTTTACTTTAGCTCACAGGAAAGCTATTAGCCTGTTCCACCATATCTCTGCTTCAACTCAAATAGAAGACTGAAAAGTTATACGTTCCCTGAATGACACTTACAAGCCCCAAGCTTGTGTAAAGCACTTGTTAACACTTCAGCTGGAGTGCTATATGCCATTGCAGGTGCCACTTTATAAGAACGATGTAAATGCATTGGAGAGAATGAAGTGATTTACAAGAATGGTCTCAGGAATGAGAAACTTCAGTTTTAGAGATAGATTGAAGAAAGTGGCATTGTTCCTCTAGGAGAGAAGAAAGCTGAGAGGAGATCTGATCTAGGTTTACAAAATCATAAGTGGGCTGGATAGAGTAGATAAGGCGGAACTGTTCCAATTATAAAAAAGAACAAGACCAAATGATTTAAAGCAATTTTCAAAACAATTAACTGCAAAAGTAGCAAAGAAAACAAAAACAAATCACTTAGTCAGTAGTCATGGTTTGGAATGCACTACCTGGAAGTATAGTGGAGGTGGCCTCTGTTGACGCATTCAAGAGGACATTGAATGATTACTTGGATAAAAATAATGTATAAGGGTATGGGGGAAAAGCAGGAGATTGGCACTATGTAATGATCTTCAATAGAAGAGCTTGGCATAATGGGCCTCATGGAGTTCTGTACCATAATGCTTCAGTGATCCTGTTAGCTGGCCCCTTAAAGGCACAGCTAGACTCTGGTCAAGACTGGATGCAATGGATTATATCTCACCCACTCCCACCTCCCAAAATGAGAAGACATTTCAAGATTTCCTTCATGAAATTCTTCCTGCTATGGTCTTGATAAACATAGATATTATAACATGAGGAATATCTTCAATAAAACCCGTCACATTCCTGACCTTTTATTTACAAGCATTTCTTCATTTTATTGCCTAAACCTTGTTTAAAGACATTCCTGTGCTGAAGTGAATTGACCAGCTTTTCCACAGTATAATTTCAGTCCCTTAACTCTTGTGTTCCTACAAAAATCAAGCTAACAAAGCCAAGTTTCCAATTTGACTTCATAGGTCTTGCGTTCTGTATATCCTCATTTCTTATCTATAGTCATAATCAATTACAAGAGAGTCAAGACTATAGGAGATAGACAGGAAAGTGGGGTTGGACCACAACCAAACCAGCCATGATCTAGTTGAATAGTTAAACAGGTTCAAAGAACCGAAGGGCCTTATCCTGCTCCTAGATCTTATGCTGTTACATCATCATTTCAGGCTTTTCACTCTATTTTACAGGCCATAGCCGCAAGAAATATTTGAGGCAGAGTGGGGTGAGGGTGCAGGGTTGGTGACAGCAATAATTCACTTCCCATATGCAAAAAAAGTCAATAGGCCTGCAATTATATTGCTCCCTCATGACCACCAGACCTCCCAATGTGATTTACAGGCGATGTCACTGCTTTAATGTTGGAAACCCTTGGGATAGTGTCCCTGTACTTCTTCAAAATAGTGCCCAGGGAAATGCCAGGCACATCTTCAATTTAACATCTCTCTTCAAAGACAGTATTTGATGTTTGTACTCAAATGCTGGAGTGGGTCTTGAACATAAAGCCTTTGACTCAAACGTGAGACTGCTATCAACTGAAACAAGCTGGCAATAAAATCTATATCAACATCTGCTGTTAGTACTGGTACACTGCGTTAAAGTGCTAAGCAAGGTAACTTTCCAAAATTTCACCTCATGTAACTGCATGTCAATTTTGACATTCATCAATCAGGGGCTTCATTGGTCTCATTTGACCACAGAATCATTAGTGTGCCTGCACTTTTCACTAATATCTGCCCTGGTTCCACATCCCTTCCCCCCTCGCACCCCCCTCTCCCCCTATATCTTCTCAGCATTGGAAAGGATCAACAAACCTTCAAGTTAAGACATCATTAAAGATTGAAAAGATATTGCTTAACAGATTCAGCGATTTTACCTTTGAGTGTGAACATCCCTTAAAATATATCCTGCTACCCAGAGATAATCATTCCCAGCCAAGGCTGGTTCACACTCAAAGCCAAAGGTGCACTCGTTGCTATGAATAATTATAACTGTGGAAAATTGTCAACAGTCAGCTCGCTTGCTTGCTTGCTAACTGTGTGTCAATACCAGCAGAAATGCTTAAGCCTAGCCTCCAGCAAAAAAAATCTCCAGAATCTTTGAGTAACAGTATATAAATGCATGATAAAATTCCCATGCTTGCAATTTTAAAATACATTAATTTGCTTATTTATTTCTATTTTGCTGATGTCCATAGGTGTTGTAAATGTGAGGTTGTATAAGGACTGAGGTGATGTGCTGAGCAAAAATATTGTTTAGTCTGCACTGCAATAGTCTTTGTAGCTTGGATCACTGTAAAGTATGCCTTCTTTCTTTTTGCAACACTGAGATGCAACAGGGCATACCTGGAGCAGTATCAAACATACAATAATGATGAGATGTCAACTGATGAAGCTATGACACGGGACTGCTTGCATGTCAGATACAGGAAGCAATGTGAAAAGACAGAACCAAGCATTCCAGCGACCAACAGATCCCGATCCTGCCACATCCAGTTGTGAAATGTAGTGGATATATAAACATCGCATTGGAGGAGGGCACTCCACAACAATCCCCAGCTTTAATGATGGGAGAATCCAGCATATCGGTGAAAAAGACAAAGCAGAAACATTTGCAGTCATCTTCTGTGAGAAGTATCAAGTGGATGTCCCATTCTGGCCTCGCCCAGAGGTACCTGGCATCACAGATGTCAATCTTCAACCAATTCAATTCATTCCACATGACATCAAAGAAATGGCTAGAAGCACTGGGATTCCACAAAGGCAATGGGCTCTGCCAAAATCCTGCCAATAGTCCTGAAGATATACGCTTGAGGGCTTAGCCACACCCCTGGAGCCAAGCTGTTCTCGGCCAGCTACAAAGCTTTCATATATTGAAAATATGGAAAGGGCATCGGTCGCACAGGAACATCACCACTTTCCAGTTCTCCTTCAAGCCACACACCATCCTGACTTGGAATTATATCAGCGTTCTTTCATTGTCACTGATTAAAAATTCCTAACTCCCTTTCTAACATCACCATACATGTACTCAACAAGATGAACTGTATCAGTTCAAGAGGACTAGCTTTTTGCAATATTCATTTACAAGATGTGAGCATTTTTGGCTGGGCCAACATTCATTGCCCACCGCTAATTAACCAGGCAGCAGCTGAGAGTCAACCACGTTGTTGTGAGTCTGGAGTCACACATAGGGCAGACCAGGTGAGGATGGCAGATTTTCCTTCCCTGAAGGACATTAGTGAGTCAAATGGTTTTTTTTCTGACAATCAGCAATGGTTCCATGGTCATCAGTAGATTCTAAATTTCACAGTGTTTTAAAAAATTAAATTCAAGTTCCCGCATCTGTTATGCTGGGATTCAAACTGAGTCCCCAGATCATTTGCTGAGTTTCTGGATTAATAGTCAAGCAATAATACCACTCGGCCAACAACTCCCCTTGTGAGAAATTTCATGGCCAACAAATTAATGCCTACCTATTGATGACCAGATCCTGCAAAGGAAAACAAAGGATTTCATTGTTAAATTTAAGAGTTGTCTCAGGATCTATAATCATAAGAATAGAATATAGGGATCTAGGAACATTGCATAGATCTGAGAATTTTGAAAGCAGTATTGATGCTAGGAAAACATGGATGGTTATGAACAGCAAGACTATCCTTCCAGTGCTTGCAATTCCCAGGACAACATCCCTACTCCCTGTTGTCAGCCAGGGCAACACTCTCACTATTAAGTCAGAGTTTGAGACCCACCCAAAACACATTGTGCACCCCATCTGGCAGCACTCAATTATGGTGCCGAAATAATTTAATCCTTCAAACGAGAGGTTGAGCCAACATCCAAAGCATGTTCTTCAGAGGGTCAGTATGGGCCAAATGTAGGGATTCTATGAAGTGACTGAGGAGATTCTGATCAAATGTTGCAGCAAAACATCAAAACTATGCCCAGGGAAAATTCACAAGCAGCCTACAAGATAGCCAGACTATTACACTGGAAGCTTCATTTGGTATATTTGACTTGAATATTCAAATTCAACATTTTTTACCAATACTGTGTGAAAGACAATGCCTACACTTTATTGGCTGTAAATCAACAGTTGACCTGGGTTCATGAAACGTCGTATATAAAGGTGAGTTCCTTCTTTTTCTGATTTTATAAACTTCTACTTTTAGACTTAAGGTTAATATACAACATAAATAATATTATTGATTTCACAAAGCATTATCTCTTATCTTAATTTCTCCACATGTGGCAAATTTATTTTGCTGCCACAGGCATTGATTTTTTTTATGCAAAAACTTTCTTTATCAATTTTTGTTTTTTGTTTATGTTTATCATGATAAAGATTTGCACTTACTGAAACCAGAACTCTTTCCATTCTGCTGGTCAGAATCACCATCAAGTAGAAGTAGAGCCAGACAGCTATATATACTGTAATGCTCTCTTTCCTTAGGCCGAAAGTGTGGTCAAACCATAAGGTCTGAAAATGACCCACCTCCTACTTTGTCACATTGTACGATCTTTCTTTCGGTCTATCAACAGTCTGGATCTGGTTGTAGAATTATACCATGATACAACACAAAAGAAGACTGCACGGTGCATCAAACCTTTAGTGGCTCTTCAAAAAAATTATTCAATTCTTCACATTCTTCTACTCTTTACCCATAGCCCAGCAAGTATATCCCCTTTTAGTAGATTCCTGGTTTAATGGGTCATATAAAGTTCTCAATATGTATACACAAAAAAAAACACATCGCAAGCAATTTTTAACAAGGACAAAAACAGAAGTTGCTGGAAAAACTCAGCAGGTCTGGCAGCATCTGTGAAGAAAATGTCAGTGTTAATATTTCAGGGCCAGTGACATTCCGCAGAACCTCAGAACTCAGAGCTTCCTCAGAACAATTTTTAGTTGCTTTATCAATGACCCTCCCTCCATCATAAGGTCAGCAGTGGGGATGTTCCCCATGATTGAACAATGCTCAGCCGCATTCGTGACTACTCGGATACTAGAGCAGTCCATGTTCAAAAGCATTAAGGTCTGGACAAGGTAGACAAACAGGAGGCTGGAAAAACACAGCAAGCCAGGCAGCATCTGGAGGAGGAGAAATCAACGTTTCAAGCATTACCCTTCTTTAGGACTGGATGTGGGGGCATGGGGAGCTGTAGGTAAAGGGGGAAAGAGGGTAGTGGAATGGTAGTGATAGGTGGACACGAGTAGTAGATATGACCTGGTTGGTCGATGGGAGGGACAAATCTGGTTGGTAGCTGGAATGGAAGGGAGGAGGCAGTGGGTTCAATGGAAGGGAGGAGGTGGGGCTGGAAAGGGAGCCAGGGGATGGGTGGAAAGGTTATTTGAAATTAGAGAACTCAATGTTAAGTCCTCTGGGCTGTAGGGTGCCCAGGCAGATGATCCTCAAATTTGCGATCTGATTCAGTGCAACACTGGAGAAGGCAAAGGATGGACACGTGAGAGGGGGTGTTATGGGGGGGAGTTGAACTGGCAGTGACCGGGAGGTTAGGCTGGCCTTTTCCTTGGTGAAACAGTCAGCTAGTCGGCATTTGGTCTCACTGATATAGAGAAGACCACATCGGGAGCACCGGATGCAATACACTAGGTTGGAGGAGATACAGGTGAAGCTCTGTCTCACCTGGAAGGACTGTCTAGGGCCCTGGATGGAGGTGAGGGAGGTGGTGTGTGGGCAGATGTTGCATCTTTTACAGTTACAGGGGAAGGTATGAAGTGGGGGTGGTGTTGGAGCGGTTGGTGGGGAAATGTGGCGCGAACTAAGGAGTGGCGAAGGGAATGGTCCTTGCGGAAGGCAGAGAGAAGTGGGGAGTGGAAGATGTTCTGAGTGGTGGGGTCTGATTGGAGTTGGCAGAAGTGTTTGAGGGTGATATGTTGGAAGCGGAGGCTGGTGGGGTAGAAAGTGAGGACAAGGGAGACACTATCTTTTTTACATTTGGTGGGGGTGTTTACAGCTGAGGAGCAGGGAATGAAGTAGGCATGGTGAAGAGTTGGCTGAATGACAGAGGAGGGGAAAAACACGTTGTTTGGAATAGGAGGACATCCGGGATGCTTGGGAGTGGAACATCTCCTCATCAGAGCAGATGCAACGAAGACAGAGGAGTTGGGAAAACGGGATGGAGTTTTTGCAGGATACAGAGTGGGAGGAGACGTAGTCCAGGTAGCTATGGGAGTCTGTGGGTTTATAGTAAATGTTGGTCCGTAAACTGTCACCGGAAATGGAAACGGAGAGGTCAAGAAAGGGGAGGGAGATAGACCAAGTGAATTTGAGGGCGGGGTGGAAGTTGTTAGCGAAGTTCTGACAAACAGCAAGTGACAGTTGCACCGCACAGGTATCAGGTAATGACCATTTCCAACAACACAGTATCTAGCCGTCATTCTTTGAATTTTGATGGCAACGCCATTACTGAATTCTCCATTCTGGGGGGGTTACCACTGTCTAGAAACTGAACTGGTTTAGTCATCTAAGTACAGTGGCTACAAGTGTAAGTCAAAGGCCAGGAATATTGTAGACAGTAACTCACCTCCTAACCCCCAAAGCTTGTCCACCACCCGCAAGGCATAAGTCAGGAATGTGATGCGATCCCCCTCCTCGCAACTGCCTGGGTGAATGCAGCTGCAACAACACTCAAGAAGCTGAACACCATCCAGAACAAAGTAGCCCATATTATTGGCACCACATCCACAAACATTTAGTCACGCTACAACAAAACTCAGTAGCAGCAGTACATACCATTTACAAGGTGCGCTGCAGAAGCTCTTTAGACTGCATGATATCTAGAAGGACAAGGGTAGCAGATGGAATCACCACCATATGCAGTTCCCCTTCAAACCATTCATCATCCAAACTTGGAAATATATTGCCATCCTTCAAAACTGCTGTGTCTGATTCTTGGAATTCACTCCCTAATGGTACTTTGAGTGTACTGACAATAAATGGACTGCACTGGTTCCAGAAGGCAGCTCACCACCACCTTCACAAGGACAACAAAGGATGGTCAGTAGATGCTGGCCGAGCCATGACAATCACATTTCATGAATTAATTAAAAATAAAGGGTGATAAATGTTGATGGAGATATGGATAGATTTATAGAAAGAGATTACGATAAAATGGTGTTGTAGTATGGCACAGGTTCCAGACCAGACAGACAGTGACATGACACTATGACATGTGACATTCTGCTATAAAGATACCTGATTCACCTTTGCTATCTGTGTGTCAAGAAATCAATCTTCAGTCAGTCAGCAACATGCATGTCATGAACAATGACACCAATAATTGGAAAGATGATGACCTAATGGCATTATCACCAGACTATTAATTGCAGAGACCCGGGAAATGTTCTGGGGACCTGGGTTCAAATCCCACCATGGCAGATGGTAAAATTTGATTTCAACCAAAATCTGGTATTGAGAGTCTAATGATGCTGTGAAATCATTGTCAATTGTTGGGGGAAAAAAATTCTATTCACTCATGTCCTTTAGGAAGGAAATTACTATCCTTATCCGTCTGGCCAATATGTAACACCAGACCCACAGGAATATGATTGACTCTCAAATACCCTCTGAGTGATTAAAGATGGCAATGAATGGTAACTAGACAGCAAAGCTCACATCCTGTGAATGAATAAAAAAAGGTCAGTAAACACAGAAGGCAGACTATTTGTGGCATTGCAACAATTTGTTCTTAATGAACTTCAAGACATCTGTCTGATGAAGAGTCATCTACACTCAAAACATTAGCTTGTTCTCTCTACACTGATGCTGCCTGACCCACAGTGATCTCCAGCATTTTTTTTGTTTTCAGTGTCTCAACAAGAACCTGACTGTTTCTGATATCTGTTGTATGGGCTAATGCACAGAAAGCCACAAGCCACATCAGATATTAGCATACAACTAACATCTGTTCATTTGTCTGTTCATTTATTTGTTGATTTCAACCTGTATACACAAATTAATCAGATCTAGGAATTGTGAAGTTCAACTCCTGGACCATGCTAATCATTTATATCCTTCTGTTGATAGGATTGATGGTGAATATATTTGCACTTTTATACTTGCATCCCTTTAAGATAATCAGTTACTCAAATTTCTCCTTATTTGCCAGTTTTCTTTGGTTTTCTTACAGATGAAAATATTGTGCACATGACAAGTTACAAGTAAGTCTATGGGAGAAGTAATTTCTTGCTTGTGGATCTGTGTAATCATTGTTACAAACCAGAAATTAGACCCAGTGATCAACAAGATTCAAAAACAGAAGTAGCTGGAAAAGCTCAGCAGGTTTAGCAGCATCAATGACGAAAAATCAGAGTTCGGGTCCATTGACCATTCCTCAGAACTGATGCTAGCTAGGAAAACGTCAGTTTATATGCAGAAGATAGGAAGGGGGAGGGGGTAAGGAGTAAACAATAAGTGGGGATAGAGCCCAAAGAGATAGAAGAACAGTTGAATAGACAAAGGAGTTGATAACGATCAGGCTACGAGAGTGAATAGCTGTTTATGGAGACTGTTAATGGCTAACAATAGATAGTGTGTAATGGCGGGCTATGTGATAATAAGGCCCGGTGTGTGGGGTAGGGGAATAAGACAAGGCAAAGTTCAGGCCCTAAAATTATTGAACTCGATATTGACTCCAGAGAGCTGCAGGGTTCCCAAGCAGAAAGTGAGGTGTTGTTCTTCCAGCTGGCGCTGAGCTTCGCTGGAACACTGCAGCAAGCCTGAGAGAGAGTTGAATGTTCCGTCAGGATGCCTTCTCCGTTGATTCTTCTGCCAGGAGTATTAATTAGTTGTTCCATTGGTACTTTTGATTTAGATGATGCTTTCTCTAACACTTAGAGAAAACAAGCGATTCTCTCTTGAGAACTGAGAGCTGTTATTTCAAGCAGATGGCAGTTAACTCTCCTAACTTTTACCAACTGTCGTCTCCTTTAATATCCTTGCCGGCCTATCGATTTCTTACAATAAGATTGGACCTATGATAACACAGTGTGGAGCTGGAGGAACACAGCAGGCCAGGCAGCATCAGAGGAGCAGGAAAGCGGACGTTTCAGGTTGGGACCATTCTTCAGAAATGGGAGAGGGGGAAGGGAGCTGGGAAATAAATAGAGAGAAGAGGGGTGGGGCTGGGGGTGGGATGGTGATAGGTGAGTGCATGTAGGCAGTGATGGGGATTGGTCAGTAAGGTGGGAGGAACGGATAGGTGGGAGAGAAGATGGACAGGTTGTGTCAGGTCAAGGAGAAGGGATGAGAGGGAGGGTTGGTCATGGGATGAGGCCAGGAGTGGGGAGATTTTGAAACTGGTAAAAACAATATTTAGGCCATTGGGTTGTAGGATTCCAAGGCAGAATATGAGGTGCTGCTCCTTCAGTTTCCGGGTGGCATCATTGTGACACTGGAGGAGGCCCAGGATGGACAATTCACTCAGGGAGTGGGAGGGGGAGTTGAAATGGTTCGTAACTGGGAGGTGTTGTCGTCTGTCATGACGCGAGCGCAGGTGCTCTACAAAGCGGTCTCTGAGCCTCCGCTTGGTCTCACCAATGTAGAGGAGGCCACTTCGGGAGCAGTGGATGCAAACGGCCACATTGACGGATGTGCAGGTGAACCTCTGTCTGATGTGGAAGGTTTGTTTGGTGCCTTGGATGGAGGTGAGGGGAGAGGTGTAGGGGCAGGTGTAGCACTTTCTGCGATTGCAGAGAAATATATCTTTGGTTGTGGGGTTGGATTTGACCTATGTTGTCAAAATCATCAGATATAAATCTAATTGGTTTTTGGTACCTAAATGTCTAATTCAAATTGATTGGCTGAATTCAAAAAATTTATTGTCTTGGTAAAACTGCAGCTTGCCCTGCTAACTGTATGGCTTTTTGATACAAACGTTTCAATTTATGTGCTCTCTGTACACCTGCAAACCCACAAGCTGTTGCCCACAGGTATCCTGTTCTTGAATCTCTTAAACATAGAAAAAACACATCATCTTTTAAAGGGACCACATACTGCTTTCCCCCCTAGCATTTTAGAACCACCAAATTCTAACTTCCTGCCTCCCAATCCACAAGTACTCTACTCAACTCCGCAACAGTATAGTATTTTTGCTGAAATCAAAATGACCTCTTCTTTTCAATCAATAGTTTATTTCAGTTATAATTCAGCAACATAAAATTCAACTCAATTTCAAGCAAACACTAAATTAACCGAAATTGGATGGATTGATTATTGTTTATGAATATTAATTACCAGTAGGGTCCTTCATTCACCTGCATTTTGTCACTGTAACAATAAAAACAATGAAAATAATTTCCTAGGACACAAAACTAATCGGCCTTCAGCAGTTACATCATTTCAAGGCCAGAAATGTACATGTGCCTAGTCACAGCAGTGTTACAAGTTTAATAATCTAACTTCTTCGCTGTTCCAGTTTAGCTCTTTTTCATACCTCCTTCATTCAGCTGAAGGGTGCACAGCTAACAGGTTTTTTGACAATACAATCTTTCCAGCATGAATATTGTATGACACATGAGGAAAAGAAATGTTTTGTATCAACAGCCCAATGAAGAAGGTCATATTTTTGCTTAAATCCCCAACATATCGCCGACTGTCCTCCTTAAATGACATTCATTTATGTGGTAATGCCTGTGTAAAACTAGGCCTTTCCCATTATGTTTCCGAGAATATTCTAATATCATGTCTCGCTAACATTAGGCAGCTGAGTGATGATGAGAGTTAATAAGCTGTCCTTTCACTTTTGGCACCAGATTCTGACTCTAATGCAAAATGAGAAAGTGAAAAATATTTATATGGTTAAAAGAGTCTGATGTTCATGATATAACAAGAATAAAGTTGTTGGAATGGCATTCTAACGGGGGAATTTTGGTGTGTTATTATGCATTTTCACATGATTGTAATTAATAAACTCACTCATTTCATTTATTCAAAAAGCTCTGTTCAAATTGTCACCTTTTAAAACATGAGGAGAAAGGAGAAAGGGATGCTGTTTTTAAAAGTAATCTTGTCGCAACTAACTGAGGCGATGTGTCAATAAAGAAGGGGAGCAAGATCATTCCACCTCACACAGAAGCTTCACAGTTTACCCCAACTGGAACAGTAACAAATTGGGGAACCTCATCTAGCATCTGGTTGTAACAAATGTGCCTTGGTGAAGGATTATCAGGTGGGAAAGTTTTTACCAAACTTAACGTATGTAAATGAGCCTTTAAGACAATTACTACAACAAGATCAACAATGATACTAAAAAGTCCACCATGAAACTTTATCATCTTCATCCACTGACCATCGTAACAGTAGAAACATTTTCAACATAGCTGGGATCAATACTCTTTTAGGTCCAGAAAATATAAGGCATAGCACAGTCTATCTGACTTCTGGATCAATTTTGTGATTGTCATAAAATCCCATCTGGTTCACTGTAGGGAAGGAAATCTGTTATCTTTACCTGGTCTGGCCTACATGCAACTCCAGAACCACAGCAATGTAGGTTCATCTTAACAGCCCTCTGAAATGGCCAAGGGAATCAATTAGTTCAAGGGCAATTAGTGCCTTACCAGCAACCGACAACCAACAATCTGTCCTGGACTTCCCACATAGATACAATGGCTAAGAAGGCACATCAAGAACTCTTCTTCCTCAGGCCGCTCAGGAAATTTAGTACGTCCATAAGGACCCTCACCAACTTTTACAGGTGCACCATAGAAAGCATTCTATCTGAGTACATAACAGCCTGGTATGGCAACTGCTCTGCCCAGGACCATAAGAAACTACAGAAGGTGGTGTGCACTGCCCAGACCATCACAGAAGCCAACCTTCCATCCATGGACTCTATTTACACAGCTCGTTGCCGCGGAAAGGCTGCCAACATCATCAAAGATCCATCGCACCTCAGTAATGCTCTCGCTCAACCTCTTCCGTCAGGCAGAAGATACAGAAGCTTGAACACACATACCAGGAAGTTCAAAAACAGCTTCTTCCCTGCCATTATTAGACTGATGAATGGGCTCTCTAACTTCAAATAAAGTTGATCTTGCAAATGTTCATCTTACCTAGTGCACGTCCTGTGCAGTGTAACCTGTAAACCTTACTCTGTCAAAGTCTTTTTTCACCCTATGATGTGCATGTCCTTGCCACTATGATCTGCCTGTACTGCTCGCAGCTTTTCACGTACTTAGGTACATGTGACAATAAATCAAATTAACCAATCAATGTCATTGAGCCATGGAGATGTACAGCACGGAAACAGAGCCTTTGGTCCACTCGTCCATGTTGATCAAATAACCCAAATCAATCTAGTCCCATTTGCCAGCATTTGGCCCATATCTCTCTAAACCCTCCCTATTCACATACCCACCCAGATACATTTTAAATGTTGTAATTGTACCAGCCTCCACCACTTCCTCTGGCAGCTCATTCCATTCACGCATCACCCTCTTCGTGGAAAAATTGTCCTTTAGGTCCTTTTTAAATCTTTCCCCTCTCACCTTAAACCTATGCCCCTCTAGTTTTGGACTCCACTACCCTGGGGAAAAGACTTTGGCTATTCACTCTATCCATGTCCCTCATAACTTTATACACCTCTATAAGGTCACCCGTCATCCTCCAATGCTGAAGGGAAAATAGCCCCAGTCAATTCAGCCTCCCCCTTTAGCTCAATCCCTCCAACCCTGGTAACATTCTTGTAAATCTTTTCTGAATCCTTTCATGTTTCATAACATCCTTCCAAGAGCAGGGAGACCATAACTGAATGCAATATTCCAAAAATTGCCTAACCAATATCCTGTATGACTGCAACATGACCTCCCAAATCCTATACTCAATGCATTGACCAATAAAGGCAAGCATACCAAACACCTTATTCACCATCCTGTCTACTTGTGACTCTACTTTAAAGGAACAATAAACCTGTACCCCAAGATATACAACGTGTACAGCTGGATGAACACAGCAGGCCAAGCAGCATCAGAGGAGCAGGAAGGCTGACGTTTTGGGCCTAGACCCTTCTTCAGAAATGGGGGAGGGGAAGGGGGTTCTGAAATAAATAGGGAGAGAGGGGGAGGCAGATAGAAGATGGATAGAGGAGAAGATAGGTGGAGAGGAGACAGACAGGTCAAAGAGGCAGGGATGGAGCCAGTAAAAGTGAGTGTAGGTGAGGAGTTAGGGAGGGGATAGGTCAGTCCAGGGAGGATGGACAGGTCAAGGGGGCGGGATGAGGTTAGTAGGTAGGAGAGGGGGGTGGGGCTTGAGGTGGGAGGAGGGGATAGGTGGGAGGAAGGACAGGTTAGGGAGGCGGGGACGAGCTGGGCTGGTTTTGGGATGCAGTAGTGCAAGGGGAGATTTTGAAGCTTGTGAAGTCCACAAAAGCAGAGCACCTGGAGGAAACCCACACAGACACAGGGAGAATGTACAAACTCCACACAGACAGTTGCCCGAGGGTGGAATCAATCTTGGGCCCCTGGTGTTGTGAGGCAGCTGTGCTAACCACTGAGCCACCGTGACACCCCATGAAACCTGTACTCCAAGTTCTCTTTGTTCAGCAACAGTCCCCAAAACCTTACCATTAAGTGTATTAGTCGTGCCCTGATTTGCCTTCCCAAAATGCAGCACCTCACATTTATCTAAATTAAACTCCATCTGCCAATCCTCAGCCCACTGGCCCATCTGATCAAATCCCATTGTACTCTGAGGTGACCTTCTTAGCTGTCCACTACACCTCCAATTTTGGTGTCATCTACAAACTTACTAACTATATCTCCTACGTTCACGTGCAAATCAGTTATATAAATGACAAAAAGCAGTAGACCTAGGACCAAGCTCTGCGGCACACTGCTGGTCACAGGCCTCCGTTCTGAAAAGTAACCCTCCACTACCACTTCCACATTCCAGCCAGTTCTATATCCAAATGGCAAGTTCTCCCTGTATTTCATGTCATATGGCATACTGGGAAAAAGAAGAAAAGTAATGATGTGTCACAATGAAGAAGGGATTTTAGCAAAAACTGAAAGAACTGCGGATGCTTTAAATCAGGCACAAAAACAGAAGTTGCTGGGAAAGCTCAGCAGGTCTGGCAGCATCTGTGAAGGAAAAAGCAGAGTTAATGTTTGGTGTCCGGTGACCCTTCCTCAGAACTGTGGAAGAGATTTTAGCAATTGTGTGGGGTTCTAAAAAAAAATTAGTCGATGTAAGAGGCTTTCAGTTTAAGATACGAACTCACTATAAACATTGCTAAGTCACCTATATACAAAGGAAATAGCCAAGATGGCACCCAAATAGAAAACAGCTTATGTTGAAGCAAAGGGACTTCAATAAGTGAATACACACTGTGGAAAGCCAAATGGAAGCAGGCACACTGTCAAGAGTATCAGTAAGTGCAGTGGAGAAAGTAGATTTAGACTTCAGTGAAGTGGTTAAATCCTACATGTCAGCAGAATCACAAAATGTTTATCATTTACAGAAAGGAAACTACAAAAAAAAAATTAGAAACACAGAAACATTGTCCAGTGTGAAAGATTGATTCAGGGTAGGGAATAAGCCAACTACAGTTAACCAGAGAAGTTAAGTATAGCATTAGATGAAAGGGAAAACATACAAACTGGCAAAGATTGATGGTCAGCCAGAGGATTGGAAAAGTTTTAACAACCAACAAGAAACAACTAACAAAAAAACAAGATAGAGACAGGGAAAATAAACTTGAAGGTAAACTTGCAAGTAATATCAGGGTAGAGAGCAAGAGCTTCTTTAAATGTATATAAAGGAAGACTGATGTTGGCCAGACTATACATTGATCATATTCATATCAATGCCTGTATTTCAGGCAGTGTAGATATCTTATGGTTATTGATGACTTGATAGTTTTGAAGGAAATATTAAGAGCACTCAGTTTGAAATTCTTCAGATAATTTATCAGGGTCTTTTTACTATTGCAAAGTGCGGTGTGAAAGTGTGAAATTTAATGTGGTGGCCAGGGAGGGATAACACACTTGCACCATTAAGATGTAGCGTAATGAGGCATCAGCAGAATGTATCCTTGGATGCATCCCATCAACTCCAGTAGAATTTCCCTAGCGGTTTTTCTATTGTGATAATTCCTGTATTTATTTCCTCTCCTTTTTTTCACCTCGAGTGTTTAATAATTTTGGAATGCTAAACGTGTCTTCTAATGTGAAGTCTGATACAAAATATTTATTCAACTCCTTTGCTATTTCCTAGTTCCCATTATTAGTTACTCATCCTCACTCTCTAAGAGGCCAATGTTCACTTTGTCTTCTGTCTTCAAATTTCAAATTTAAACTCCTAAATGTTCAAAGTCTTTCAGAAAAACCTCCTTTCTAGTCCTACCAATGTTGGTCGTACCAACATGGATGATGACTACTGGAGCTCTCCTCGGTTTTTCTAAATTCTCCACTGAGGAGATGTTCTTAACCCTGGCATCAGACAGGCAATACTGCCTTTGGATCTCCCACTCATAGCTAAAGGGAACAGTATCTACCCCTCAAATTATACAGTCTCCTACCACAACTACATTCCTGTTTCCTTCCCAATTTGAATAGCTCCCTGTACCAAGGTGCCATGGTCAGTTTTTTCATGCTCCCTGCAGTCCCTAGCGTCATCCATACAGCTTGCTAAAACCTCATAATTGATGGACAATTGTAGGGGATGAGGCTTCTCAATTTTAACCACTTGCATTCTCATACCTGCCTCACCTGATGTTATACTGTCCTGTCCCTAATCACAGAATAATTTTGAAGTACTTAATCTGAACGAAGTGACCGTCCTCTGGAGCAGAGTAACATTTCCTCTTCATTGATGTGACATAATGTCTGCAGCTTAGATTCGGCTCCTCAACTCAGATCCAAAGTCCCTTGAGCTGTAAACGCTCAGCCTAGATGTGTTCACTCTGAATCACATTGATATCCAGCAGTTTCCACATGCTGCAGCAGCAACACATCATTTGTCATGCCATCATTGTAATGTTTGATTCAACTTACACATTAATTACTCAAGGTTCCCTGCCTTTTACACATCATTGTACTGATATATCATTATTATAAACTAAACAGAGAGAGAAAGAAACAGGATCAATCTAATACTTAAGGTCAGAAGTCATACGATGCCAGGTTATAGTCCAATAGGTTTATTTGAAATTGCAAGCTTTCAGAATGTTGCCGCTTCGTTAGGTAAAGTCCTGATGAAGGGGCAGCACTCTGAATGCTTGTGGTTTCAAATAAACCTGTTGGACTATAATCTGATGTTGTACGAATTCTGACCTTGTCCACTCCACTCCAACACCAGCACCTCCACATCATGGCCTGCATCAACACCATAATACTTAAATAGATTTTTTTTTAAGTAAGAAAGAAGAAATCTCTGGAGACCTAAACACAAACTAAAGATCTGGCCTTTACTTTAATGACTGGAAACATTCACGACTTCTACTTGCCAATGAAATTCTTTTCCTGCACTCGCATCACACGACGAATTCTGATTCACTCCACCACTGGTTTCGCTTAAGGTCGGCTCCTCAATCCAATTTTTCTATACCCTTCCACTCACCTCTTGCCCCGGAGAGTTTACTTCTTTCTGTAAACCCTATGTAAGTCACCTCATCCCCACTTTGTACTGAATTTCCACTTTGAATCAAACTTACAACAGTAGTCAGGCAGAATTCACTCGGCCCATTCCTTTCACTCGACTGAGGTCCCACACTGTTGCAGTCCCACACTAACAATGCTCCTTATGAACTGTGTTCCATATTTGTCACAGGCAAATGGTTGAGGATGAGGTCAAGTGTTTTCCTCCTTCTCATCAGTTTAGAGTCATAGAGTCATAGGGTCCTACAGCACAGAGACAAGGTCCTTCGGCCCAAACTGGTCCATGCCGACCAAAATGTCCATCCACGCTAACCCCATTTCCCTGCACTTGTCCCATATCCTTCTAAACCTTTCCTATCCATGTATTTGTCCAAATGCCTTTTAAATGTTGTTAATGTACCCACCTCCACCACTTCTGTTGGTAGCTTATTCCATATGCATACCACCCTCTGTGTAAAAAATTGCCCCACAGGTTCCCATGTATTCTTTCCCCCCCTTACCTTAAACTGATGCCCTCCAGTCCTCGCTTCCCCAACCCTGGGAAAAAGACTGAATGCATTCACCCTATCCATGCCTCTCATGATCTTATACACTTCTATAAGATCTCCCCTCATTCTCCTATGCTCTAAAGAAAAAAGTCCTAGCTTGTCCAACCTCTCCCTATAACTCAGTCCCTTGAGTGCTCACAACATCCTTGTAAATTTCTTCTGCACTCTTTCCAGTTTAATAACATCCTTCCGATAGCAAGGTGACCAAAACTGGACACAATACTCCAAGTGCGGCCTCACCAACGTCCTGTACAAATAAAATCTAACTTCCCAACTTTTGTATTCAATGCCCTGACTGATGAAGGCCAGTCTGTCAAAAGCCTTCTTCACTGCCTTGTCTACCTGTGACTCCACTTTCAGAGAACTGTGCAGCTGAACTCCAAGGTCCTTCTGTTCCACTACACTCATTAAGGCCCTACTATTTACCATGAAACTCCTACCTTGATTTGACTTTCCAAAATGCAACACCTCACACTTATCAATATTAAATTCCATTTGCCATTTCTTGGCCGACTTCCCCAGCTGATTAAGATCCTGATGCAATTTCTGATAACCTCCCTCAGTGTCCACAATACTGCCTATTTCAATGTCATCCTCAAACTTACTAATCACACCTCGTTAATTCTCCCTCCAAATCATTGATATAGATAACAAACAGTAATAGGCCCAGCACTGACACCTGAGGCACACCACTAGTCTCAGGCCTCCGTCCAAAAAGCATCCTTCCTACCAGCAAGCCAACTGTGTATCCAATTTGCTCACTCTCCCTGGATTCCATAAGATCTAAACTTTCAAAGCAGCCTTCTATGTGGAGCCTTATCAAAGGCCGCACTGAAATCCATATAGACTAGGTCTACCACCCTGCCCTCATCAACCTTCCTGATCACTTCATCAAAGAATTCTGACAAATTTGTGAGGCATGATCTCCCACACACAAAACCATGCTGACTACTCCTAATCAAACCCTGTCTTTCCAAATGCATATATATCTCATCCCTCAGAATCTTCTCAAGTAACTTACCTACCACAGATGTTACGCTTACTGTTCTATAATTCCCAGGTATTTCTTTGCGGGCCTTCTTGAATAAGGGCACAACATTTGCTACTCTCCAGTCTTCTGGGACTTCACACTTGGCTAATGATGATGGAAATATATCAGACGGGGCCCCTGCAATTTCTTCTCTAGCTTGTTGCAGGATTCGTGGATATATCTAGTCAGGAAGAGGAGATTTATCCACCTTCATTTATTCTAATACTTCCAACACCTCCTCTACTGTGATATGGACTGTCCCCAAGATATCACCACTAACTTCCCCAAGTTCCCAAGACTTCATGGCATTCTTCACGGTAAACACAGAGGAGAAAAATTCATTGAAGACATTGCCCATCTCCTGCATTTCCACACATACATTTCTACTTTGGTCCTTGAGGTGTCCAATTCTCTCTCTAGTTATTCTTTTTCCTTTAACATTCTGAAAGAATCTCTTTGGATTCATCCTAATCTTTTCAGCCAAAGCTATCTTGTTCTCCCTTTTCCCCCTCCTGATTTCCTTCTTCCATAAACTCCCATATACCTCCAGAGGTATCCTTGATCCCAGTTGCCTGCTCCTGAGCCATGCTTCCTTCTTTTTTCTGGCCAAAGCCTCAATATCTCTTGTCATCCAGGGTTCCCTCCTCCTGCCAACTTTGCGCTTCACCTTCACAGGAACATATAGACCTTGAACTCTAGCTATCACACTTTTAAAGGTCTCCCACTTTCCAGAGGTCCCTTTGCCTGCAAACAAACTATTCCAATCAACCCCCGCAAGCTCCTGTCTAATTCCATCAAAATTTGCCTTGCCCCAATTTAAAACTTGAACCTGTGGACCATTTTTGTCCTTCTCCATAACTATTTTACAATTAATAGAACTATTTCTTCGCCACTTGTATTCAACCAACTTATTTAGGTGGCTGAGCCATGTTTGGTGATAGACATTGAAGACTCACATTCAATGTCCACTCTGTGCTCTTGTCACCTATAGTGTTTCATCAAAGTAGTGTTCAACATGGAGGAGTACTGAGTTATCAACCAAAGGACGGGATATTATAATCAGCAGTAGGTTTGGCCTAATTTCATGGGATGCATTGCTAACATAGAAATATAGCAAATTGAACAGGAGCAGGCCATTCAGCCCTTTGAGCCTGCTCTGAATATCCTACTCAATACGCTGTTCTAGCTTTTGCATAATACCCTTTGATCCTTTTACCTCTAAGAAGTATATGTATCTCAATGGAAACGCAGAAGTGTTGAAGTCTCCCAGGATAACTCCTTTCCACATCCCAAAGCTGAGATAGATTTTTAATCAGTAAGGGAATCAAGGTTTATGGGGAAAAGGCAGGAAGGGAGTTGAAGATTATCATATCAGCCACGATCCCACTGGATTGCAGAGCAGACTCAAAGGTCTGAATAACCTACTTCTGCTCTTCTATGCTATGGTCTCATGGTCTTTTCAAAGCTACCCGATTCATAATTTGGATTTTCTCTCCAGTAAAACCAAAGCAACAGGAGTTGAAAAATTAAAGATCCTCAGCACCAATACCAGGAGACATAGGCAGTTTTACATTATAACCGTAGAATTTACAAGGGGAAAAGTGTGGCAAAATATTTGACAACCAGAAATCGTTTTTTTTATAAAAACAGCAACTGTTAAACTTTTTATCTGTAGTTTATTTCAGCAATATTATTTGAATTTCATACATTTAATGAATTTTCTCTCCTTGTCTCTTTAGCATTTCTTTCATCAACTGCAGAGCTTGAATATTATTAATTTTGTTGTATTGTTGCTGTATTGTGTTGCTTTAAGCTTTGGCTTCGCCATATTTGACTCAAGCACATAAACTAGGCGGCTATTCCAATGTAAAAGCATGACTTTAAGGGTAGACGGGGCAACTCTACATACAGTTCTCTATCTATTGCCTGGCCAATATTTTGGATAAATCCATAATTGTTCCATACTCTCATACTTCAATTTACAAGATCCAATATTGCTGTTACATTTTTATATTTAATTTCATTTGCAATTTCAATCAAATGATGTATGTTTGATTTCTCTCTCATCGAAAGCCTCTGCCATCTTGCCACTGAGTAAATTGTCCTAAACCTTGCTTTACTTTCCAAAATCTATCATTTCATCTTTGTTTAATCCACATTATAACAAATATTCTCTGATCCTATACTCTCTGTTAGACTGTCTATGTTTTCCTGAATTTATGTCCTGTTGTCCTTGCTGTTTGTGAAAACTTTTGCCTGGAGATTTTGCGATTTTGTTCCCATTTAAATATAATACATTTAAATACTATACATTGACTTCTATCAGGGAAGGAGAAAGAACATCATGGACACTTTTATGATATCCATCATGCACACCATTGCTGGAAATTAGAGTCTACTTAAAGCCAATTTTGTTCTATCGTTTCCTGAATATCATGAAATCACATGACACAGCTGCTGCTGCTAATGGCTGTTCCTTTCCTTCCCAAAAGATTGGGGGGCATGGTGGCTCAGTGGTTAGCACTGCTGCTTCACAGCACCACAGTACATAGGCTCAATCCCACCTTTGGATTATTGTCTGTGTGGAGTTTGCCACTGACTAAATTATCCTCAATCTTGCCTTCATTTCATCTTTGTTTAATGCACATTATAACAAATCTTCTCTGATCCTCTACTCTCTGTTAGACTGTCTATGTTTTCCTGAATTTATGTACTGTTGTCCTTGCTGTTTGTGAAATCTGTTGCCTGGAGATTTTGCGATTTTGTTCCCAATATATGGTTATAAGGTGGGGAAATAGTTCTGGGTGGGATGGCTCTTCAGAAGGTCGGTGTGTACTTAATGGGCTGAATGGCTTGCTTCCACATTAAAGGGGTTCTGTGGATAAACTGTTTCTACTAAACAAGAACAAAAGGAAGCTGGCAATGAATATCACTGTTGCCACAAATTTCCATAACTTCACACAAATAATTATCCAGCATGATATGCGTTCTATTATCAATGCAGTGTTTAGGTAAATAACTGTTTTGTTCCCGAATAGGATGAAAGCTAACCTTCACGTGAACGTGGGCAAGGGAACAGGTTACATGAGTACCTGCTGGAGTTTAGAAGAGGAAGAGCTGACCTTATTGAAATTGAGAAGAACCTGAGGGGTCTTGTCAGCGTAGATTAGAGAGTGTATTTCTTTTTGCAAGAGAAATTAGAACTAGGCATCACTATTTCACTAATCATAGATTATTCTGATATTGTGATTAGAGGCCCTGTGCTCACTGGCAAAAAGTCAAGCGATTGAGCCAAGTGATTGGCAAAGTGTAAATTACTGGTTACAAATAATTAACAAGCGCTGAGAGGCAGAGGGCAGTTGTTGTTGTGCTACTGTCCATGCCTGGTGGAAGATGGAACTGAAGAGCTTGATGGAAAGCCCCGGGAAGAGTTCCTTAACTTTTTAGCTAGACAGTAGAATGCTGCTGAGATCAACACGCTCTGTGCCAATTACCCGTTTGCCCTCTGGCATCAGTGAACCATCCTCAGTTGCCCTGGATCATTTTTTTTTGTCTAGAATCATAGAATAAGAGAAACCCTACAGAGTGGAAGCAAGCTTTCGGTCGAACAAGTCTGCATCAGTCCTCTGAAGAGCACCCACCCAGACCCACCCCTTGACCTTATACCTGTAATCCTGCATTTCCCATAGCTAATCCACCTAGCCTGCACACCCCTGGATTCAATGGGGCAATTTAGATTGGCCAATCCTCCTAACCTGCACATCTTTGCACTGTGAGAGGAAACTGGAGCACTCAGAGGAAATCCACACAGAAATGAGGAGAATGTGCAAACTCAACACAGGTAGTCGTCCAGGGCTGGAATCGAACCCGGGCCCCTTGCACTGTGAGGCAGCAGTGATAATCACTGAGTCACCATACCACCCTAAATTAACATATATCGTATCTAAACTGCTACTTCTTAACAAAACTGTCTGAGACCTTCTCAGTAATATTTCATGACTGCTCCAATATTAGGTAAAGGTAGAGATAAAGTAGCCATAGTCATGCCAAACCATTGAGCTGCTGTCTCACCAGCAGGCAATGACTAGTAGCATTTAACCTGACGGGCAACACACCACACCACGTTGAGAAGAAGAGTCCTTCATGGTAACCAGAGCCAATGTAGAAATTGAACTCGCACGCAAAGTTTTGGCAAAGATCTGTAGCTCGGGTTGTGGGTGAGGTTGTTGACTTGCTCACCGAGCTGGCTTGTTCTCGCGCAGACGTTTCGTCACCATGCTAGGTGACATCATCAGTG
>NC_063334.1:111676801-111706216 GCF_021869965.1 Rhincodon typus
TTCATTGGAGACCTCACTGATGATGTCACCTAGCATGGTGACGAAACGTCTGCGCGAGAACAAGCCAGCTCGGCGAGCAAGTCAGCAACCTGAACTCACTCTGTTGGTGTCACACTGCGTTGTAAATCAGCTGTCCAGCCAACCGAGCTACTGACATGCCCTGGATACAATAAGGACTGCAGATACTGGAAGCCAGAGTTTATAGGTGTGAGGCCCCCTCCCTCTGTTTATTTCTCAGCTTCCCTCCCCCTCCCCAGTCCTGACGAAGGATTTTGGCCTGAAATGTTGACTTACCTACTCCTCAGATGCTGTCTGACCTGCTGTGCTTTTCCAACCTCACACCTATAGACTCTACCAACATGCCCTGCCCTACCCTACGTTAGGTAACTGAGGTCCTGAAACTCCAACATCATCTGAACATATGAAATAGGAGCTAGAGTAGGCCATTCAGCCCCTCGTGCTGATTCCACTATTCAATAAGATCATAGGTGATTAAATCATAACCTCAAATCCACTTCTCTACCTACCTCTGATAACCTTTCAATCCCTTGCTTAACAAAAATCTATCTGCCTCTGCCTGAAAAAATATTTAAGGACTTTCTTTCCACTGCCTTTTCAGAAAGGATTCCAAACAGTCATGACTCTCTGAGGGAAGCAGTTTACCTAATATCTGCTTTAAATGAGCAAACTTGAATTTTTATACAGTGATCCCTCGGTCAAACTTCTCTCACAAGAAGAAACAACGCCTCTATGCCTAGAGATAAGGAACTGCCGATGCTGGAGAATCTGAGATAACACAGTGTGAAGCTGGAGGAACACAGCAGACCAAGCAGCATCAGTGGAACAGGAAGGCCGGAGTTTCAGGCCTAGACCCTTCTTCAGAAATGGGGGAGGGGAAGGGGGTTCTGAAATAAATAGGGAGAGAGGGGGAGGCGGATAGAAGATGGATAGAGGAGAAGATAGGTGGAGAGGAGACAGACAGGTCAAAGAGGCAGGGTTGGAGCCAGTAAAGGTGAGTGTAGGTGGGGAGTTAGGGAGGGGATAGGTCTGTCCAGGGAGGACGGACAGGTCAAGTACGTGTTTGAGGAGTCGCAGGGAGAAACATTTTTGAAGGATCTCAATGTTCTGAATGTAGCGGTCGTCGCAGTTGGGGCCAAATTGGGAAGGCCTGAATGTGGACTGTAGTCCATTGGGGATGATCCGGTTTCGTAGGCAGGTACTGAGAAAGGCAATGTGGCTGTAGTACCTGGTTTGCTTCAGAACGTGGTCGAGCAGTTTCAGGGCCGAAGAGATTACAAGACGTTTGTGGTGGGAGAGAGATCCACTGACTATGCCTACCCTGTGAAGATCACTCATGTTCTTTTATGTTTCAATTGAGTCAACTCGCACTCTTCTGAAATTTAGTGGAGTAGGTGCAGCCTGTCCAAACTTTCCTCATAACACAATGCTTTAATTCCAGATATTAGTCTCGTAAGCCTTCTTTAAACTGCCTCCAATGAAATACCATCCTTAACAATTTATTGATTCTTATGAGACACGATTCCTTACCTATACTAACATAGAACGAGCGTGAAGTGAAATACAGATGTGTGACAAAAGAGATCGATGGCTGCTAACTTAAAAAAATCTGTTCTTTCATCCTGGAGTGGAAATTACTTTTGTGCTTTGAATGAGTTGTGAGGTTCCATGATGATATTTATTTACACTGGGCACCAGTGAAGAAAACAGACAAATGCTGCCTTAAGATACTGAACAATGAAATGTGTCAACATGCACAGCAATACGATACTGTAAAAAACAGGAGCTCTGAGCTTGCCATGTATGTTAATAAATGTTAAGCCAGAGATTGGATCTGTACTGCTTCATGGTCTGTTGGGGCCATATAGGAAAAATTGTGTTTTATGCAGGTTAATAAGAGAGTATTCAAATCTGCAGTGGATTGCTTCATGTGTTTGCGTCTCTGCATTAGGTATGCATTTTTTAGGGAAATCATAGTGCATTGAACAGAGAGGTTTGTCATGTTATTGTACAATTACTGTAGATTCCCAGCTGTATCCACAGTTATAATAAATGAAACAAGAACCACAATATTAAATGAATGGTAAACTGATTTGAGGTTAATCTGCTTTAACGATCCTGAAACTTGTTGTAGGTTATTATGCAAAGATATAGCTGTAGAACACAAATTATAACATTCCAGAATTTCCTGTGATTGCAGTAATGTATTCTCATCTTAATTCCATAATAACTCTGAGAGCCTGCCTATCGAAGTGACCACAACCAAATGAATATG
The DNA here is from genome assembly GCF_021869965.1 of Rhincodon typus. Lineage (NCBI taxonomy): Eukaryota > Metazoa > Chordata > Chondrichthyes > Orectolobiformes > Rhincodontidae > Rhincodon > Rhincodon typus. The sequence goes on from NC_063334.1 coordinate 111,679,095, forward strand.
GGAACAGCAGTACACCATTCAGTGTATCAAACCTGCTTGCCATTCAATTTGATAACATCAGCTCCCTCAATGCCACTTTTCCATACCACCTCTATCTTCGCTTGATATTACTAGTCTTCATAAATCTATTTATTTCTATTCTGAACTTCCTCGGCCCTCTAAGATCAAGCATTTCAGAGATTCGCCATTCTCTGAGCAAAGAAATCCCTCCTGATCTCAGTCTTGAATGGCCTGTGATTATGTCTCCTGTTTCTAGAGACACTAGCAGGGGAAACATCTTATTTATATCTGCTCTGTAATACCCTGTATGGATATATGGGAACGGGGTCATAAGCTGGCGTAGTGGTGTGAAGGATGGGTAGATGGGCATAGCATGCTGTAGGAGGTATGAATGATAAGTGGGAAAATGTGAAGCTCTTCATTTTGAAAGGGAGAATATCTGGGCTGTACTTCTTTGCTTTGTTAGCCTTCACAAAATGCAGCATCTCACATTTTTCATGACTAAATCCCACATGTCACTGTTGAATCCATTTGACCAGCCCGTTAATATCATCCTGTAAACTAAGGCTTCCCTCTACATTATTTAACATACCATCAATTTTAGTATCATCTGCGAACTTACTGATCATGCCTCCTACCTTCATGTCTAGATCATTTAGGTACACAATAAACAGTGAGAGATTCAGCACCAAACCCTATGGTATACCACTGGAGACAGGTTTCCAGTCACAAAAAACACCTTCAACTGTCATCCTCCACTTCTGCAATAAGCCAATTTTGGAACCAATTTTCCAAATTGCTCTGGTTCCCACAGGGTCTTAGCTTCTTAACCAGTCTGCCATGTGAGACCTTGTCAAATCCCTTACTGAACTCCATGCAGATTACATCAACTGCATTACCCCTGGTTATTCTCATGGCCCTAATATACTTATACTATACTTTGGATTTACCTTTATGCTATCTGCCATTGTTTTCTCATGTCCCCTCTTTGCTTTCCTAATTTCTTTTTTTCAGCAACCTACTGCACTTTCTTTACTCTTCTCAGGTATCTGCTGTTTTCAGCTTTTAGTAATCTACCATAATTTTCCTTTCATTAATCCAACCCTGTGCACCCCTTTACATCCAGGTTTTTCTGGACTTGGTCGTCCCACCCTTCACCTTCATAGGAACGTCTTAGCCCTGCATTCTCACTATTATCCATTTAAATATATCTCTGACTGATCTAATGTGAATTTCCCTGCAAGCAGCTGCTCCTGGTTCACTTCAGCCAGATCCTGTTAAATCATATTAAAATTGGCCTTACCCCAGTTAAAAATCTCTATTTTAATTTCATCATTGTCCTTCCGCATAATTGCTTTAAATGTGACTAAATTATGGTCACTATCATCAAAATTCTCTCCCAACAATTCTACCACTTGCCTGCTTACATTCACTAAAATTAAATCCACCACCATCTGTATTTTAAGACTTTCTATGTATTGGCTTAAAAAGGTCTCCTGGAAACATTTTAAGAATTCTGTCCCCTCTAAAACTTTCATATTTTGTCTATGCATCACACAGTAATGTACCTTCACTCCATATCCCATCCCCCTGCCAAACTAGTTTAAAAACTCCACCATTTCTATTATTGATATCAGATTAATGGCATTGTCGTTACCAAGTCCCTCTTATCGCTATTTTTTAAAGTTGCGGACTGCATTATCTTCCTTACAGACTAGAACTGCCTGCATATGATGTGGCTCATGTTCCCTTGAAACCTCAAATAGATATCCGACCAGCTATCTATCGCTTTTCAGATTCTTACTTCCATCTAAAATAAACATCTACATTTATAATCTTAATTTTATGATTAAAATCATGATTAAGTTTTAACAATTGTACTTTACCTTCAAGAGTAAAAATCAATGGATAACACATACTTAATATTTCTGGCATGCCTGGTGAATCTTTTGTAACCTGTCCTTGAATATTCTTCAATGGCCTATGCGTCTTTGTTCATTGAGTCACCCTCTACATAACCTAAAAAAAAGGCCACGCCATTACTTCAACAATTGTCTCTGATCCTTTTTTCTCAGCATGCTTTTAGCTGACCTAATATCAGTCCTCGTTTTCTTCTGCGGCTCCTTAGTAGTTAGCTCTAATTGTGATCAACTAAAAATGTAAAGAACAAAAGAACATCAATTAGGTGTTCATCAAAAGCGATGGAATCCCTGAAGGGAAGATCAATAGAGCAGGTAGCAAGTGATTTCAGGATTGTCAGCAACAGAGCAGGCAATTATGGACCAACGTTTGATTCATCTCCCTTTGTTCTTCAACTGGCCAGTTTTTGTGACTTTATTCCAAAGTTTTCCAAATAAAGTTAGAAGCAAATCACAAATTCATACTTTTTCCTTATTCAGGGTATTTTGCAATCATTTAATTTACTCCAAATCCCATATCTAAAATTAATTAGCAAAACTGGAATTAATGAAAATCACAGGGCAAACATTCTGCTGAAGTCATACTTGGAATATAGGAAGATGGTTGAGTTTGTTGGAAGTCAGTCGTCTCAGCTCCAGGACATCTCTGCAGGAGTTCACCAGGTTAGTGTCATAGGTCCGATCATCCTCAGTTACTTCATCATTAGGTTATAAGTGGAGATGTTCACTAATGATTGCACAACATTCAGCACTATTCACACTCCTCAGATACTGAAGCAGTCCATGTTCAAATGCCACAAGATCCGGACAATATCCAGGCTTGGGCTGAAATGTGGCAAGTAACATTCGTGTCACACAAATGCCAGGCAATGGCCATCTCCAATAAGAGACAAACTAACCATCCAACCCTTGACATTTAATTACATTACTATCATTCAAGTTCCCCATGATCAATGTTCTGAGGGTTATCCTTGACCAAAAATGCAACTGGACTCACCATATCAATATAATGTCTAAAAGAGCATATCAGAGGTGAGAATATTGCAACTAACTCATCTCCTAATTCTTTTTTTTTCATTAACGGTATGAGGGCATCACTGATAGGCAGCATTTAAAGCCTATCCCTAATTACCCAGAGAGCAGTTAAGAGTCAACCACATTGCTGTGGGTCTGGAGTCACACGTGGGCCAGACCAGGTAAGGATGGCAGTTTCATTCCCTAAAGGACATTAGTGAACCAGATAGGTTTTTCCAACAATCAATAATGGATTCACAGTCATCATTAGGCTCTTAATTCCAGATATTTATTGAAATCAAATTCTACCATCTGCTGTGGCAGGATTTGAACCCAGGTCGCCAGAACGTTATCTGGGTCTCTGGATTAACAGTCCAGCAATAATGCTACTAGGCCACTGCCTTCCCAACTCCCAAAAACCTGTCCACCATCTGCAAAACATAAGTCAGGAGTGTGGTGGAAAATTATGTGCTTGCCTGGGCGAGTGCAGCCCCAACAACACTCAAGAAGTTTGACACCATCCAGGACAAAGCAGCCTACTTGATTGCCACCACATACACATGCATCCACTCCCTCCACCATCAATGTTCAGGATCAGCAGTGTATACTATCTACAAGATGCACTGCAGAAATTGACCAAAGATCCTCAGACAGCACCTTCCAAACCCACAACCACCACTATCTGGAAGGACAACAACAACAGATTCGTGGGAACACCACAAACTAAAAGTTGCCCTCCAAGCCACTCACCATCATCACTTGGAAATATATTGCTGTTCCTTCATGTTGCTAGGTCAGAATCCTGGAATTCATTCCCTAAGGGCATTGTTGGTCTATACACAGCTCATGGATCCAAGCTGTCCAAGAGGCAGTTTACCACCACCTTCTCAAGGGCAACTAAGGAAGTGCAATAAATGCTGAACTAAAACAAAGTTGCTGGAAAAACTTAGCAGGTCTGGCAGCATCTGTGAAGGAGAAAACAGAGTTAACGTTTCAGGTCCGGTGACCCTTCCTCAGAAGGGTTCTGAGGAAGCTAAACTTTTCCAGCAACTTTGTTTTTGTTCCTGATTTACAGCATCCGCAGTTCTTTTGGTTTCTATGCAATAAATGCTGGCCCAGCCATTGATGTCCATGCCCCAGAAGAGAATAAAACAAAAAACACTAGTGATGTAGCAATCCAATTTTGGCAAAAAACTGAAACAAGAACACAAATATTTTTGTAATATACTTCTAGGCACAGTGGCTCAGTGGTCAGCACAGCACCAGGGACCTGGGTCTGATTCCAACCTTGGGTGACTGTCTGTGTGGAGTTTGCACATTCTCCCCGTGCCTGTGTGGGTTTCCTCCACAGTCCAAAGATGTGCAGGCTTGGTGGATTGGCCATGTTAAATTGCCCGTAGTGTTCAGGGATGTGTGAGTTAAAGGGGGATGGGTCTGGGTGGGATGCCCAGAGGGTTAGTGTGGAACCCCTACATGGGACTTGATCCTGCACCTCCTAGAACAAAGGTAGGGACTCTACCACTGTACCACCAGAGATCTAAAAAGTGTCTCTATTTAAAGGCTGGAAAGTACAACCAGTGTGTTTCTTGTTCCATCTGTCATTAGATTGTTGGGCTGAGAGATAGCAAATGAAGCTAACATATGAGGATTAATGAACCTGGCAGAGACTTTCTAACATTCTTCTGAAAGAGTACATGATCTCCTCAACAGACTGTTCACATCCTTGTACCATAGCTGACAAAAGATGAGCTTCTAATGATATAATCACACCATCACTTTGATGGCTTCTTATTCCCTCTGTAACATTGTTTGACTTTGTCACTTTCTCAGCTTGTCTGCTGTTCACCCATGTTTTATTTGTCTCTTGTCTTCACTATTCCAATGCATGTACAGTTATCCTCCCACATTCTAATATTTGTAAACTTGAGATCATTCAAACCCTACTGCCCATGTCCTGGCCTGCACCAAATCCCATTCACCTTTCACCTCCATGCTTATTGACCTACATTGATTAAACATCAATATATAGAAAATAGATGCAGGAGTAGGCCATTTTGCCCTTTGAGCCTGCACCACCTTTCAATTCCCGCTCCCTCCCCATACCCCTTGATCCCTTAAGCCACAAGGGCCATATCCAGCTCCCTCTTGAATATATCTAATGAACTGGACCCAACAGCGTTCTGTGGCAGAGAAAGCAGAACAATGATTCATTTTTATTTTCAAGATCCTCCAAGGCCTTGAGTCTCTCTACGTCTATAATTCCCAAGCACTCACAGCCTTCTGAGTGATCTGTGCTTCACTAATTCTGGCTTCTTATGTATTCCTGCATGTAATTGCTTCATCTTGCTGGTCACTCATTCAGGCCTCACTGCAATACATGGGTGTGGTGTTTGTATGTAACTGATTTTAGTTGGCTTGCCAAAGATCTTCGGATCAAATATTTAGCACCACATTCACTAGAATGCTGAGTTGGTGCAACTGATTTAATGCTGGATAGATCATAGAGTCATAGAGTTGTACAGCGCGGAAACAGATCCTTCAGTCCAACTCGTCCATGCTTACCAGATATCCTAAATTAATCCAGTTCAATTTGCCAACATTTGTCCCACATCCCTCTAAATCCTTCCTATCCATGCATCCATTCAGATGCCATCTAAATGTTGTAATTATACCAGCCTCCACCTCTGCCAGCTCATTCCATACATGTACCACCCTCTGCACCACCCTCTAGAAAAGGTTGCCACTTAGATCCCCTTTAAATCTTTCCCCTCTCACCGTAAGCCGATGCCCTCTAGTTTTGGATTCCCCTACCCTGAGAAAATTACCTTGGCTTTTCACCCTATCCATGCCTCTCATGATTTAATAAGCATCTGTATGGTCATCCCTCAGCCTCCAACACTCCAGGGAAAACTGTCCCAGCTTATTCTGCCTCTCCCTTAGCTTAAACCCTCCAGTCCTGGCAACATCCTTGGAAATCTTTTCTGAACCCTTTCAAGTTTAATAACATCTTTTCCATAGCAGGGAGACCAGAATTTAAAGCAGTATTCCAGAAGTGGCCTAACCAATGCCCTGTACAGCCTCTCGGTGATAAAAGTTGCATTTTGAGAGAGGTGACTGCCAAGGCCTGGAAAGTGCTCAACATTTTCCAGAGTCTCCTCTTCGACATGCATGGAGGGTAGATTTGGCTGATCAGGAGTGAGTTGTAGAATCATAGAAATGTACAGCACTGAAACAGACCCTTTGGTCTAACTCATCCATGCCAACCAGATATTCTAAATTAATCTTGTCCCATTTGCCTGCATTTGGCCCATATCCCTCTAAACCCTTCCTATTCATATACCCATTCAGTTGCCTTTAAAATGTTATAATTGTAACCGCCTCCACTGGCAACTCATTCTGTATGCTCACCAGCCTCTGCGTGAAAAAGTTGCTTCTTAGGTCCCTTGTAAATCTTTCCCGTCTCACCTTAAACCTATGGTTTATTAAAGAGTTCTGTTTTGGTAATATTCAAGGACAAACTAAACTTCTTGCACAAAGAAGCGAAGAGATGAGAGTAATTTGCAAATCTGATGCAGAGTGGGCAACAATATTGCAGTCATATACATATCTCATGTATGTCTATGGTCATCAGCTTATTTTTAGCACCGAGGCAACTGCAGTTTAAGAGTTTTCCATCAGTGGGTTTTAACATTGACACCTGCAGACAGTTGATCTTTACATCAGGCACTTAGCTACTCACAGGTAGATTGTAAATCAGATATGAATTATCACACAAGGCTTTTGCATGACTCTGGTCTGGATTTTGAAGGGATTTGTTTCAGATCTTCCACTCGATCCCGACTTGAAACGTTAGCTTTCCTGCTCCTCTGATGCTGCCTGGCCAGCTGTGTTCCTCCAGCCCCACACTGTGTTATCTCTGATTCCAGCATTGGCAGTTCTTACTATCCCTTATGTCTCTGTGAGTGTTTTCTGATCCATAGAGAGTAGGTAAATTTATGACAATGTGGAGCAGGACTTTTCAATGTATCTGTGAAGTGTCTTGAAATGTTTTAATATGTAAAGGCACTATATGAATGCAGACAGCTATCTCATTATCAAACAAGACATCATTTGGCAGGTATAACATGGTAAAGTTATCTTCATAGCTGAAAATTCACACAAGCCCACTCAATTTCTATGATTGATTGATGTGCATCAGACTTAATTGGAAACATAAATTCTTAAGGTGATAGTTACCACACAATATATGGCTATGTGTCATCACTATATACCTTCTTGTTACAATATGCTTACATGTAACTGGTCATCATGACAATGTAATTGTATCTTATTTACCTGAGCAACCAGAAAATGAAGCACCTTCCCTATGCTGTCTATAACCATTTGGCTAACAAAGCTAAATTATTTTTTGGCTTCTTATGTTAGCACAAGGGCTGTTCATAAAAATAATATTTTGCCTGTTGCTGCCTGAGGTCAATTATAATTCAATGGTGTGCAGAAAAAAACATGCTTTATCTTCAAAATCTATTAATATTAAACATACATACATATAATAAAGCAAGTCTGTCACATGGTTATATCTTGCTGTAAATCTAATTCATTTTTATGACCATTTTTTATATTAAATCAAATCTTCTAGCACATTTATTAAACAGCACAACGAAAGGAATTATTTGCTAAGAAGTCTAACTTCTGTTTTGGACATAATTTATGTATTCCTTTCGCTGCTTATAATCATTAAGTCTTGTATGAGAAAATGTGTGTGTTTTATTCATCATAAGAGTGGGATCCAATTAAATAATTCCAATAGCAAGCTTTTGTGAGTTTAAAAATTTATTCACATACATTTATCTTGAATGAAACATAATATCTGACTCACACATTCTTTCGCCCGCACAAAAATTAAATGCAGATAAAGATAACATATATTGTTACAGATTACAATTATCTCTGATTTACTATCTCTGGTCTGCTTCATGGCAGTGCTGGAGTTTCTGAGATGGTCTTACTGTTTTAAGGTTGAGAGAAGATCAGCACAGCGCTCTCAGTAGGTTGTGAAGTCTTTTGTTGTTGAATTTCCAAGAGAAGAGTTTCTCAGCTAGACCTGAAGTTGGAATAAGTACAGGGCATCGTTTTCTCACTTGGGATCTCCTACTTTCAAGGCACTGCAACTTGTTTGACGGCTTTTGCAGAACTCCTTGCAAACAGCTCTGAGCTGCTTTTAAAATCAAACAAGAACATGGCCCCCTTATCATGGAACATTTTCTGCAAGTTCAATGTCCTCTTCCAAATAAAGAAAAAATGCACATTGATCCCAGTAACTTGCACTATTGTTTAAGACTTAGAGAAATTGAATGGCTGTAAATTGAGTGAGGGGGACATTCAATGAGATTTGGGTGTCCTCATGCACCAGTCGTTGAGTGTAAGTGTGCAAGTGTAGCAGTCAGTAAAGAAGGCAAACTGTATGTTAGCCTTCATAGCGAGAGGATTCGAGTACAGGAGCAAAGGATGTCTTCACTGCAATTATATGGGGCATTGGAGAGGCCACACCTGGAATATTGTTTGTAGTTTTGTCAGTATTTCATCAGTATTCACCATAGAGAAGGACTTGGTGGTTGATGAGTCTGGGGAAGGGTGTGTAGATAGTTTGGGTCATGTTGAGATCAAAAGGGAGGAGGTTTTGGGGGTCTTTAAAAACATTAAGGTAGACAAATCCCCAGGGCCTAATGGGATATACCCCAGATACTGAGAGACATAGGGAGGAAATTGCTGGGGTCTTGAGGGACATCTTTGTATCCTCACTGGCTACGCGGGACTAGAGGACTGGAGGACATAGGACTGGAGAATAGCCAATGTTGTTCCCTTGTTTAAGAAGTGTGGCAAGGATAATCCAGCTAATTACAGGCCGGTGAGCTTTACATCAGTGGTAAGAAAATTATTGGAGAGTATTTTTCAAGACAAGATTTACTCCCACTTGGAAATCAGTGAGCGTATTAACGAGAAGCAACATGGTTTTGTGAAGGGGACGCTGTGTCTTACTAACTTGGTTGAGTTTTTTGAGGAAGTTACAAAGATGATCGATGAGGGTAGGGCAGTGGATGTTGTCTACATGGACTTCAGTAAGGCCTTTGAAAAGGTCCATTGTGGCAGGCTGATAGAGAAGGTAAAGTCGTATGGGTTCAGAGGTGAGTTTGCAAGATGGATAAAAAACTGGCTTGGCCACAGAAGACAGAGGTAGCAGTGGAAATGTGCGTTTCTGAATGGAGGACTGTGACTAGCAGCGTTCCTCTGGTATCAGTGTCGGGACCTTTGCTATTTGTAATATATATAAATGATTGGGAGGAAAAGTAACTGGTCAGATTAGTAAGTTTGCCGATGACACAAAGGTTGGTGGAATTGGGGATAGTGATGAGGACCGTCAAAGGATAAAGTTGGATATAGATCAGTTGGTGACTGGAGCAGTGAGATGGCAGATGGAGTTCAATCCAGAAAAATGTGAGGTAATGCATTTTGGAAGGTCTAATCCAGATGGAAAATATATAGTAAATGGCAGAACCCTTAAGAGTACTGATAGGCAGCGGGATCTGGGTGTACAGGTACACAGGTAGAAAGGGTAGTCAACAAGGTATATGGCATGCTTGTCTTCATTGGCCAGGCATTAAGCTTAAAAATTGACAGGTAATGTTGCAGCTTTATAGAACCTTAGTTAGGCTGCATTTGGAATATTGTGTTCAATTCTGGTCACTACACTGACCAGAGGATGTGGTGGCTTTGGAGAGGGTACAGAAAAGATTTACGAGGATGTTGACTGGTGTGGAGACCATTAGCTATGAAGAGAGGTTGGAGAAACTTGGGTTGTTCTCATTGGAACAACGGAGGTTGAGGGGCAACCTGATAGAGGCCTACAACGTTATGAAGGGCATGGACAGAGTGGACAGTCAGAAGCTTTTTCTCAGGGTGGGAAAGTCAGTTACCAGGGGACATAGGTTTAAGGTGCGAGGGGCAAGGTTTAAAGGTGATGTATGTGGCAAGTTTTTTACACAGTGGGTGGTGGGTGCCTGGAACTCACTGCCGGGGACGGTAGTAGAGGCAGATACTATAGTGACTTTTAAAGGACGTCTTGACAAATACATGAACAGGATGGGAATCGAGGGATACGGTCCCCGGAAGGGTAGGGGATTTTACTTGTGACGGACAGCATGTCGGTGCAGGCTTGGAGGGCCGAAGGGCCTGTTCCTGTGCTGTAATTTTCTTTGTTCTTTGTTCTTTGTTCTTCTTATCTGAGGAAGGATGTTCTTTCTACAGAGAGAGTGCAGTGAAGGTTTACTATATTGTTTCTTAGTATAGCAGAACTGACTTATGAAGGGAGATTGAATCATTTAGGATTGTATTCACTGGAGTTTGGAAGAATGAGTGGGAGTGGGGGGATGTGGGGGATCTCATAGAAACCTATAAAATTCGAACAAGACCAGACAGGATAGATGCAAGAAGAGATAGTAAGAACTGCCGATGCTGGAGTCAGAGATAACATAGTGTGGAGCTGGGGGAACACAGCAGGCCAGGCAGCATCAGAGGAGCAGGAAAGCTGACATTTCGGATCGGGATCCTTCTTCAGAATTTTTTTTCTGAATATTTTTCTGAAGAAGGGTCCCGACCCAAAACGTCAGCTTTCTTTGCTCCTCTGATGCTGCCTGGCCTGCTGTGTTCCTCCAGCTCCACACTGTGTTAGCTGCAAGAAGGATGTTCTTGATGGTGGGGGAGTCCAGAACCAGGGGTCATGGTTTTAAGTGTAAGGAGTAAATCTTTTAGGACTGAGATGAGAAGAAATTTCTTCATCCAGATGCTGGTGAGCCTGTTGATTGAGGTTGAAGCAGTGTGTGTTTTAAAGGAGGAGGTAGATGTGGCTTTTGTGGCGAAAGAGATCAAGGGATATCGGTGAAGGGTGGAATTAGGATATTGAGCTGAATGATCAACCATGGTCATATTGTACAGCAGACAAAGTCTTGAGGGGATGAATGGCCTACTCCTGTGTTCTGCATCTCTATGACACAGACAGGATCCATATATTTGAATGACTTATTCAATTGGAAAAAGCATTTTATATCGGTTTCAGGAAGTAGCATTGATTCACATTTGTCAGCAATGTTCCTTTATTTCCTGTTAAGACAAGGAAGTGATTTTACTGCTCAACAGAAGTTAGGTTATCCTTGTGTGGGCCTTATTTTTAAGGTTTTGTGTCCAGCTTTTGAAATAATATCACATCGACTGAAAGTTCACAATATACTGGAGCATTGGGCTTTGTGACATGAAAAATAGGCTCATACATCACAGAAGAAGGTCATTCAATTCATTATTCCTGCGCCATATCTTTGATGGAGCTATTCAGTTCGTCCCATTCGCTTTTCTTTCTTTCCTGTAGATTTTCAACACTTTCCAGATATAAGCAAAGTAAAATGGCAAGCAAAGTACCACATAAATGCAAGCCAGACTTTAAGAGGTATAAGTCTGAAATAGTTCTTAAAACGGTAGGAAACTATGGATGATCCATAATAAGCAGTGAGAAAAGGAAATAATGGTAGATGTGCTACATACAAACAAATAAAACTGAAGTGTCTAAAGTATTCTACCTGAGTAGCAGGGAGATTGGAAAAAAAAATGACTTTGGACGACAGGGTGAGATAGTTAAAATTGATTCAAACACATGATTTGCATCTCCTGATTTTCATTGCGTGTTAATCAAACTCAGAAAAGGTGTACAATGGGTAGCTCAGTCAATACTATCTGTTCCTAGATTATTAGCCAAAGTCAAAATTAGCACCAATGTATTTACAAAATCTTTAATGTGACAAAACATTTGACATATTTTTCATTCAATTTAATGATTCTTTGCAACATCTGAAAATAAGTAATGTCTGTTTCCTGTTTCTATCAGTATTTTTAAAAACATTTTATCAATAAATATTTCAATGTATTGTACCATTTATTTAAACATTCATAGATGCTGCAGAGTCTAAAGCTATAAATCATAACTACGTATCTGCACAAATACATCATCCACTTTAAGTGTTTCACTAGAAGACAGCCTCATCATTTAATTACTGACCTCATCACATCAGTGGTCTGCCCACGGCAAGTTCTGATCAATTTGTCCTTCTCCAAACCACGCTCTCCTGTGCTTCTCTCTCTAATTTGCAGGCAATGTCCCATTTTTCAAGGAGGCCAAAAGCATCTTTCCTTCCCTCCCTCTTGGCCCTTTTCCTTTTACCTGTCCTTCTAGCAAAGTCTAATTGAATCCGTTTGTAGTTCTCTGGTAACATCAATCAAATTATATACTGTTTGTAGCACAGTCAACAAGTTCCTGGTATTATTCTGCTCTTATCACATTACTTTCTCATCATTCTCCAAACCCACATCTCAAAAATCTTTTGAAGCACTTAAAATCTGTATTTCAGCATCACATTCTGTATCACTTACTTCAGAAAACATGTTTTCAGCTCACTACACATTTGTCCACATAATATCCTCTTCTTTATGCATCAAAACATTTTTTTTGTATTACCTCCATGGCATATTTGTCATCATCAGTCATTTATTTTTTCCCAGATATTTAAATTGCCTCAAGTACTCCCAATATTTCCTGATTCTTAAAATGTTCATTCTTGTATTCCTAGAAACCATCATTAATTTTATCTTATCCACATTGATATTAATTTAATTTCCGTTGATGTAGTATTTAGGTTCTATTGTCCATTCATTTATTTTCCAGAAAGTTGTGAGCCAAAGGTCTACTCCAGGATTTGAACGCAAGATTGATGTTGACACTCCAGAATACTCAGTGAGCACTGTATTACCAGTTTTCTTTTAGATGAGATGATAAATCGGACCTTCCAAGTCTCAGGGGGCAGTAAAGATCCGATGGCATTATTCCAAACTAAAGCAGGGCATATGTTTCCCTGGGTCCTGGTTAACAGTCATTCCTCGATAAAAATCACATTGCTGTTTGTGGGATCTTTTGAGCACACATTTACTTCCGTGTTCCCTACCTCACAGTACTAATATTTCAAAGTGCTTCATTGGCTACAAAGTCTTTGGAATGCACAGACATTTTGAAAGGTGCTTCATAAATTCAAGTTTTATTTTCCACCAGCAAATCTTTATTAGTAACAAAATTTGACAGCTTTCATGACCTGACTTCCAACATTCAGCTCTCCATCTACCTGATCATGAACTTTTCATGGTGTTTTTCAGGCATATAATTTAAACAACAAACAAATAATCAGCATCCTTGCGGCACCTCCCTTCCAGTCATTACTGAGTCTTCAAAGTAAATGCATACCACTTGATTGTGTTCCATATTTCTCTCACCCGGAATCCTCATTATCACTGTATATTTCCTTGCGAAACCCATAACAATCTTAGCTGAGATACTTTTCCATTCTTCAAATGATTGTTGGCAATCTGAGTATAGTTCTTGAGGCATGTTGAGTCAAGGCAATGATATAGATCGCTTCATATTTGTTAGCATTTCATATTATAAAGATTTCTTCCAGATATGTTTTTTAAAGGCGGCACGGTGGCTCAGTGGTTAGCACTGCTGCCTCACAGTGCCAGGGACCTGGGTTTGATTCCACCCTTGGGTGACTGTCTGTGTGGAGTTTGCACATTCTCCCCTTGTCTGTATCCAAAGATGTGCAGGTTAGGTGCATTGGCCATGCTAAATTGCCTATAGTGTTCAGGGATGTGTGGGATGGGTCTGGGTGGGATGCTCTAGGGTGGGTGTGGACTTGTTGGGCCGAAGGGCCTGTTTCCACACTGTAGGGATTCTATGATATGTCATGTTTATTTGCATGAGTCATTACTGACCTATTTGCTTCTAAATAAAATTAGAATAGGCATTCATATTTATTGAATATATAAATGAAACAAAAATTTCTATGAGAGCAGCGACATTCCAAAATATATTGATATTTCAAGCTGTAAATGTTAAAACCAAAAGAAATGTGGAGAGCACTGTGATGTGTCTGTCTATATTTTTACTGTTCTAGCACATGTACCCACAATTATCTCAATTGCCTAAGGCATACATGCAAAGTATAGTTTTCTCCGCATAAGTTAATACACAAAATACTTGAGAATCCAATCTTCATTCACATTGAGTTTGCTAGTGGCTCATGAAAGGAAATTATACCATAATGATTACTGCTCATTTGTAAAATGGTGAGCAGCTTGAAAACCCTGAGACTGATATGACTGTATCAGAATTGGAATAGCTCTATAAATCACAGCATTTTCATGTACAGCCAAATGCACATGCAAGCTCTGAGAATATGAATTTCTGTTCTGCACAGCAGGGATTAAATCCTATTTCAGATGTAGCTTAATTAGTATTTAGTACACCAATGAATGAAATGCCATTGTTGTGCTATTTTGAAGCTGCTTCTGCACATTAGTTATTGGTTTAGTTGCCAATTTTCTATCTTGATAGTAATATGTAATAAATGTAGGATACTGCAGTGGTTGAAGTGCTAAGACAAGAACAGAAAATACTGGAGATGCACAGCAGGTCAATGAGTGTCTGCAGAGAGACGAGAAGTGGAACTGTTTGAGGTTGATGAACTTCCGACAACAGAAAGCCTATTTCTTTCTCCACATGTTGCCTGACCTGCCGAGTGCTTCCAACTTTTTTTGTTTGTTTTTGTTTTATGGGAAAATAAACATAGAAACATTGAATTTAGGAACAGGAGTAGGCTATTCAGTATTTCAAGCCTGCTCTGCCATTCAATATGATCCCAGATGCTTGTACAACATACCTTAATCCTGCTCTCTCCCCAGATGTATCCTGTAGCCCAAAGAACTATAACTAACTATTTTTTCAAAGCATTCAATGTCGTTGTGGCTGGGAACTCCACTAGCTCACCACTCTCTGGGTGAAAACATTTCTCGTCATCTCAGTCCTACTTGGCTTAGTTGACATCCGTAGACCCCTGGTTCTGGACTCCCCAGTCATTGGGAAAACCATTTTCAGTGTTTACCCTGTCAAATTCTGTTAGAGTTTAATAGGTTTCTATGAGATCACCCTTCATGCTTCGAAACTCCAGAGAATATAGTCCTGACCAGTCCAGTCCTGCCAGCGCCATCATGTCCACTTTTATGTAATTGTTTCAAAACTTTATGATATCCTAAAATATTTTACAACCAATGGTATACTTCTAAATTTTGCTTCTAAATGAAGGGAAATGAGTAATCAATTAACGCACAGCAGGTTTCCATAAGCAGCAATGGGGGGATGACCAATCTGTTTTAGTGATGCTGGTCAAGTGATAAATAATGCCTATGACATTTGGCGAACTCTTTCGGTCTTCTTGAAAATGAAACTTCATATCCAACCAAAAGAGCTATAATGCCGCAATTTATTTCACCACTAAAAGTCAATGTGGCAGCAAAAGATTCAAAGAAGAGAAATAGTCCAAAATTAATCACACCAAATAATTTTGTCAAAATTAATTAATGGTTTTAATAGCATCAACAACACACAGGGAAATTGGACTTTTGTGATTATCATATTAAATGTGCCCATAGAGCTCAGAGTGTCACTGAGCTCTCCTTGTTAGTTTTGGGATTTTGTAACTTTACTCTAAATGGAGATTTTCCATAACAGATCTAAATAACAGCCTACAAGAATTCTACTGTGCCTGTCAATTTACTTTTTCCTCTTATGAGACTTGACCGAGGTCAAGCTCATTCAAAGAACCCCGCAGCTATTCATGGACAGTTTCTCTAATCATACAGCAAGCACATGTGTCATTGTGTTGGTCTTTCCTTCCGTCAGATTCTAAAAGCAATCTACAGCCATTTACACCATTAAACTTGGTTTCTGCAGACCAGCAACAAATTTGTTAGCACATTTTTTTTAAAGCCACATACAGAGAAATTGGCTTAATACCTTAAATGGCCAAGGCTGGCTCACAAGTATACGATTCCGAGAATGCAATTTAAGCTTAATTTGCACTACAATTGCAGCATTGTTATCAATGCTACTGTAACTACAGTGTAAAGACAGCCTGAATCTGAACACAAGGCTTCACCTAATAGAGAAATATCGAACATGACTCTTTAATGAAGGGACCCTCATTTGGAAATTTTTGATATAATAACACAATTATTTATCTTTCTTTCTGAGATGTTGAAGTTTTTTATATTTCAATCTGCTGTTAAATGAAATGTTTGCTATCCCCACTACCCAAATGCTTCTTTTTTCAACTCATTCAAGGGATAAGGGCATCATTAGCTTGGCCAGCATTTATTGCCCATTCCTAATTGTCCACAGGGAGTTAAGAGTCAACAGCATTGTTGTGGTTCTGGAGTCACATGTAGGCCAGACCAGTGAAGGATGGCACTTTCCTTCCTTAAAGAACCTTAGCGAACCAGACAATCTTGACAATCAACAATGGATTCATGGTCATCATTAGACTCTTAATTCCAGATTTTTATTGAATTCAAATTCCACCATTTGCCATGGCAAGATTCGAACCTGAGTCCCCAAAACATTCCCTGGGTCTCTGGATTAACAGTGCAGCAATAATGCCACTAGGTTATTACCTACTCCTGTCAAGATTTCACCCACTCAAGCCTTGATAATACTTTTATTCTGATACCTACATAAGATTTTCAAAGCTCATAATAGAGAACAGAGAGCGTTGATTTAGATCCTTTTTATCTAAGTTCTTTACTGAATGATGCTGACGTCTCTGCCTTTATGACCTATCCTTAGTTGGCTGGTTAACAGTGATATGTTTTCCTTGAGCCCATAGCTCCTTGTGCTGATGGGTCATTTCACAATAGTGTCAAAAGGAAAGTTCCAGGATCTTAACCCAAAGGTTGTTGAATAAAAGGTTACATACATTAAAACCAGGGTGGCACGAGGCCACTGAAATTCAGCATGGACCTCCATATGGATTTTTGCTAAGATAAGAGTTTAGTTTGAAATGTTCATTAAACTTTTGTTTGGGAAAAGATAAGCATTTGTAGTCAGAACGCAAAGATTAATATTCTTGAGCTTGTTTCAATTCTCACCTAATTGGTGAAGTTCCCATGGAATCAAACACTTATGACTCATCATTTAGTTCTCCTTGGAGCTACCTGTTTTCATTTAGCTCGGGTTTCTTTATGTTTCTGCTGTGTTTGAATACTTGAAAAGCATTTAAATTACCCATTTTACAGAGAAAGGATATGGTATAAAAAGTTGCTTGCAACTTCAAAGCTATATAAAAACTAATACAGAAGAATTGTTGCATGGGATATGTAAATTAAATGATATAGTGAAGTATACAATGCATTGTCTTAAGTAATGAAAACCTAAAGGGTTACTGAATTATAAACTTTATGGAGTGAACTTTTTTGTAAAGGTTGCAGTTAGTCAATGGCTTCACTTCTAACACAGTTTTAAAAGGCAAAGAGCACAGCTGCAATCATATCTTTTCCTCTCTTTGTATGACTCCATTCCCATTCTTGGATAAGGAGTGGCTATTGCATTGGCAGCATGAGTTCTTTCTTAAATAGCCATGGAGTCTGCATGTTCTCACGATCATGAAACAGGAAGGAGCTCAATGGGAGCTCCTGGGCCTTGCAGTTGTTAATTCTCAAACATTAGTGAATTGTCTTCACTCTGTTCGCAATCCCATGGTGAATTTCTTTGTCAAGTTATGCTAAGCAAAGTCACATGCTGCTAAATTAAGAAGATCTGTGACTGTATTGGCAGATGTTAAGCAGACCAATATAATATTACATTAGTCAATGAACATAGTTGTGTGATTATAACAAAACTATGTGAACTGTGAAGTGTTAGTTTCCTTACTAATGCTACACAATTTTCTCCTTACTTTGTCAACAGTGAGAATTCCTCACTCTGATTGGAGGGTCAGCCTGCCTCATGACTTCACTGTTCCAGGACATCATGCTATTATTTTTCCATACTCTTCTATGAGATGTGAGTTCACTGGCAAAGCCAGTATTTATTGCCCATCGCTAGACACCATTGAATTGAATGGCTTGCCAGGGTATTTGAGATGGTGAAGTGAAAAGAGAATCACGTTACTGAGCATCTCGATCACAACTAGGGCAAACCAGGAAAGAATAGCAGATTCTTTTCCTCAAGGATATTAATGAACTAGACAGATATTATAAAAATCAATAAAAGTTGCATGATATTATTACTAAGACTAACTTTATATTGCAGATTTTTATCAACTGAATTAAAATTACAGGACTTTCGAGTTTGGAATTTGGACTTGCTTGACAGAGCAGGAGTGTTGGATTTCTTGATTATTATTCCAATGACATTATCGCAAAGATACCCCCTAGTTAGCACCTGAACCTAATTGGTATCATAATGAGGAAAAGTGACTGACGGAGCCTGGTATATTTGTTTAGATCAAAGAAAAGCATGCTCTTCAATAGTGAGTGCAAAATTCGAGTTACTTTTCTAAGGATTGTGCGTACCATAGTTTTATTCCAGAAGAGACTTTTCAATACAGTTCTTTTCAAACTCACTTCTTAATTGGCAATACAGGCGGGTCAATTATCGAACCCAAAGCCAGAGTCAGCATGAAATTATAATTAGAGGAAGTCAGGATGAGTTCATGTCATTGGAACAAATCATGCATAGGATATTCATTTCCTGAAAAGAAACTCTGTAACACTATGGGACCTAAATTTGATAATGCCCAAACTAGGAGGTGGGGGAGGGGTTCAGTGATTGGCCTGCTACACTCACATGAAGCAGGGGAGCTGTCTTTCTATCGTTGCTACTCTAGCTTAACCTGAACTAAGGAAATTGCCACAACCTCATCTTTCTGCCCACTGACAAGAGGATAACCTGACTAACTTCCACAGCACCCATGGGCAGAAGGGGCAATGCAGGTCATTACAGAAGCATTGTTGCAAAGAGCACAGTGCAATGGGAAAAAGAAAGATCCATGCAGGTTGCCGAGTTGGAAACGTACATCTGCATCTCTTATTGTCCCCTTTTGGCCTCAGCCCTCACAATCTTTCTGTCCTCCCACCCTCTTCCCAAACACTGCAGCACAGTCCTTCACTTTTATCTGCTGAGAAAAGGGGGGGTCAGTTAACTCAGATAACGAGGTGTAGAGCTGGACGAACACAGCAGGCCAAGCAGCATCAGAGGAGCAGGAAAGCTGAAGTTTCAGATCTCGACCCTTCTTCAGAAAAGGAAATTTTTCAATGACAATGACAATGACTCTCTATGTAACCTCCTTACAGAGAATTATTTAAGTGAGATCTCATCAGGATCTGAGTGATATGAACTATGGTAAAATATGTGGCAGAATCAGATGAGAAATCCAGTGAGGCTTATCTCAATGTTGGGAATAGTTCACTCGATCTCTAATGCTTTTCACAAGCAGAGTGGCAAGATTCTCCTGAGATAGCAGTGAGTCACAACTTAAGGGGATTTTTGCTTGTTAAATGCCTTTTTGACAGCCAAATGTACCTCATCAATATTCTATCTTGGATAGCTTTCTATCTTACTGAACCCACCAAACAAGCTAGGCTTTGAGACAACATGACAGGGAAATCAGAGCAGGTACCCAGCAAATTCAGTTTCCCACTTGCTCCAAACAGTCTCCATGTTGGACAGTGGACACCAACATCTTACACATGCTGCATGGTCACCTGCCACACTTAACCCATGTCTCTGGGCATTGGCACCTGATATGTTCCAGCCTCAAACCACCCTCATAGCTCATCTCTAATCCACTTCCAGAATGCTTCTGCATACTTGAGAAAGGGTGTACTGGCACTGGAGGAAGGGCAGAGGAGGTTAACTAGGTTGATTCTGGAGTTGAGATTCTGGATTGGCTTATGAGGAGGCGTTGAGTCGACTGGAACTATACTCATTGGAATTTAGAAGAATGAGGGGAAATCATATAGAAACGTATAAAAATATGAAGGGGATAAGATAGAAGCAGGGAGGTTGTTTCCACTGGTGGGTGAAAGTAGAACTAGGGGGCATAAAAATAAGGGGGAACAGATTTAGGACTGAGTTGAGGATGAGCTTCTTCACTCAAAAGGTTGTGAATCAGTGGAATTCCCTGCCCAGTAAAGCAGTTGAGGGTACCTCGTTGAATGCTTTTAAGGCAAAGATAGATAGAAATTTTGAACAGTAAAGGAATTAAAGGTTATGGTGAGAGGGTGGGTAAGTGGAGCTGAGGCCACAAAAAGATTAGCCATGATCTTATTGAATGGTGGGGCAGGCTCGAGGGGCCGGATGGCCTACTCCTGCTCCTGTTTCTTATGTTCTTATGTTCAATGTTATACTTCAGGCTGCACCAGCAACTATCATTGTAATGCTGCAGCAAGGACACTGTGTGCTCAGGGTCATGCACTCAGCTCACTAACTGGACCAGGCTGCATCACTGAGTCCTTCACTTGTTACCATACCTCTCACTCCCTTTGAGTCTACCTGGATAATCATTGCATCTCTGCTGTGTATTGCCTTGCCTTGCATTTTTGTGCCTTGCCCCACAGAGATAGCATGTTACTTCTGCCTTGCCTTACTGTTTTGCGCACCACCGAAGATGTAGTTCTTTCCTTCCTATCTGTTTATTCCCTCCCTCTTCACTATCCAAGGGCCCAAACACACCTTACAGGTGAAGCAGCACTTTACCTGCACTTCACACAACCTAGTCTACTGCATTTGCAGCTCACAGTGTGGTCTCTTCTACATTGGGGAAACAAGCTTAGACTGAGTGACCACTTCGTTGTTCACCTATGTTCTGCCCACAAAAAAGGCCCTGAGCTTCCAATTGCCTGCTACTTCTACACACCACCCTGTTCCCTGGACAAGATCTCTGTCTTAGATTTGCTGCAGTGCTTCAGCAAAGCACAGCACAAGCTGGAAGAACAGCATTTCATTTTTTACTTGGGAACTCTACAGTCCTCTGGACTTAATATCGAGTTCAACAATTTTAGAGCATGAGGCACCTTCTCCCATGCCCTTACCCAAAACCCATGCACCAGGCCTTGTTATCACATGGTCTGCTATTACGCAGTACCCATTGTTAGCCCCTAATAGTCCCCATTAGCAGCTATTCATTCTCCCAGGCTGACCATTATCCACTCCTTTGTCTGTCCAACAGTTCTTTTTCCTCTTTGGGCTCTATCTTCACCTACTCTTTCCTCCTTAACTCCTACCCCTATATTCTGCATTTAAAACTGAAATTTTCCCAGCTACTGTCAATTCTGAGGAAGGGTCACTGGGCCCAAAACATTAACTCTGATTTCACCCCACAGATGCTGCCAGACCTGCTGAGCATTTTTTCCAGCAATTTCTGTTTCTGTCCCTCCATATTGGGGATCATCCAAGTGGACCTTTTCTGAATACCACATAATCCTATTTTTAAAGCAAAACTACCAAAAAGTGTTTCACATGGACTCACTTTCACAAAGGTTGTTACTCCCTCAAAGCAAGGAGGATGCTTGCCATGGAGCACAACTTGTGGTAACAATCAGCGTGTGGAGTCTTAAACATGTGGCGGCTTTGCACTGCATTTACTGGACACTTCTTGTTGCCCAAAAGACTCCAGCTCTAACCCCTTGCTGTGGACATATTGGAAAATTGGCCTCCCTAATGACTGCTGCATTTTTGATGAATATATGAAAGATTCCACTTTGATTGAATATTCGTCAGTGTGATGTCTCAATTCTTTGTCAGGAATTATTCAGTGCTGATAATGCAATACAAAATATTTGTTTCATTTCTCAATTTCAACAAACATACCTTTTCATCGATCATACTTGACAGGACATCATTAATCTTGTTAACAAGTTAATAATTTCCACGATTATTATTTGAAGCAAATGACAAGTGGAAGTGATGAATAAATTATGTACAAATACAATCCTTTGCTTATTTTCGAATCAGAGATAGTAGGAACTGCAGATGCTGGAGAATCCGAGACAACAAGGTGCAGGGCTGGATGAACACAGCAGGCCAAGCAGCATCATAGGAGCAGAGAGGCTGACGTTTCGGGCCTAGACCCTTCATCAGAAAAGGGGGAGGGGAAGGGGGTTTTGAAATAAATAGGGAGAGAGTGGGAGGCGGATAGAAGAGGGATAGAGGAGAGGATAGGTGGAGAGGAAACAAACAGGTCAAAGAGGCAGGGAGGGGGCCAGGAAAGGTGAGTGTAGGTAGGGAGTTAGGAAGGGGATAGGTCAGTCCAGGGAGGACGGACAGGTCAAGGGGGTGGGATGAGGTTGGTCGGTAGGAGATGGAGGTGCGGCTTGGGGTGGGAGGAGGGGATAGGTGGGAGGAAGAACAGGTTAGGGAGGCAGGGACGAGTTGGACTGGTTTTGGGATGCGGTGGGGGGAGGGGAGATTTTGAAACTTGTGAAATCCACATTGATACCATTGGGCTGCAGGGTTCCCAAGCGGAATATGAGTTGCTGTTCCTGCAACCTTCGGGTGGCATCGTTGTGGCACTGCAGGAGGCCCAGGATGGACATGTCGTCTGAGGAATGGGAGGGGGAGTTGAAATGGTTCGCGACTGGGAGGTGCAGTTGTTTGTTGCGAACCGAGCGTAAGTGTTCTGCAAAGCGGTCCCCGAGTCTCCGCTTGGTTTCCCCGATGTAGAGGAAGCCACACCGGGTACAGCGGATGCAAATTTGTTATCTTACACCCTTATTCTGTTAACAACAGCTGGTTCCTTAAATGAATACACAAAGTGGAAGCTTGAAGCTGTCATACTCATTGCCTTGAGCTACTTTATTGACTACATGTTGATTTTTACATTTAAAAATGTCAAAGCTGCAATCTCCCCGGTTAATCAGTTTCATTTGACCCTCATTTAAAAGCTATTTAGAGATCTATTTCTACCTATACTCACCTTTTACAGATGTTGCTGATGAATGAATATTGAATGTATGGTCAATAGAAGAAGTATAAGAGTGGCTTCCCATTATACAAAGATTTATCTTGCTACGTAATTGCAAATCTACCTGGAACTATAAATCGGATGGCACAAAACAGCAAATACAAGTGTGTCGATCATTATTGTATCTGACTTTCACCATGGTCAACACAGGCTATTCGTATAAAATAACCATTGAATCCCTACACTGTGAAAGCAGGACATTTAGCCCATTGATCCTACACTAACCCTCTAAAGAGCATCCCACCCTGACCCAAACCCTAGCTCTGCACTCAGCATGGCTAATCCACATAGCCTGGACACTATGGGCAATTTAGCATGGCCAACCCACCTAATCTGCACATCTTTGGGTTGTGAGAGGAAACCCACGCAGGCATAGGGAGAATGTGGAAATTCCATGCTATTGCCTGAGGGTAGAGTTGAACTGGGGTCCCTGGCGCTGTGAGGCAGTAGTGCTAAGCACTGAACCACCGTGCTGCCCAGATTGCTTGGCTTTAGATGCTTCACTTGTGTCATCAGAAACATTGATTAAAAATAACTCAAAGTGCATATTTTGATTTAAAGAATGTATAAACCAATTGGCCTGTAAGAAAGATTTATTTTGCATTCAGTCTCTTATGACTAATCTGAATATTTTCTTTATGGGATAGTTTTGGGAGGTACAAATTCTTTAGTCACACTACAAGTAAGCCTACGCTATTAGAAAAACTTGCATCAAGTCCTGTTCAATCTTAATATTGTCAAAATATCTGTAGAAGTGCAATTGTCAGAGAAGTGGAATCTAAGGAAAATTGATAGACAGGATGTACTGGAATAATTGGTTATGCTTAGAGTGGATGGGTCATCTCATAGATTCATATAGTCATGCAGCATGGAAGCAGACCCTTTGGTCCAACTTGTCCATGATAACCAGGCTTTCCAAACTTAACTGATCCCATTTGCCTGCATTTCATCTATATCCCTCTAAACCTTTCCTATTCATGTACCTGTCCAAATGTCTTTTAAATATTGTAACTGTACGTGCATCTATCAATTTCCTTGGCAGTTCATTCCATTTATGCACCACCCTCTGTGTTAAAAAGTTGCCCCTCGGGTCCCTTTTAAATCTTTTTCCTCTCACCTCAAAATTATGTCCCCTAGTTTTGAACTCCCCCAGACTAGGGGAAAAAAAACCTTTGCTATTCATCTTATCCATGCCCCTCATGATTATATAGACATCTATAAAGTCACCCCTCAACCTCCTATGCTCCAGGACAAAAAATGTCCCAGCCTATCCAGCCTCTAATTACAACTCAAACCCTCCAGTCTTGGTAACATTCTTGTAAACCTTTTCTGCTCTCTTTCCAATTTAATGATATCCTTCCTACAGCAGGGTGACTCGAATTGTACACAGTACTCCAAAAGTGGCCTCACCAACATTCTGTACAGCCGCAACATTAATCCCAACTCCTATGCTCAATGCTTTGACCAATGAAGGCAAGCACGCCAAATGCATTCTTAGAATAGAATCATAGAATCCCTACAACATGGAAGCAGGCCATTCAGTCCATCAAGCCCAAATGAACCTTCCAAAGAACATCTCACTCAGACACATTGCCCCCAACCCTATCCCTGTAACCCCACATTTCCCATGGCTAATCCACCTAGCCTGCACATCCCTGGATACTATGCACAATTTACCATGGCCAATCCACCTGGCTTGCACTTCTTTGGACTGTGGGAAGAAACCAGAGGATCTGGAGGAAATCCATGCAGGAATAGGGAGGATGTGCAAACTTCACACAGACAGTCATGCGAGGGTGGATTTGAATCTGGGTCTCTGGTATTGTGAGGCAGCAGTGCTAACTGCTGACCCACCATGCCATGCTGCCACTACCCTGTCTACCTGATGGCACTTTCACAGAACTATGTACCTGAACCCCTATTAGCTCGACAACATTCCCCAAGGCCCCACTATTAGCTGTATAAGTCCTGACTTCGTCCTAAATGCGCGATCTTGCATTTATCTAAATTAAACTCCTTCTGCCACTCTTTGGCCCATTGACCCAATTGATCAAGATCTCATTGTACTCTTAGAAAACCTACTTCACTCTTTACTATAACAACAATTTTGGTGTCATCTGATCCAGATGGCTTGCTTCCTTGTTTATAAGGAAGGTTAGGCAAAGATAGCTGCAAGGTTTTCTATAAACTTCAAATCTCACACACATCTGGAGAGATTAAAAGTGGCAAATATGACACTATTGTTCAAAAAGTGGTATAAGGGCATTCCAAGTAATTATGGGATTGGCTCGGTGTCACATAATTGGGGCACTGGAGGTGAGAGGGTGAATAGAACTTGTTTTGATTTTGATAAACTTGGCTAGCACAGATTTGTCAAAGGCACATCTTGACTAACAAACCTGAATGGATTTTTTGTAGAATGGCAGAGAAGGTTGATGAAAATAAGTTGTGGATGCTGCTGTTTTAAAAAAAGCATTTGACAAAGTGCTATTCAAAAGTCCCGTTAGCAAGACTGAAGTGTGCAGAAGAGAGAATCAGTTTAAGCCTGGATTTTAAAAAATGTCTTAAGGACAAAAAACACTGAATCATAGTAAATGGTTATTTTTCACACTGGAGGATGGTAATGAGTGGTTTCATCCCCCTGAGGCTCAATGTACGGATCATTGCTCTTTATATATAAATATAACTAACTTGGGTCTCGGAATATAGAGTAGATTTTCAATATTTTGTCATGCATTTGGAAGAGTGGCAAAACTGAGAATTATATCAATTGACTACAAGTGGACATAGATAGACTGGAAGTAAGAGAAATAAAGTGTCAGGTAGAATATAAGTTACAAGGAAGCATATTGTGATGCATTTGATTGAAGAGAAAAGGGCAGGCAATACAGATTAAATATCACAACTTTAAATGGTTTGCAGGGAAAGAAAGACTGGGGTTTGCTCTATCATGGGATGTGGGTGTTACTGCCAAGGCCAGCATGGCTTAGCCATTCCCAATTGCCCTTGAACTGAGTGTGGATTATTTTAGAGGGTATTTAAGACTCAACCACATTGATATGATGTAGAGTCATGTGTAGGTTAGGCTGAGTAAGGATGGCAAATTTCCATCAATGGGCTTTAACAACAATCAATGATGGTTGTTATGGTCAACATTACTGAGGGCAGCCTTCAAATTCAAATTTTTATTTGCTGAATTTAAATTTCACTAGTTGCCATGTTGTGGATTGG
This sequence comes from Rhincodon typus, assembly GCF_021869965.1. Taxonomy (NCBI): domain Eukaryota; kingdom Metazoa; phylum Chordata; class Chondrichthyes; order Orectolobiformes; family Rhincodontidae; genus Rhincodon; species Rhincodon typus. The sequence goes on from NC_063334.1 coordinate 111,705,208, forward strand.
AGGTTCCATAGAATTGGCCTGGATTACTAGCTCAATGATATTAACAAAATGTCACCATCTCTTGGGGTTGCGGGCAGTTGCAGAGAAATCCGTGTACAGAACTTTGAAGGTGGTAATATATATGACAGCTCAGTTAGCAAAACTTATGGGATCTTTGATTTCTTAAATAAAAGTTCAGCTGAAGAGAAGTCGTGCTGAAACTTTACTGAAGCTCTTCTTAGCCCTTATCTACATTATAGTGTTCAATTCTGGGCACTAATCTTTTGGAATGATGTGAGGGTCCTTCAGAGGCAGCAATGAGGGCTCACAAGAACTTCTTAGTGACAAAATTAGGTTAAAGGATCTGGTGCTGTTCTCCTCAGATCAGAAGAAGCTAAGGGAAGATCCCAGAGAGGAGTGTGAAATTATCACAAGTGCAGATAAGATTAGCAATGAAAAGTTTTTTCTATTGGCTGACGGTGAAAGGATTTGGGGACACAGAGTTAAAGTTTTGTCAAAAAGATAAGGCAACCGTAAATGGTGATGAACTGAAAGTAAATCACTCCAGGGATGGCGGAAGTGGAGGTGATCATCAATTTCAGTCTAATTGCATTGGCGCTTGAGAGAAATAAATGTAAAGAGCTATACGGTGAGAATAGAGGGATGGAACAGACTGCGTTGCTTTACAGGGAGCCACGGGTGTATTGATAGACTGATTGGGTTTTTTTTGCCATAATGGCGCTGTGACTCTGTGAGAAAACCTTCTGTGTTTGCTGACCTACATTGGATTTAAAAATCTCAAGTCCATATTCAAATCTTGGCTGGGACAGTTTGCATCAATATGATGTCATCCAGCCCTACAAGCTTTCAAGCAAGCTGCAGTTTTCTCTTTCCAACGCGTTAATATTCCAATTTCCTTTGCCCTGTAACTGGCAGCTGTAACTTGAGTTAGCTGGTTGTAACTTCTGCAATCTCCTCTCTAAATCTTGCTGCCTTTGTAAATCTTTCTCTCCTGAAGAACTATCTTACG
>NC_063334.1:111706716-111717445 GCF_021869965.1 Rhincodon typus
TCCTATGATGCTGCTTGGCCTGCTGTGTTCATCCAGCCCTGCACCTTGTTGTCTAGGTAGAGATGGGGATTCTTTACCTTCTCCCCCATTCTTCCTGATTAAATCTTACCCACAGAGATGGATTTTTCGAGGAGATCAGACACCATCTCACTTTCCGGCCCATGATTAGGCTGTGCACTCTCCTGCAGCTCCTCGACTTCTCTGGGGATTTCCTTCACTACCTCAACTAATCCCACTGGTTTAGCCTCTTTTACCACAACCTTTCTCACAGTTCCTTTCTTAAACCACAGGCACTGTGACTTGTGTGTCCCATTCCATTTCAGTGAAAACACCTGAGGCCTTTCATGTCCTTTTCACACCCTTGAGTTTCTTTTTTCACCTGTTGTAAATTGTTCCCAGTGTGATCTACTTTTTGTTTATCATTGAAGGATCTCCCTTTTTCCCAATTTCTATCCCTCATGGAATGAAATTGCTGTCGGAGAAGTTAGATTTCGATTTATGCATTATTGCGTATTCATCGCCATCTCTGCAGCTCTTCTCACTGTTTGAACTTTCTATTCCTCTACATGAGTTCTTATTACTTCCAGAAGTGAGTTTTTGAACTCCTCCAGCTGAATAATCTCTCTAAAATCCTCATATGTCTTTCCTATCTTTAATGCCGTCAACCATCTATCGAAGTTGCTATGTTTAATTCTTTCAAACTCAACATAAGTCTGACCTGGTTCCCTTCCTTATATCTCTGACCCATTGTCTATATGCTTATGGTACCAATCTTTAGGCACTCAAAGTAGCCCGTTTCACTCTTTCATGGTCTCCTGACACCTCCCCTGACAGCGTTGCAAACACCTCACGAGACCTGCCTACCAACTTGGTCTGAATTAACATTACCCACACAGTCTCTGGTCAATTCACCTGTCTAATCAGTTTGTCAAAGGAAAATTTTAAAAAAAGCTTCTACATCTTTTTCATCAAATTTTGGTAATGTTTGGACATATTTGTATATTTCTGTACCAGCTGTTGGTTATGATGAGTTTACTCATCCTCACTTCTATCTTATACTTTTCCTTCTGCCATTTGAAGCCTTTTTGCTTCTAGTTTCAACTTCACCTTTTCCAATGTGAAGATTCTTTTCCTTTCTTCTCTCTCTTTTTCCCTATCTCTCTCTTTCTTTTTCTCTGTCTTTGCTCTCTCTTTTTTCCCTCTCTTCTCTCTGTCTTTCTTCGTCGTTCTGTTCTCTCTTCCTTTCTTTTTTTTTTCCCTCTGCTTGTAACCGTAATTCAGACTGTTTCAATTCCCGTTCATTCTCTAACCCCAGTTGCCTTATTTGTAATTTAATTTTTTCTAGCACCCCTGCACTTTCCTGTTTCTCTGGTATACCTAAATGCTTGATTAACTCCGTAACAATTTCAGCTTTCCTTTTGTCCCTAGTTAAACCCGATTCTAGCCTGTTTGCTAAGTCTAAAAGTACACCCTGTGTTTTTCTAAACTTTCTTGGCAAATTTGGGAAGCATCTTCAAATCGCAGAAAATCTTTAGCAACGTAAAGAGCTATTTCCCTCATCTTCATTTAACCAACCACAAGTAACCAAAATTAAACACATTTTTCTCACCTAAGTTTTATTTAAAGATCTAGGACACTAATTCCCAAGTCTGTTTAAATCTGTCCAAATCTGTTCAGATCCATTCAGATCCTGTACACAAACTGGCCAGATCCCAGACTTGAGCCCCCAAACTGTTACAGAGGAGGAGAGGTTAACTGAAAGGAAATCCCTGATTTTCACTTTAAAAGGAACAAATAGCAATTTATTTATTTAACGTTAACGGTGAACAAATTAACAGAACTACTAACATACCAAAAAATTCCCCCTAACTACTAACTATTCCCGAACTGAACAAAATTCTACTGGCAAGCTATTCCAATAAACACAAGTCCAACACATATAACAAAAGTAATAATAAAAAAAAAACTTAGTCTCTCAAAGTCCACAGATAATATGTCTGCCGCAATGCTCCGCCTTCTCCTCTGTCTCTCTAGTCATAAACATCTTTCTTCCACTGATCCTGCTGTCAGGAATTTTTTCTCTTTGAAGTCTTCTATGAGGACTCCTAGCTCAAAGTGACTTGGTGCTTTTTATGGATAAGATTATGCTTTCTTAGAGAGCTTAGCGATTTCTTGTGAGAGCTAGGTGTTTATTTCTCAGATGGCAATTCGCTTTCACACTGATTTTCAAAAACCCTCTCCTTATATACCTTGGATGACATATCAATTTTCTTACAATAGCATTGGCCCAAGGTTACCAAAATCATCAGATTTAAATTCAATTGGCTTTCAATTGCTAAGTATTTGCTTTAAATTAATTGGCTGATTGCAGCTCATTGCCAAAACATCAAAACAAGCCTAAGGTTTCCAATCACACAGCCAATTGATACATGTTTCCATTTTAGAACTGGCTGTACATCTTCAGCTACATACAGACTTTTTTTTCTAAGCTTAAGAAAGCACTTTACCTCTGAAAGAAAACACGCATTCTTTTCCCTTATCATTTTTTTACAAACAAATTCTGGCTTCCTGCCTTTCAATTCACGGTTATTCTACACAACTTCATAACACTGCGGAGTGATTATATGGAAGGTGCCATCTTTGTTCCTGGCAGCTCTGTTTGTTCTTTGTCCACTCATTATAGCTCCATATAATCTACTGCATTTATGAAGATAAATACAAATAGAAAGTACTGGAGAAACACAACAGATCTAGCAGAATCTGTGGAACAAGGAAAAAGTTTGAATTACAAATCCAGTATGGCTTTTCTTCATAACTGAGGGGTGCTAATCCAAGGGGATGATGGATTCCATGCTTTCAACAGTTCATGCGGCACAGAGATAGTATCCCTACCTCTAAACTAGAAGGCCTGGGTTCTAATCTCTAATTGCTCCAGAGGTGTTTCAGAACACACTTGAACAAGTTAATTCAAAAGAAAATTAAAAATTCATCACACTCCCAGTTCTGATTGGACTCAAAATGTTAACTCAATTTCTCTTCCCACAGATACTGTCAGACCTGCTGTGTATCTCCAGCACCTTCTGATTGCATTTCAGCTTTCCATCCTCCATAATACTTTGTTTTTATTACAGCATTTCTAACCTTTTGCACTTCTGATGAAAGGTTCTTGGCCTGAACTGTTAACTCTGTGAGGTAATCCATGACCTTGGGGTAGACTGAGGCCATGGGGACCAAATTTGCACTCTAAAGTGCCAACATTTTCATGCACAAGTTCGAGGAAGACTTCTTTGCTGCACAGGACCTCTGACCAATACAACGACGGCAATTTTTCCTCTGGACTCATGGAGAGGAATCAATGAAACGACTACACAATGATATCAACAAGTTTCATCCCACCATCAGACTTACCATGGACTACTCTTCAAATCAGTCTCATTCTTGAACACACGCATCTCTAACAAGGACGGACACCTCAGTACCTCACTCTATCACAAGCCTATGGATAACCTCATAATGCTGCACTTCTCTAGCTTCCACCCTAAACATGCTGAAGAAGCCATCCTCTATGAACAAGCCCATTATATACACAGGATCTGAGGAAGAATACAACAGACACTTAAAGATGCTGAAAAACACCCTCATAAGAACAGGATATGATGCTCAACTCATCAATTGCCAATTCTGATGTGCCACAGTGAAAAACCACAAAGACCTCCTCAGAAGACAGACACAGGATATGACCAATAGCGTACCCTTCATCGTCCAATAGTACCCCGGAGCAGAGAGACTATGCCACGTTTTTCACAGCCTTCAATATGTCATCAATGATGATGAACATCTCACCAAGATCGTCCCTATGCCCCCACTTCTCATCTTCAAGCAACCACCAAACCTTAAATAGACCATCAGTTGCAGCAGCGATAATAGGAACTGCAGATGCTGGAGAATCTGAGATAACAAGGTGTGGAGCTGGATGAACACAGCAGGCCAAGCAGCATCAGAGGAGCAGGAAAGCTGACGTTTCAGGCCTAGACACTTCTTCAGAAAATGAAGGGTTTCAGGACGACATCAACCACTACACCACACAGCCCTGCCACAGCAACCTCTGCAAGACATGTCAGATCATTGACATGGACACTACTATCACACGTGGGAACACCACACACCACGTACACGGCAGATACTCATGTGACTCGTCTACCTCATATGCTACAGGCAAAGATGCTCCAAGGCATGGTATGTTGGCAGATGCTCCTGCAACAGATGAATGGACACCGCACAACAACCGTCACACAGGAATCTTCCCTCCCAGTCAGGGAACACTTCAGTGGTCAAGGATATTCAGCCTCCGACCTTTGGGTAAGCGCCCTCCATGTTTAACAATGACTGATTTGAAGGCGTAGACACAGTACAGCTCTGAGTTATATCTATTGGCCCTGTTGGAAATCAAAAATGCATATCATTCTTTGCAGACCCAACACATAATTTGATTGCATTTTCAAACTGGCTGATTGTGAAGAAACTTTTCAATTCACCTTATGTTCTAATGAAAAGCAATTGCAGTTAAAATGATGGTGAATAATGAAAGGACTGTCTGTGTTCCTTTGACCCTTAATTATCCATTGTCTAGTCAGTCAAATAACAGCTCAAATCAGGTGTCTAAGAAACATCTATCTCTGTCATCCTATTCTGAAGTAATCCTGGGCTGTTTGTCTGGGTCGGGAATACACAATCTCTGTCGAGCTCTTTGAAATCATTTAAAGCCAACCAGGCTCTAAGTATTGATCAGCGCTGTCTTCATAAATCAGCAACAGATCATTCCTGATTAGACACTGCCGATGGCTGAGATTCATTTCCCTTGTGACAGAAGATTATGTCAACAAGACTGACACCTGAAGATTGTCTTCAAGGCGGCTCTTCCTTATTTGACTGTAATTACATGGTGAATCTCACAAACAAAAGTTAGCATTTTACATCTTGATGCCTTGTAGTCCACTGACAAGTGGTACCTTTCAATGACGGTATTCCCTGAAAGACAAATGCATCACTTCAAGGGCTAAATAGAATGAGATAGCACGTAATGCATTTTAGGCAAATTCAAATCAAGTCAGTGAGATGAAAGTGCCGGGCTTAGAAATTCACATTAAGAGCCAAAATCAGAAATTGCTGGAAATTCTCAGCACATCTGACAGCATCTGAAGAAGGGTCACTGGACCCGAAATGTTAACTCTGATGCTGCCAGACCTGCTGAGATTTTTCGGCAATTTCTGTTTTTGTTTCAGATTTCCAGCATCCGCAGTTCTTTCTGTTTTTTTTGTCCATAGATTAAGAGCCTGCAGACTGCCATGGCACAGTGCCTCAGTACTTAGCACTGCTGCCTCGCGGTGCTAGGGGCCTGGGTTCGATTCCACCCTCAAGCAACAGTCTGTGTGGAGTTTGTACATTCTCCCCGTGTCTGTGTGAGTTTCCACTGGGTGCTCTAGTTTCCTCCCACAGTCCAAAGATGTGCAGGCTAGATGGATTATCCATGGGAAACGCAGCATTGTAGGGGGATGGATGTCCTTCAGAGGGTCGTGTGTGGATTCATTGGGCTGAGTGGCCTGCTTCCAAACTGTAGCAATCCTACAACTGGCAGAGGAGGGATTGGTATTTTGTTAGCATAATCATCTGACACATTGTGCTGACACTGGTATCTTTAACCTTTTGTAGCTTGGCTTTCAGTGGGCTAGGGCAATCGGATTAAAGCTTCTGAAGAGCTTGTGTTTCTGAGCACTTGCATATGAGGAGTCTTTATCAGAAACGAAGAGTTTTTCACTGGAGTTCTATTAAAGCTAAACAGAGTTTTAGAGCAATTTGGGAGGCCAATCAACCTATTGAGTCCAAGCCAGGTCCCCACAGAGCAACCCAGTTAGTTCTGTTCTCAGTGATCAATTCTCACAGAACTTCAATTTTATTGTCATCCAATTCGCTTCCATCACCTTCATGAATAGCAAATACCAGATCATCTCTATTCGCTGTGTAACTCACTCCTGCAGCTCTTACCCATAAACCATTCTCCCCCATTCATTGCACCGTTAACAAATGAGAAGGACTTTCCTTGTCAACCTTATCTAACTGTCATAGTCTTGATAAATCTCCTCTCATCTCCTTGAGTACAACCTCAGCTTTCAGTACTGGGGAAGCTTCGAGAAACAATCATTCCAGACAAAAAAAAATTCAATGTTAACTCTGGTTCACAAATGTCCTTCAGGGAAGGAAATCTACCATCCTCCAGGGACTCATTCCAGCATCAGTCCAAACATAGACATAATCTCTGAATCTCAGAAGTGAATGAGCAATTGGGGCTACCCTTGTGATCAAGACAGCATTCAAAAAAGTGTGAGTCCAAGTAATTGCCAGTTTCAGAGGGAAAAGCTTCCCCTGTTTAGGTTCATGCCTTTCCCAGATTAAAATAATTGTGGCCATTGGAGGTAGATCAACTTAGCTCCACAGGGCTTTGTAACAGCAGTTGTTCAGTACAGTATCAACGACTCAAATATGTGGATGCGTGAATAGGCTTCCCTCTACTTCATAAGGAGCTGTTTGATGAGGATTGTCCAATCTTCAAGTCTGTTTATGATCCCCTAGATAATGAATAAGTCCATCTTGGGATGAAAGTTCATGATATGTTGTGCTTATTGTTATTATTGTTGTATTCTAAAGTGGACCGAACCATGTGCTACTTTGATTTGTATTTCTATATTGTGTGGGTTGACAATCAAAGGCCATAGTTTTAGTTTCATTTTTTAGCTCTGTGAGTGGTGAAAAGGTTCTCTGGCAATTTGTTCTCATGCATTTAAATGAGGCTTTTAAAATGCTTGATGTTGATTGCTCAGGGCATTACAGATAAGAAGGAATTTGGTCTGTTGCCTAGCGAAAAGTGTCCTCTGACACATGTAGACAGAAGTAACCAATTTTAGAAGAACAGGACCTTCCTGGAGGTGAATCTTAGAATAGAGGAGCAACTTAGATTTTAACAAACTTGTTTAGAAGGCATTGAATGTATTCAAAGACAAATACTTTTCGCCAATCTTTATCCCTCCAATATCACTAAAACAGTTTATCCATGAATCATAAAAAGCTGGCATTCAAGTTGAGCAGGTAATTGAGAAGGCAAATGGAATGTTGGCCTCTTTGTCCAGGAGAATGGAGTATAAAAATTGGGACACAATGTAGGAGAAAATTATTGCAGATGCTGCAATCTGTTCTGAATGCTGGAGACCACAGTGGATCAGGCAGCAATCGTGGAGAGAAAGCAAGCTAACGTTTTGAGTTGAGATGACTGAATGTCAGAGCTGAAGTGAAATGTGGAGGGGGCAGTGTTTATGCAATCGTGGGGGTGGGAGTTGAAGTGCTGGGGAAGAGAGGCTGCTGATAGCTCAAATCATGTGATGGGAGCGTGAGAATGGCAGAACAATAGTGTATCCAATTGTTAAACTGGAAAGAACAGACAGTCTCACTGGGATTGGGGGAGGGGGAGAGAGGATATGGTGACAGAGGATGTAACAAGCAAAGCTAAAAGACAGGGAAGGAACGGGTTCACAAACTGAAGGTGCACCAGAAGGTTGTAAGGTGATAGTTTGAAGCTCTTTGGATGATGTTTGGTTGACACCACCTTCCAAGACAGTGCTGTTGACATAACTTCCTTTTTCCATAACCATTGTTGACAGGGTCCTCCACCACATCCGACCTATCATCTGTGTTTCTGCCCTTGCCCCTTCCCATCACTCACAACAGTGTGATTGAGTCCCCCTTGTCCTTACTTTTCACCCACCAGCCTCCGTATTCAAAGGATCATTCTCTGCCATTTCAGACAACTCCAGCAGAATGTCACCACCAAACACATCTCCCCTCACTCTACCTGTCTGCAATTCGCAGGGATTGATCCCTCCAAGACACCCTAGCCCATTCCTCGCCCACTAATACCACCGCCCCCTTCCTATGGCACCTTCCCATGTAACCACAGAAGGTACAATACCTGCACCTTCACCTCCTCCCTGCCCACCATCCAAAGGCCTAAACAGTCTTTCCGGGAGAAGCAGCATTTCATCTGCACTTCCTCCAGTCTTGTATATTCGCTGATCCAATATGGCCTGCGCTACATTGGAGAAACCAAACGCAGACTGGTTGACCACTTTGCAGAACGCCTCCAGTCTGTGCGCAGACATGACCCCGACCGTCCTGTGGCCAGTCATTTTAACACAGCATCTTGCTCACGTGTCCACTTGTCTGTCCTAGGCATGCTGCAATGCTCCAGTGAATCACAACGAAAACTGGAGGAGCAACATTTCGTCTTCAAGCTAGGCACTGTATAACCTTCTGGGCTCAATACCAAGTTCAACACCTTCAAAATGTGAACCCATTCCTTCCTTTTTTTTTAGCTTTGCTTGTTGCATTCTCCGTCACCATGTCATCTCTCCCCCACCCCTTCCCCACTCCAGTGGGACTGTCTGTTCCTCCCAGTCTGGCAGTTAATCACACCATTGTTCTGCCATTCTCACATTCCAATCACTTAATCTGAGCTATCAACATCCTTTGTCCCCCAGCACTCCATCCCCCACCCCCCTTATTGCATAAAGTCTGCCCTCTCCACACTTCAGTTCTGGTGAAGAGTCATCTCGACTCGAGACATTAGCTTGCTTTTTCTCCGTGGATGCTGCCTGACCGGCTGTGATCTGTAGCATTTTTTTTATTTTCAATAACAATTGGGATGCCTTGCTAAAATTGGACAAGACACTAATCAGACCACAGCTGGAAAACCGTGAACAGTTTTAGTCCCTTGTGAAAGGAAGGATATATTGGCATTGAAGGTCATCCAGAGAAGGCTCATGAGGATGATACCAGGTATGGACAGACGGTCTTATGGGGAGATGTTGAGTAGGTTTGGTCTGATTCTTATTGGAATATAGAAGAATTAGAGCTGATCTTATTGAACATATAGCATTCTTAGAGGATTTGACAGGATAAATACTGAAAAGTTTGCACCCCCTTATGGGAGAGTTGAGGATCAGGGGGCATCAGTTCAGAATAAGACATTGCACATTTAAGGCAGAGACGAGGAGCAATTTATTCTGAAGACAGTGAATCTGTTTAAATCTTTACCACAGAAGGCTGTTGAGGCTGAGTCATTAAGTATACTTAAGGCTGAGATGGATCTTTAATCAGTGGGGAAATTAAAGGCTATAGAAGAATGGCAGGAAGGTGGGATTGAGGATTATGAGACCAGTCATGATCTCATTGAACGGCAGAGCAGAGGTGATGGGCTGTATGGTCTACTATAGCTCTTACATCTTATCATCTTCTGGTCATTTGTCACATCATTACTTATATTGGGGACTTGCTGCGTTTTGCTGACTGCTGCTTATTCTATCTTACAGCAGTAGAAAACAAACATTGTCTCAGGAAAGTTCTTCTCTGGAGCTTATGTCAAGAAGCCTTCCTAGAAAGTAATCACTGTGGCAACAGGACACATATTTATATATCATAAGGTAAGGGGTCCTTCAGTGAAGAGGGAGAGAAGTAGGGACTTCTCCTCTGAGAGGGCTTTTAAGTCTTTGGAGATTAGGCCATTGAATATGTTCAAAGCCAAATTTGACTTTTGATTGACAATGGAGTCAAGGGTTACAGGAGCAAGCAAGGAAAGAGTTGTTAAGGCTGCAATCAAATCACCATAACCCTACTGATTAGTGGGCCAAGCTCAAGCTCCAATGGTCCACTGTTGTTTCTACGTAAAATGCCAGCAATTACATCACTAACAAGAGAGAATCTGACCGTCATCACTTGACATTCAATGGTGTTACCATCATTGAATCCCCCAATAACAACATCTTGGGTGTTACTGTTAGACAGAAGCTTAACTGGACGCATCATATAAACTCAGATAACAAGGTGTAGAGCTGGATGAACACAGCAAGCCAAGCAGCATCATAGGAGCAGGAAGGCTGACGTTTCGGGCCGAGACCATTCATCAGAAATGGGGGAGGCGAAGGGGATTCTGAAATAAATAGGGAGAGAGGGGGAGGTGGATAGAAGATGGATAGAGGAGAAGATAGGTGGAGAGGAGACAGACAGGTCAAAGAGGCAGGGATGGAGCCAGTAAAGGTGAGTGTAGGTGGGGAGATAGGGAGGAGATAGGTCAGTCCAGGGAGGATGGACAGGTCAAGGGGACAGGATGAGGTTAGTAGGTAGGAGATGGGGGTGGGGCTTGAGGTGGGAGGAGGGGATAGGTGGGAGGAAGAACAGGTTAGGGCGGCGGGGACGAGCTGGGCTGGTTTTGGGATGCGATAGGGGGAGGGGAGATTTTGAAGCTTGTGAAATCCACATTGATACCATTGGGCTGCAGGGTTCCCAAGCGGAATATGAGTTGCTGTTCCTGCAACCTTCAGGTGGCATCATTGTGGCACTGCAGGAGGCCCAGGATGGATATGTCGTCTGAGGAATGGGAGGGGGAGTTGAAATGGTTCGCGACTGGGAGGTGCAGTTGTTTATTGCGAACTGAGCGTAGGTGTTCTGCAAAGCAGTCCCCAAGCCTCCGCTTGGTTTCCCCAATGTAGAGGAAGCCACAACGGGTACAGCAGATGCAGTATACCACATTAGCAGATGTGTAGGTCAACATCTGCTTGATGTGGAAAGTCTTCTTGGGGCCTGGGATGGGGGTGAGGGAGGAGGTATGGGGGCAGATGTAGCACTT
>NC_063334.1:111717945-111729725 GCF_021869965.1 Rhincodon typus
CACCTTGTTATCTCAGATTCTCCAGCATCTGCAGTTCTTACTATCTAGAAAACGCTTGTTTTAAGTTAAAATATGATGACTGAGTTGAGCCATTAAATGTCAATTAAAACTGCTATCTTGCTTCAAGTTCCCTTGAGCAAGCATGGAAGCAGCTTTGAATTGCTTCCCTGAATTCAATGGTTAAATTCTTGGAATATTATCTGACAGGCCTTCTAGATAGGACAATTTGAATGCACTAAAGAACTAATGAAACTATATTTAAATTGTGATAAGAATTATACTGTAGTTTCTTCTAATAATGATTATATACAGGCAACATATGGTGAAGTTGTTAGACTCATTGTCGTTGCTAATGATTTTGCTCATTCAAAGTAGAAAGAACAGACTGAAGCGTTACTTTAAATGTTCACACTTACTGTCAGACAGTGCACTATAAACTAATTAGGCTGATAAATTAATCAATGCATTAATAATTTACAATTATTCATGAACACTTTTATGGTTAGTAAAAATGTCCAAAGTAATTAAGGAGGATTGTGATAGATCCTGTGCCATTTCACTTCATTTCGACATAGATTTAAATGAAGAGCCCATCCATCAATACAAATCAACTGAAAATGATACAACGGAAGGCATAAGGTTTGCAATTACAACGAAAATGGATTAATGACTCAAATGCAGTTAATTAATAGTCATTTACCTAGGATTACTACTCAGTAGTTTATTAGATAGATACAGCATAATTCACTAAAATTGAGAACCTATGGAGAAACTACAATGTAGATGAATGTCTGCAATAAGAAGTATTTGAAGGTTTTGTCCTGCTTGTCTGACAATAACTCTGCAATACCTTTCCAGTACAGCTACAACACTGGCATCTACCCAACTACATGGAAAGTTTTTCAGTTAACTCCTGTACACAAGAAGCAGGACAAAACCATCCCGGCCAATTAATTCGCCAACAGTCTACGCTCAATCATCAGTAAAGTGATGGAAGTGATGCCCAGTTTGGGTTCCACCAGGGCCACTCAGCTCCTGACCTCATCACAGCCTGAGTTCAAACATGGACAAAAAAGCTGAATTCCAGAGAAAGGATGTGAATGACAGCCCTTGACATCAAGGCCACATTCGGCTGAGCTTGGCATCGAGGAGCCCCAGCAAAATTGGAATCAATAGGAATCAGAGAGAAACATCTCTGATGGATGGAGTTCTACCTGGCACATAGGAAGATGGTTGTGGTTATTGGAGTTCAGGACATCTCTGCAGGATTTCCTCAGGGGATTGTACTAGGCCCAATCATCTTCAGCTACTTCATCAATGACCTTCCCTCCATCACCACCTAAGTGTGGAACTGCAGGAGATGGGTGAGATACCAAATGAGTATTTTGCATCAGTGTTTATTGCGGAGTAGGAAATAGAAGCTAGAGAACTTTGGGGAATAAATAACAACATCTTGAAAAATGTCCATATTACAGAGGAGGTGGTGCTGACATCTCAAAGTGCATAAAGTGGATAAATCCCCAGGACATGATCAGGTGTGCGCTGGAACTCTGGGAAACTAGGGAAGTGATTGCTGAGATATTTGTATGATTGATAGTGCAGCTGAGGTGCTGGAAAACTGGAGCTTGGCTAATGAGTGCCACTATTTAATGAAGGTGGTAAGGAAAAGCTTGGAAAGCCAGTAAGCCTGTTGGAAGGGATACTGAGGGACAGAATTTACATGTACTTGGAAAGGCCAGGACTGATTAGCGATAGTCAACATGGCTTTGTGTGTGGGAAATTGCGTCTCATGAAATTGAGTTTTTTGAAGAAGTAACAAAAAGGATTGATGAGGGCAGAGCAGTGGATGTGACCTATATGGACTTCAATAAAGTGTTCAACAATGTTCCACATGGTAGCCTGCTTAATACAGTTAGATCACATGGAATACAGGAAGAACTAGCCATTTGGGTACAGAACTGGCTCAAAGGTAGGAGACAGAGGGTGGTGATGGAGGATTGCTTTTCAGACTGGAGGCCTGTGACCAGCGGTGTGCCACAAGGATTGATGCTGGGTCCGCTTTTTTTTGTCATTTTTATAAATGATTTGGATGTGAACAAACGGGGTATGTTTAGGAAGTTCACAGTTGACACCAAAATTAGAGGTGTGGTGAACAGCAATGAGGGTTACTTCCGAGTACAACAGGATCTTGATCAGAATGGCCAATGGGCCAAGAAGTGGCAGATGGAGTTTAATTTAGGTAAGTGTGAGGTGCTGCATTTTGGAATAGCAAATCAGAACAGGACTTATATACTTAATGGTATGGTCCTGGGGAGTTTTGCTTAATAAAGAGACCTTGGAGTGCAGGTTCATAGTTCCTTGAAGGTGAAGTGACAGGTAGATAGGATAGTGAAGAAGGCATTTAGTATACTTGCCTTTATTGGTCAGTTCATTGAGTATAGGAGTTGGGAGGTCATGTTTCAGCTCTACAGGACATTGGTTCAGACATTTTTGGAATACTGAGTTCAATTCTGGTCTCCCTGCTACAGGAAGGATGTTGTGAAATTTGAAAGGGTTCAGAAAAGATTTATAAGGATGTTGCCAGGGTTGGAGGGTTTGAGCTAAAAGCTCTGGTCAGGCCACATTTGGAGTTTTGGGCCCCATATCTCAGGAAGGATGTACTGGCCCTGGAGCAGGTTCAGAGGTGGTTCACGAGAATGGTCCCAGGAATGGAAAGCTTAACAAATGAGGAACGTTTGAGGACTCTGGGACTATACTCATTGGAGTTTAGACGGATGAGTGGGGGGGATCTAATTGAAACTTTCAGAATACTGAATGGCCTGGACAGTGTGGATGTTGGGAAGATGCTTCCATTGGTAGGAGAGACTAGGACCCGAGGGCATAGCCTTAGAGTAAAGGGAAGACCTTTTAGAACGGAGATAAGGAGAAGCTTCTTTAGCCAGAGAGTGGTGAATCTTTGGAATTCACTGCCACAGAAGGCTGTGGAGGCCAGGTTATTGAGTACATTTAAGACTGAGATAGATAGGTTCTTGATTATCAAGGGGATTAAGGGTTTCGGGGAAAATGCGGGATAATGGGGTTGAGGAACTTATCAGCCATGATTGAATGGTGGAGCAGACTCGATGGGCCAAATGGCCTAATTTCTGTTCCTATGTCTTATGGTCTTATACAAAGAAGCTGAAGAGGCTGGGATAACACAGTATGGAGCTAGAGGAACACAGCAGGCCAGGCAGCATTAGAGGAGAAGGAAAGCTGATATTTCGGTTCAGGGCCCTTCTTCAGAAAAATGTTGTGTTCCTCCAGCTCCACACTGTGTTATCTCTGACTCCAGCATCGACAGTTCTTACTATCTCTGAATAGGCTGGGGCTGTTGTCTGTGGAGCGTTGGAGGCTGAGGGATGTCCTTATAGAAGTTTATAAAATCATGAGAAGCATGGATAGGGTGAATAGTCAAGGTCATTTCCCCAGGGTAGGGGAGGGCATAGGTTTAAGGTGAGAGTGGAAGGATTTAAAAGGGAACTAAGGGGCAACTTTTTCATGCAGAGGGTGCTGTGTATATGGAATGAGCTGCCAGAGGAAGTGGTGGAGGCTGGTACAATTACAACATTTGAAAGGTATCTGGGTGGGTATATGAAAAGGAAGGGTTTAGAGAGATATGGGCCAAATGCTAACAAATTGGACTAGATTGATTTAGGAGATCTGGTCAGCATGAATGAGTTGAACTGAAGGGTCTGTTTCCATGCTGTACGGTTCTATGACTTGATGACTCTGTAAGATCAGAAGTGGGGATGTTTGCTGATGATTGCACAATGTTCAGCACCATCCGCAACTCTTCAGAAACTGAAGCATTCCATGTCCACATGTGGCAACACTTGGACAATAACTAGGCTTGGCCTGAGAAGTGGCAAGTAACATTCGCACCACACAAATGTCAGGCAATGACCATCTACCATGAGACAAATCTAGCCATCATCTCTTCACATTCAATGGTATCGCCATCATTGAATCCCACAACTATCAGCATCCTGGGAGCTATTGTTGACCAGAAACTGAATTGAACCCACCGTATAAACACAGTGGCTACAAGGGCTAGTCAGAAGTTAGAGACATTGCAGTAAGTAACACACTTCCTCATTCCCCAAAGCTTGTCAGCCATTTACACAACACAAGTCACAAGTGTGATGAGTAATTTCCATTTGCCTGGATGAATATAGCTTCAACAACATTCAAGAAGCCTGACACTATCCAGGACAAAATGAACTGCTTGATTGGCACCACATCCGCAAGTATTCACTCCCTCTACCACTCATGAAAAAAGGGTCAAATTGGGTCACTAAGGGCTCATATTGGCTCTAAGAAGTCATAATGCTACTAGACATCAAATGAAAGCATTCTATTGGCTAGGTTTGACAATCCAGTGCTTGAATGGGGCAATTTGTTCATAGAATGACACAGAAATTTAAGCATTTAATTGGGCTATTGGTCAGACTGATTTGTTCTGGTGTTTGTGCTCCAAGTAACCTTCCTCCCACCCTACTGCATGTAACCCAAACAGCAATTGTTTCTCATTATTTCTCCATCCTGTACCAAATCCATTCGTGCTATTCATCTCAGCCAATTGATTATGTGGCTGTACATTTTACATTTTAATCACTTTCCAAACTGAAACAAAAGCAGAAATTGCAGAACTGTTTCAGGCTTGCTGCAGTGCTCCATTGAGGCTCAGTGCAAGCTGGAAGAACATAAAATGTCATTTTCCACTTGGGAACCCTGCAGCCTTCAGGACTCAATATCAAGTTCGATAATTTTAGATCTTAAACACTTTGAGGGTAGGTGATAGCATTGTGGTGTTATTTCTAGACTATTAATCCAGAAACTCAGCTAGTGATCTGGGACTCAGGCTCGAATCCCACATTGGCAGATGGTGGAATTTGAGTTCAATTTTAAAAATGTCTGGAGTTAAGAATCTGCTGATGACCATGAAATTATTGTCGATTGTTGGAAAAACCCATCTGAATTCACTAATGTCCTTCATGGAAGGAAATCTGCCATCCTCACCTGGTCTGGCGTACTAGTGACTCCAGATTCACAGCAATGTGGTTGACTCTCTATTGCCCTGTGAAATGGCTTAGCAAGCCATTCAGTTGTACCAATCATGACAAAGTCTCAAAGAAATAAAACCGGGCAGATCACCTGGCATCGACCTAGGCACCAGAAAAGACGACAGTGGAAACAGCCCTGTCGACCCTGCAAAGTCCTCCTCACTGACATCTGGGGGCTATGCCAAAACTGGGAGAGCTGTCTCACAGACTAGTCAAGCAACTGCCTGACATAGTCATACTCATGGAATCATATCTGACAGGCATTGTCCCCGACACCACCACCACCATCCCTGGATATGTCCTGTCCCACCAGCAGGACAGACCACTAGAGATGCGGCGCAGTGGTGTACAGTAGGGAGGGAGTTGCCCTGGGAGTCCTCAACATTGACTGTGGACTCCATGAAGTCTCATGGCTTCAAGCTAAACATGGGCAAGGAAACCTCCTGCTCATTACCATATACCATGTTCCTTGGCTGATGAATTGGTACTCCTCAATTTTGAACAAGACTTGGAGGAAGCACTGAGGATGGCAAAGGCACAAAATGTACTCTGGCTGGGGGATTTCAATATCCACCACCAAGAGTGGCTCGGGAGCAGTAATATAGATCAAGCTGAGATAGTAAGAACTGCAGATGCTGGAGTCAGGGTCGATGTAGTGTGATGCTGGTTAGACAGCAGGTCAGACAACATCAGAGGAACAGGACAGTTGATGCTTCAGGAGTCCGGATGAAGGATCTAAGCCCAAAACGCTGACTCTCCCACTCCTCTGATGCTGCCTGACCTGTTGTGTTATGCCAGCTCCACACTGTATCGATTACAGATCAAGCTAGTCGGGTCTTAAAGGATATAACTGCTAGACTGGGTCTGCGGCAGGTGGTGAGGGAACCAACAAGAGGGAAAAACATACTTGACCTCATCCTTACCAATCTGCCATCTGAAGATGCATCTGTCCATGACAGTGTCGGTAAGGGTGACCACCACACAGTCCTTATGGAGACGAAGTCCCACCTTCACAATGAGAATAACTTCCATCATGTTGTGTGGCACTATCACTGTGTTAAATGGGACAGACTTCAAACAGTTCTAGTAATTCAAGACAGGGCATCCATGAGGCGCTGTGGGCCATCAACAGCAGCAGAGCTGTACTCCAGCACAATCTGTAACCTCATGGCCCGGCATATCCTCCACTCAAGCATTACCATCAAGCCAGGGGATCAACCCTGGTTCAATGGAGAGTGTAGGAGGGCATGATTGGAGCTGCACCAGGCATACCTGAAGATGAAGTGTCAATCTGGTGAAGTCACCAACCAGGACTACTTGCATGCCAAACAGCATACTCAACAAGTGATAGACAGAGCTAAGTGATCCTACAACCAACGGATCACATCTAAGCTCTGCAGTCCTGCCACATCCAGTCATGAATGGTGGTGGGCAATTAAACAACTCACTGGAGCAGGAAGCTCCATAAATATCCCCATCCTCAATGATGGAGGAAACCAGCACATCAGTGCAAAAGATAAGGCTGAAGATTTTGCAGCAATCTTCAGCCAGAAGTGCCAAGTGGATGATCCATCTTGACCTCGTCCAGTGATCCCCAGCATTACACTACCAATCTTCAGCCAATTCAATTCACTCCACATGATATCAAGACGCAGATGGAGACACTGGATACTGTAAAGGCCAAAGGTCCTGATAATTCACCTCCTGACTTCCTCAAAGCCTGTTTACCAACTACAAGGCACAAGTTAAGAGTGTGATGGAATACTCCTCACTTGCCTGAGTGAATGCAGCTCCAACAACATTCAAGAAGCTTGACACCATCCAGAACAAAGCAGCCCACTTCATTTGCACTACATCCACAAGCATCCACTTCCACCACCACTGACGGTCAGTAACAGCAATGTGTACTATCTACAAGCTGCACTGCACATACTCACCAAAATCCTCAGACAGCACTTTCTAAATCTATGACCACTTCCATCTGGAAGGACAAGGCCAATAGATACATGGGAACAACATCACCTTCAAGTTCCCTCTGAGTCACTCATCATCCTGACTTGGAAATATATTGCCATTCCTTTACAGTTGCTAGGTCAAAATCCTGGAATTCCTTCCCTAATAGCATTGTGGGTCAACCCACAGCAGATGGCCTACACTGGTTCAAGAAGGCAGCTCACCACCATCTACTCAAGGACAACTAGGGATGGGCAATAAATGCTAGCCAGCCAGTGGTGCCCATATCTCACAAATGAATAAAAAAAAGCTTTCTTCCATGTCCTTTATCCACTCCCCTACCCCAGTTTGTGTCTTGACATTGGCTGCTTTCAGCACAGCAAACCCATTTCCTATGGTTCTTACTTAAGGTTCCTATTATGAGATTTTTTTCTCCCTAGCAGACTATCTTCCATCCCTTTGTCTCCCTAACTGTTGTTCTTTGTCTTGGGGGCTCGACCTCCGCCTAACTGTTCATTCCTTTCCTCACCTCACCGCATTTTCAGCATAAGTGTCACCTTTTCCTAGATACTATCAGTTCCAAAGATGGGTCATTGAACTCAAAGCATTAACTCTGCTTTCTCTCCACAGACCAGTTGACTTTCTCCAGCAACTTCTGTTTTTGTATCAGAATCTCCAAGAGCAGTTTGTGAACTCAGTTTAATCAACCTGGCAATATATAGTGAACTTACAAGGAAAATGACTGTGGGAGATGTGAAATTATTGTTCTTATAAAAAAAACTAATTGATCCATTAACCAACTAGTGTCGCCAAGAAAGAGAAAACTTTCATATTTGTCTGGCCTAGGCATGAGCCAAGCATTATAAAATGGGTGGAACCAGCTGACAGGCATTTTGCAGTTCTTTAAAAATTTCCTGTGGGCACATGGACTCCTCTCTTCATCAGTGGTTTTGTCTGATCAAGGCAGGGGAGGGATTATGTGAGCATTGGGTGGAAGTGGTAGCTGTGAGTGACTGACATAGGGAAGCTGAGGTTCAGATAAGCTAATGTAGACACAATAGAGGGGGTGGCGGAATGTGAGATCATTGGGTTAGTGGAAGGGTGTGTTCCAGGTCTAGTGCAACATCTGAATACAGCACTTGGAGGTTGACGTGACATTGTTTCATGAATGGATGTTCTGTGTTTGAATTATGATCTCTGCAGTGAAGAGGAAAGTGAGAGAATTATACAGAATTAGCCATGAGGTACGGTGTTGGAAAGGCCAAGAGAGCAGACGAGTGATATGAAGCTGTAATTGATGTGAACAAGGAGATTTGATTCAGGGCATTAAGAACAGCCAATGTACACAGTGGGCTCTACCCAGGTGAAAGACAAGGCTGAGTTTCATGCCATGTCAGAGCATCTGCAATTCTGAGAAAGACTGCCACCACCATGTAGCCCATACGATTCATAAATGATCCCTCCTCCAGCACTTCCATTACTTTGGCAAAATCCATTCCTGTGTGGTTAAATATTATTGGCTCTTCAGTGGCTTAGTATTGAAGAAAACAATATTTCCATTTGTTTAGCTCCTTTCGTAACCCACAATCTCAAGACTCGTAAAAACACATTAGTATCAATCAAGTATATGAGTAAGGCATTCCTTGTCAGGGCAACTCTTGGGGAGCCAGTATATGAAACATTGGCAATGGTGCCCACTTCTTTCAGAACAAAGTAATATATGACAATAGTTTTCACTGAAGTAAATAGACTTAGCACAAGAAAGGGAGCTGGTTATGATACCAGATAGCACTCAAATCTGAAACAAAACAACATTACAAAGCAATGAAATCTGTTTTTAATTCTCCAAATCTCTTGGTTACCCTACAGCAACTTTTATTTTGCAAAACATCTAATTCTATGATTCCAGTGCCAGACTGACCTAGTTTCGAAAAGAAGCAGTGCAAGATTCTGCAGAGGGGATAGTTCCAAAGTAGGTTTTAAAAGAAACTTTACAAACCTCTTAGCCTTCCTGGACAGCTTATGGAGCCAAGTGCTTTTAATGTTTAAACAGAGTAGATTCTTACTTTTAAATTTTAACTCCTTATAGAAAGGGCTGCACTCATGGAAGAAATAAACTTCTAAGAGAAACAAAGATGATTGGCAACTAGTTTTACAATTCCTCGAGTTTTCCTTTGTATTGAAGTCAAATTGGTGAAATATGAAAGAAAGCTGGTTTCCGTTTTAGCACATAACCTCTCTCGTCCGAAATGTTCTGAATGTTAAGTCAGTAGAAATAATCAACTCGTGATTAACAGATTTCGTTTTTGCTCAGGTGAGATAATAGTAGAAGAGGAAAGAAGGCTGGTAGATTGAGCCTATGCAGTACAATTGAGGAATTGTAAGACAGGCTAGAGAAGCTAAATGAATTATATATGTTAATATTTCCTGATTTGTAGCTTTTGCTATCTAGTCCAGAAACAATATGCATTGATATTTGAGGACCCCAGCCAGTAATACTCCTTCAAGAATTTCACTACAGACTAGTTTTATTCATTCTTTGAGTATGGGCATTGCTTTTAAGCCTACCCCTAATTGCCCTTGAGAATGTGTTGAGAGTGTCATGTTGAATCACTGCAGTCCATGTTAGGTCAGCCATGGAGCTGTTAGCTGTTCATTCCAGGACTTTGACCCTGTGTCAGGACAGTATAAGACTTGCAGAGGAGCGTTCCCATGACTCTGCTGCTCGCAATGGAAGATATCACAGATCTAGTAACTTCTGTCAAAGAATCTTTAGCAAGTTACTTTACACAGCCTGTAAAAGGTACACACTGATGCCGTTGTGTGCCAGTCGTGGAGGAAGTGAATGTTTAAGGTGGTTCAAAAAATTGCATGACATCCATCAGTAGAAAATGTCGATTTGAAACTTCAGGTTGAAAATGTTTACAAAAATTGTTTCTTTTTCTGTATTTCTGAATTTGCTGAATATCCCTTCTTCGAGGTTTGCTGTAGCTTTTGTTTTAATCAGAAGTGTTTCATCTGGAATTCTGTCAAAACCTTCTTTAAAATTAAAAGAAGTAACTTACAGAAAGTGTTGATCATCATGTAATCATAAAACATAAATCAGAAGTTTCCCGGGGTTTAATTTCCCCTCATAAATTCACGCCAAATTTATTTATTACAAAAAAAATCAATTTGCTATTCATAGTAATATTTAACATGTTATTCGTATTAGCCTCTTTACCTTTTCCTTGCACATCTCAATGTCCATACCCTCCTCCAGTCTTACAGTCTTTCACGATATCTAAGCTCGCCCAATGTCTTGAGTTTTAATGACTCGAACATTTTCAACCATGCCTCCTAACTCCCTCAACCTTTTAGCTTGTCTCTCCTTCAACCTCTCTCCCTCTGTCTTTCTCTCTCCCTCTCACATTTTCTCTTTGTTCCTCTTTAATTCACTGCTTGAATCGTCCCACTCCCCCAGTTTCTCCTTAAATGATTTAGTGCCACATTTTGTTTGGTCATTGGCCATGAGCTGTCTTGGAAAGCTTCATTATGTTAAACGGAGAGTAAGTTCAGGGGAGAATTTGAAACCAAGAATTAACATTTTTAAAACTGAACCATTGCTAGGCTTGGACATACACCAGCAAGTACAGGCTGCTGGATGAATGAGGCTTGGTACTAGCTCGGATACAGGCAGGGTGTTTTGGACAAGCACAGGAAGATGTTAGAGAGGTTGGAAGTGGGAGTTTCTGTATTTCCTATGAAGCGAAAGACCTTCGAGACAAAATGATTTACAATATATTCTGGGATTGAGGACACCCCTCCCCCTCCATGGCATATTAATGTTGATATATGGTCAAATTAACTTCATATTAAGTTTCTTCTAGTTCTGAAGGAAAGCTCATCAATGCTAAAGAGGAGCAGAAATCATTCTAATTTAGGAAGAATATTCATTTTGAGCACATCAAAGTACTCTCATAGGGACACAGTCATTTTATTATAAAAGGGGCTAGAATGAATTTCATTAATCTGCCTAGCTCGACATCAGAATTAATTACTAGATTTTTAACTTTATCCCAGATTCAATGAAGAGGAAGAGACTGCCACACAGTTTGAATGCCTTACCTGGAAATAGATTGTCTTCGGCATAGACCTGTTCACTTTTCAGGCAAAAAGCCAATGGGGAACAATCTTACGTGAAATTGCAGAAAATGCATAGTACAGAAACAGGCCATTCAGTCTCACTGATCTCTACGAGACTCTGCTTCAACTGTGTGTACTCCCACCATGCTTCATAAAATCTATCCCCATAATCATTTATATCCTAGACAATAAGGTGCAGGGCTGGATGAACACAGCAGGCCAAGCAGCATCATAGGAGCAGAGAGGCTGACGTTTTGGGCCTAGACCCTTCATCAGAAAAGGGGGAGGGGAGGGGAGGGGAGTTCTGAAATAAATAGGGAGAGAGTGGGAGGCGGATAGAAGATGGATAGAGGAGAGGATAGGTGGAGAGGAAACAAACAGGTCGAAAAGGCGGGGATGGGGCCAGTAAAGGTGAGTGTAGGTGGGGAGTTAGGGAGGGGATAGGTCAGTCCAGGGAGGACGGACAGGTCAAGGGGGCGGGATGAGGTTAGTAGGTAGGAGATGGGGGTGCGGCTTGAGGTGGGAGGAGGGGATAGGTGGGAGGAAGAACAGGTTAGGGAGGCAGGGACGAGCTGGACTGGTTTTGGGACGCGGTAGGGG
>NC_063334.1:111730225-111747203 GCF_021869965.1 Rhincodon typus
CTGTCCGTCCTCCCTTGACTGACCTAACCCCTCCCTAACTCCCCACCTACACTCACCTTTACTGGCTCCATCCCTGCCTCTTCGACCTGTTTGTTTCCTCTCCACCTATCCTCTCCTCTATCCATCTTCTATCCGCCTCCCCCTCTCTCCCTATTTATTTCAGAACCCCCTTCCCCTCCCCCATTTCTGATGAAGGGTCTCAGCCCGAAACGTCAGCCTTTTTGCTCCTATGATGCTGCTTGACCTGCTGTGTTCATCCAGCTCTGCACCTTGTTGTTCCTGAACTACCTGTTGCCCGCCACTTCAATGCACCACCTTGCTCCCTTACCAACATCTCTGTCTCTGGCTTGCTACAGTGAAGCCCAGAGCAAGCTGGAGAAACAACACCTCATTTTCCACTTGGGGGCCCTGCAGCCCTCCGGACTCAATATTGAGTTCAATAGTTTTCGGGCCTAAACTCTCCCATGACCCAGCCCCCTACCCCACACACCAAGCCTTGTTACCACATAGCCTGCCATTACACATCCCCTGTTGTTAGTCACTAACAGTCCCCATTAACAACTATTCACCCTCCCAGCCTGATCGTTAGCAACTCCTTTGTCTGTCCAACTGTCTTTCTCTCCCTTTGGGCTCTATCCTATCGCTTACTCCCTACCACACCCACCTCTCTATCTTCTGCATATAAACTGACGTTTTCCCAGCCACCATCAGTTCTGAGGAAGGGTCACCAGACCCGAAACGTTAACTCTGTTTTCTCCTCCACAGATGCTGCCAGACCTGCTGAGCTTTTCCAGCAACATTGTTTTTGTTACTTCAGTTATGAGGAATGTTTGGAAAATTTTGGACTTTTCTCCTTGGAATAAGTAATGTTGAAGGTGTCCAAATAAAGGTTTACAAGATAATGAGAGTTTTTGCCAGTTTAGAGAGGGGAAACATTCCTTTAATAAGTGTGTTGTTAGCTAAATGCATTACTGGTGAGAACAGAATTTGTTGCTTATCCCTAATTGCCATTGAAATAAATTATTTTATTAACTGCTTCACAGGGTAGTTATATTATTTTGGGTCTGCAAATGCATAGAAGTTAGATTGATCGAGTTCCTTACCTAAAAGGAATTATTTTTGTAAAAAATGGATGATAATTTTACAGGCACTATTTCTAAAAACTCATTTTAATTCTCAATTAATTAACTGAATTGAAATTCCGCCAGCTACCAAGGTAGGACATGAACCCATGACCCAAGAGCATCAGGCTAGACCGCTGGGTGGCTCATGAATTTGACTATAGTACCACCTCCCCCAGAAGATTCCAAATCAACAGTACAAGATCTAGAGAGGAGAATAGGACCACATTTTTCAGTCAGATTTGTTGGGATCTGGAATACCTGAAAAGCTGTAGAACTTGATCCTATATAAAAAAAAAATCTAACCTCTTCCTAGTTAAAATCAGTTCTATGAAAAGATCATTGGATCCCAAACATTAACTCTGCTTTCTCTCCACCGATGCTATCAGACATACTGAGTTTTTCCAGCAATTTCTGTTTTTGTTTCTGATGTCCAGCACCTGCGATTCTTTGTTTATTTTTCCATTGAAAATGGGATTTTTATTTCATTGGTTCACAGGTTGTGAGCACCATTGTTATGGCTAACATTTATTTCCAATTCTTAACTGTTCTAAAGAAGGTGGTGGTAATCTGTCTTCTTGAATTGCTGCAGACCTTGATGTGTACATCCACCCACAGAGCTGTTAGGAAGGGAGCTCCAGGATTTTGACCTTTCAACAGTAATGGAAAACGATATTGTTCTAAGTCTGGATGGTGCGCGGGGATCATTCAGGTATTAGTGTTCCAATGCATGTTGTGGTCTTAACCCTATAGGTGGTAGAGGGTTGGGGTTTTGAAGGTGCTATTCAATGAGCCCAAATAAGCTACTAGTGAGATTTTTACAATTCATTTGTGGGATGCGTGCATTGCTGGCTGGCCAGCACTTATTGTCCATCCCTAGTTGCCCTTGAGAAGGTGGTGGTGAGCTGCCTTATTGAAATGCTGCAGTCCATCTGCTGTGGCTTGACCCACAATGCCATTAGGGAGGGAATTCCCAGATTTTGACCCAGTGACAGTGAAGAAACGGCAATATACTTCCAAATCAGTATGGTTAATGGCTTGGAGAGAAACTTGAAGTTGGAGGTGTTCCCACATATCTGCTGCTCTTGTCTTTCTCGATGGAAGTGGTCGTGGGTTTAGAATTTAACTTAATTGAGAATTAAGAACTTGCACAGTCACGTGATTAGCCATGGGAAATACAAGGTTACAGGGGTAGTGTAGCGTTTGGTAAGATGCTGTTTGGAGGGTTGGTGTGGACTCAATAGGCTGAATGGTCTGCTTCCATGTAGGAATTCTATGATTCTATCAATATATAGAATTAAATACAATCATCCTATTGAAGGGCTGGTACTGGCATGATAAGTTGCTGACACGTTGTAATTTTTTCTGATTCTATACTCTCCCAAGTCAGAGATAATATATGAGGTTAATGACAGCATACCTAAACTACATCTCTCCTAATTTTCGCATGTGAACAAAAGTGAACAGAAGCAAAATCAGTAAGGCTGTAAACACTAACATTCACACCCGACTGTTTGAACTGACCTCTGTTTAAGCTCTGAGATTGCTAACTTGTTAAAATGTTGCCCTAGCGGTATTAACAGTTGCATCCAGTCATGTTTGCTGGATGGTTACAAGCTGGTATGGCAGTGTTTATAAGTATTATGTCTATCAAGCTGACAGGAAGAAAACAAGTGCTAGTGGGATGCATTAGTATTATGCAGGCACATGGATAGTTACTTGCCAAGCTTTGCTGGACTGAGATTTACTGAGGTTACTAACAAGTCTAGGCAATGTGCTATTCACTGTTTTGAAAAGTTTTAGCCAGCATTCATAATACACACAAACTTCAGACTTTCACTACCTCCAAAGAGTTTTCAGGAATGATATTGACAAAATACTCAAACTGAAACCAGATAAAATTGAGAAGAAATAATACTTCCATATGGATAGGAAAAGTCGCTGTGGGAGAAAAGAAGCTAACTAAAGCAATGTGCAAAATAAAGAGCATGGTGATCTTTTGAAGTTTAAATGCGACAGGTAAACAGCAACCGTTGAGTGTAAATCAAATAAATGATTCAAGAAAGATATTTTTGCTAAGATAGTAAAACATCAGAAGCACAGCACGGATAGTTTTGGCAGTACAGGTGATGTCTTATGCCCAAATAGGCATCAGACACCATTTTAGTGAGGTCATTTGTGTGCACTCTTGGAACACACGGTGGAAGTACACACATGACGTCAGTTCACTGGCCTGAATTTAGAGGTATCAGTTCTCAATTCTCCAGCGAATGTCCTCTGTTAATCACACACGACTGAACATCATCGTCATTGGCGGTCCCTCACAGATGAGAATGGCTCCATTCCACTCTCAGGGTGAGTCCGTAGGTGGCTGTACAGACCAATGCAACTACTGAAGGCTCTGTTATACTTGGGACAGAAGGTGTTCACAGGAATGGCTGAATGGGGCAGCGGTGTGGCAGTACACTCTGTAATGCTGTTTTTGCCTGGCTTCTGCTTTTTGCCAGCGGCAAGTCTCGAGGTGCTCGATGCCTTCCCGAATGTTCCTCCTCTGCTTAGGACGGTCTTGGGCCAGTGATTCCCAGGGTGTCTTTGGCAATGCTACACTTTGCCAGTGAGGCCTTGGGCACATCATCCACACAACCAACACGAGTCTCTCCAAACAGGTGCTCTGCCCCCAGCTTCGAAACAGCGGGAGAACCCCAGTGAACGGAGGGAGCGCTTCAGTGACAACTGAACATATGTCCAGCAGGAAGGGCTGCCAGTCAACAGGGTTGAAAGGGTTCCTTAACAAATTGTTGATTATTCATTGTTACTGCTCATTAATGATTTCTACTGCTTGTTCCGAGCGAGTAGAAATGTTTAGTGGTTTGTCCTTGAGAGTTCTGAAAGTCACAGAATCATAGAATGCTTACTGAAGGAAGCCATAAAGCTCCTCATGTCTGTGTTAGCACTCTGCAATGGCTGTTTAGTTAATCCCAATTCCCCGGCATTTTGTCAAAGCCGTGCAGACTTCTTTTCTTCAAATACTGATCCATTTCCTTTTTGAAAGTAAGGCCAACTTGAATAAGATAAGACAGAGAGTGTCCATGGTAAAGTGAGATAACCTGCTCATGGGCAAAACAAGTGAAGAACAGTGGAGGATGTTTAAAGAAACATTTAATATAATGCACAACTAGTTTATACCCCTGAGAGAGAAAAGCTTCACTTCACAGGGAAAAAAAAGGAACAACCATGGACAACTAAAGAGATAAGGGACAGCATAAAACTAAAAGAAAGGGCTTACAAAAATGCAAAACAAAACACAGATCTTGCTGACTGGGAAAGTTACAAAGACCAGCAAAGGGACAACGAAAGAACAAAGGAAAGGGATGATGAAAGGAAACTTGGTAGAGACATTGAAATCGATAGGAAGAAATGTTAATGCTCCATAAAGGTAAGTGGATGGTTATGATCAATGTTGATCCACTGAAGACTGAAAGTGGAGATATTGTCAATAACAATGGAGAAATAGCAGGCACATTGTATGAGATAACAAGGTGTAGAGCTGGGTGAATACAGCAGGCCAAGCAGCATCAGAGGAGCAGGAAAGCTGACGTTTTGGGCCTAGGACTGTTCATCCAGCTCTGCACCTTGTTTTCTCAGATTCTCCAGCATCTGCAGTTCCTACTATCTCTCAGGCACATTCTATAATTACTTTGCCTCAGTATTTACTGCAGAAAAGGAGGATAACTTGGCAGTGGTCCCAAGGAAATCCTTCCCACCTCCTCCATCAATGTCTTCAGTTCTAAGCTGATGATCCTTGTAATGTTCCACTGCACTACATCACAATTCTTGTAGGTCGGCTACTTTTCCCCAATATTTCCTGTCACAGCCAGAATGCCCCTCACCTTTAAGGAGTCTCAGCTACATTTAAATGGTGAAAGCGTTAGGATCCCAGGTGGTGTTAATATTGGAAAGAACAGATCACAGTATGAAACAAAGTTAGAGTCTATCAAACCAGGTTTCATACTATAACTCGACTTTACCAATATTACTCTTAACCATAATCTCACATGAATGCAAACAGTATACTTAGCATTGGGCTGCAGATACAAGCCATTTAAATTAGCAGGCAACATGAGGGAAGAATGGGCACTTAATTCCTCATCATGGCTCTTGTGCCTGCTTTCTGGGTCTCTAGGATGTGGACTTTGCTAGGACTGGTACAGTTGAGGCTAATTGCATGGACATTTTTAAGAGAAAGCTATAAAACTGGTGGTCCTCAGTATCACAGATGCCAGTCTTCAGTCAACTTGGTTTACACCGCATGATATCAAAAAACAGCTGGAGACACTGGATACTGACAAGGCTAAGGGCCCAGCAACTGTCTGTTTGGAATTTGCATATTCTCCCTGTATCTGCATGGGTGTGCTCTGGTTTCCCCCACACCCCAAAGATGTGCAGGTTAGTTAGATTAGCTATGGGAAATACAGGGTGGGTCTGGGTGGGATGCTCTTTGGAGGGTTGGTGTGGACTTGATGGGTTGAATGGGATTCTAGGAGTATGGTTTAGAAGAGGAAAACCTTTGTTCATGCACACAAATCCCCAAAAGCTGTTTAAAAAGACCTTTCTCCTTTCAACTACATGTAATGGGACAGGCAAAGAGCAATGAAAGGAATTATGTCAGCAGCTTCTTGAGGCCCAAGTTTGTTGGTAATATCTCAGCCAATTTTTCCTGTAGTGGGCTTCCAAGCAATACCCTGAAATGGGGTCAGAGGACTTTTCCACCCTTAAAAATTATGAATCATGCATGAAGGTAGGAGACTGTGAGGCAGCAGGCAAAAATGAAGAGAAAGGAAAACTGAAGTGCATGTACAAATTGGCAGAGCTGATTCACACCCAATGCCCTGATGATGACTGTGAAAAGTCAACATGTTGCAGCTTAGCTAGCTGCAGAATCAGCTCCATATGTCATTTCCCCAAAGGTCAGCAATGCAGCAGGCCTCCAAGAGTTTGGAGCCAACTTTCTGTTCTGAGTTGATGATTATTATCATTACATGTGCTATCCCTACGCTGCATGGCACTTTTACATGTCCTGCCAACAGATGACGCATCACTGCATCTGTCTCTGCACCAGCCCCGATCTCAAGTAGTCAGCTCCCCACTGTCGCTGCCAGATATATATGTTGCAGAAATGGTTAGTTGCACCCTCTCAGAAACAGGCCATCAGGCTCTGCTGCTTCCTGACCATCTTGGCATTGCTTTGTTTGAGCAGTGCCACCGTAAAGGAGACACGCTGAGATTCCACTGTTTCTGAAGGAGCACTGGATTAGTCAGGCATTCAAATATCACAGTGATGTGCTGCTATGCCATCTGCTCTGTTACCTTAGCTTCCATTGTGAAGGCAAATACCCACCCTTATTAATTGTCTGGCAAAGCTCGGTACATTCACCTTGGTCTGCAGATGGTTGAACACGGAAGATCTTTGTGTAATCTAACCTGTTTGGCACCTTTCCATCGGCCCTCCCTTTGCTGCAGGCATATCAGATGGGGAATCCCAATGGAAAACTCAAAGATGCCAATAACATTGCTTTGGAAAATAAATAAATAAGATTCACAAATTGTCCAAAAACTAATGAGGGCTTAATTGCCAAAACAGGAATTAAACAAAGAGAAATGTTTCTGAAATAGCTGCAATAGACTAGTCTGGGGTCTTGTGCATTGTAATATTTGATTAGCGATGATCTAACAGTGATGGGTTAATATTGCAGAGTGGTCTACAGTAGGACAGCGCTATATAACATTTCAGAGAATCTTCCTTTATTCCTAAAACACTGCCTGACCACAGTTAAATAATGGTGCAAATAGCAACAACTGCTGGGACAAAAGAAACCATTTAAAATCTCTGTTTTTCTACCAAAGGCAAGAAATATATTCGGGACGTAGTGCTACTACATTTGGTAGGAACTCACAGCCCACCCTGAGTCTTGTAGCTAGCCCTTCAGTAAGAATATATTCAACTTAAAATCAACAAACAATTAAATACCTGAAAAAGAAAGGTACCACATAAAAGCTGTCTCTTGTGGCAATTTTCAGAAATTGGTTAAACTCTGCCTCCCTGCACTTGGAATCTTGGAAACCTGACAAACATAATGAGTGATTTTTTCAATAGATTTGTCAAGAACCAGCTAATGAAGCCAATGGACCATGCAATGGACATTTACTAGTTGAATGATTTTGTTCAAATATTGAATGTTTGTGGCCAAAAAAAACTTTAGACATAATTGCCGCAGCAATATTGAACTATTACATCCGAATATGGTCTGACGTTTATTGGAATTGCTGATCCCAGAGAATTTTTTTTTCTCATTACAGCAAAGCCTGTCTGGGTCACAAGTATCTGCCCCATTGAAATACCTTCAAACATCAATGGACAATTTATGAACCAGGAAATGAGATTGTAACAATATGCATGAAGGCAAAAATTTGCTTATGTGTAACTGTACCAAATTGCATAGAGCTTTAAGATTATACAAGCAACTTTCCACAAGAGCCCAAAGTTTCCGCAGATGATCCAGAATTCTAGAAGTTTGGGAAGCAGCTTCTCCCCAGCTTTTTCCATTCCCTGTGCACGCAAACCTCCAACAACATCAACCCCACACACATTGTCTCACTGATCTACTGATCAAAACTCCCCCTCCTCTTTGTTTGCTGATCCATCAATCCAAATATCCCACTCCTCATGTGTTCACTGGCACACCAATCAACATCACCCCCTCCCCCCATGCTTGCTGATCCACCAACTTGCAATTCACACAGTGATTTTAAGGGGGTAGAGATCCCAAGACAATCTAGAGGAGCACTGTCAGAAAGAATTTAATGCAAAGCCATATAATGATATATTAAGACAGATGACCAATGGCTTGGTCAAAATGATACAGTTTGAAGAGTATCTTAAAGGAGGAGTGGTAGAGAGTAGATACGTCTTAGAGGGAGCCCAGTGCTTTTAGATACAGCTGTCTTTTTTCACATTTTATATTTTGCAACAACTGCATTTCGTGATAGGAATATATGTTACTGCAATATTTACCCATGTCAACTTGGCTCAGTCATTAGCAGTCTCATGTATGAGTATGCATTTTAATTTCATGCGAGGGATTGAGTGGGTAGTTTGGATTGGTACACAGAATGAGTGTTGTGTTGTTGGAGTTGCTGTTGTTATTTGTATCTAATGCTGATGTCCATTCTGCCTATTCCATTGATTGTGTAAAGGTTCCATAGGCTGCTAGGCCAAGGCACCCAATGGAGCTGTAGCATTGGCGATAGGGACGGCCCTGATGACCAACAGCAGCGTCTGGAGGAGGGTCAGACGGGGAACAGGAAGGTTGGAACCCTAGCATCCCCAGGCCCAGGGCTCTAGCTTGAATGTGTCAGACATGATTGTGGCAGCAGTGGAGGCCCATAACTGAGAGCCCAGAGCCCGTTACGGAACACAGTAGCCAGTTTCAGAGACTCCAACCGATGTCAAGCAGTGACTGGAGCACCAGAAAAGGAGGAACAAGAAGAAGAGAGAAAGATGAACTCTATTGCAGTAACAACTTGCATTATATTCAGTGTTTCAAGGTAGTGCCGGAGCGTGATAAAACTCATTTCACTGTATTTTTTATATACATGTGACGATAAATCTAAGGGATTGTTGGCTTGCTCGCTGAGCTGGCTGGTTATCATACAGACGGTTCGTCACCATGCTAGGTAACATCATCAGTGCAGCCTCTGACGAAGCGATGTTATTCTACTCTGCCTAGAATTTATATGATCCGGTCTGTTAAGTTCCGGTTCTGTTCTGCATGGGTTTGTGTATAACGTCTAATTCTACATGTTTGGTGATTGCATTACAGGTTGAAAACCAGTTTGAAAACCAGGCTAGGATGGTCACGTTGTCCCAGTTAAATTGATGGTCTTCATTATCCAAGTTCACTGAGATGAGGGAAGGTTTGTCAGGTCGTTTTGCTGCTAGCTGGTGTTCGTTTATTCTGATGGCTACTTTCCTACCTGTCTGGCCGATGTAATGTTTGTTGTAGTCATTGAGAGGTATTTTGTAAACTACATTGGTCCTGCATGTCATGGCTATGGGGTATTTGGTCTTCATGTTTCTCGTAGTGTAGCTGTGGTTTTGTGTGCTACCATGATTCCTAGTGGTCACTGGAGTCTCGTTATCAGTTCTGATATGTTCTTGATATAGGGTAGTGTGGCCAGTGTGTTGGGCATTATCTACCTAGTAGGCACCTGCGGATGAAGTTGTTGGGATATCTGTCATTAGCAAAGACCTTGGGTAAGTGCTCTTCCTCCCTCCTGCATTGCTCTGGTGTGTTGCAGTGAGTGGCAATGACTGCAACAAACATTACATAGACCAGACAGGAAGGAAATTAGCCATCAGGATACACGAACACGAGCTAGCAGCAAAACAACGTGACAAACTTTTCCTCATCTCAGTGCATTTGGACAATGGAGGCCACCAATTTCAGTGTGACAATGTGACCATCCTGGCTCAAGCCAACCACAGACATGCACGGGAATTTCTAGATGCCTGGTTTTCAACCCGTAATGCAATCAACAAACACACAGAATTAGACCCCATATACAAACCCATGCAGAACAGAACCGCAAATGACACAACCCAACTTAAACAGACCGGATCATATAAATATCAAGCAGAGTAGAGCTTCATCGGAGCCTCACTGATGATGTTACCTAGCATGGTGATGAAACATCAGTTCGATAACCAGCCAGCTCGGCTAGCAAGCCAACAACCTCACCCACAACCTGAGTTACAAGAACCTTAAACAATAAATCAAAATCCAATCTAAATCTAGCTGATCCCTGGTAAACATTCTGGCTATAACTCACAGTGCCTCCTTCAGCCAATACCACCAAACAAAGTTGAGTAACCTGCGATACAATTCCTTGCTGTCTGTGGGGTACAGTTAGTGTTGTGCAGAATTGTTCTATTCAGGCTCCTGTGTGAACTTGCTTTAAGATGTTTAATATGATAAAAATGCTTTATGAATTATTTATTACTAATGTTTGCATCTTTCTGTTTCTATGCTTCTTTAAGTCATGTCAATATTCTTTCACTTTCATCCAGTCATCAACCAAGTGGTTCACCACAACGCACCGAAAATCGGAGAACTTGTAAGTAGGATTTTCTCTGAAATGGAATAATGAGCACTCAAGCTCATAAAGATCAGCATGAATGCACTGGGATTCTGGCTCAGCGTCTGCAACAAATAAATTAGCTGAGGCAGGACTGTTTTTGGCACCGAATACTTTTAAGAATTTATTTCACATGAGACCATCTCTGACATTGTCATCGGTTAGCTGGGATCAACAGAAATACATTAAAAGAATGCCATGTTTGAACTTGAAGATTGCTGTGAGATATCTGCAAGATACCCTGAATTTTGTGGTGTCTCTTTAGGTTTCCTTAGGGCCAAGCTAAGCACTCTTGTCCCTCTGTCGCAAGATTTGATTTGATTTATTGTTGTCACATGTACCAAAGTACAGTGAAAAGTTTTACTTTGCAAGCAGTACAGGCAAATCATAACAAACAAGGACATACAGATCATAGGGTGCTGAGACAGAGAGAGGCATACAAGGTTACAGCTGCACAAGAGGTACAGAAAAGCAAGGTTAACATTAGATTTGAAATTAGAGAGGTCCATTCAGCAGTCTAATAAAGGCAGGGAAGAAGCTATTCTTAAACCTGTTGGTGCGTGTGTGTTCAAGCTTCTGTACCTTCTGCCTGACGGAAGAGGTTGGAAGGGAGCATTTTTGGGTGAGAGGGGTCTTTGATGATGTTGACAGCCTTTCTGCGGCAACAAGAAATGTTGACGGAGTCCATGGATGAGAGGGTTCGCTTCCATGACGTTCTGGGCTGTGCACACAACTTTCTGTAGTTTTCTACAGTGCTGGGCAGAACAGTTGCTATACCAAATCATTATGCACCCAGATAAAATATTTTCTATGATGTACCTGTAAAAACTGGTGAGAGCCCTTATGGACGTATGAAATATCCTAAGCCTCCTCAAAGATGAAGAGGCATTGTTGTTGCCTTCTTGACTATTACATTTCTGTGGGAGATCCAGGACAGATTGTTGGTTATCATCACTTCTAGGAACTTGAAGCTCTTGACCCTCTCTACCTCAGCTCCATTGATGTAGAGAGGAACATGTTCTTCACCTTTCTTCCTGAACTCAATGATTAGTTCTTTTGTTTTGCTGACATTGAGAGGTGTTCTGACCCACTCCAGAGTCTTTAGCATGTAATTTATTCTGACATTTTGGATGAGACACTAACCCAAGTCTTCATGTGTTTCTTTTATTCTGCTGAGTATAAAGCATTCCGTAGCACTATTTTAAGAAGAGCTAAAGATCTCACCCCTGAGATAGGTGTGCCCAAAATAAAATGCAGTCATCCAACTTCAGTTTAATCAACTGCAGCATCAGATGCCTCCTTTTGTATTCCAGCTCCCCCAAGATAAGGGTTTGATTAGTCTTTGTAACTATTCTCCAGCTGTAATAGTTTTTGAAGATTTACTCTTCTACTCCACCATTGCCAATCTTAAATATTTAGCAAATACCCCAATTTCTATTTTTTCAGGTTATAAATTGTGTGACCTAACATTTCCTCACAACAAATTTCATTTGCTAGAGTTTTGCCTATTCTCTGAAACTATCTATGTCTTCTTGCAATTTCCTGCTGTCATCCACACTGCTTATTGTACAACCTAATTCAATCAGCCAATTCTTCTTGTCACTAAACGTTTCCAGTTTACTGTACACAAAAATAAATTTGCTTTTAAACACCACTTTTTACAACTGCCTGACATCTCAAAGCTCAGCACTTTTACAAAACGATTAGGTATTTTTTGAGATAACATGGTGTAGAGCTGGATGAACACAGCAGACTAAGCAGCATCAGAGGAGCAGGAAGGCTGACATTTCGGGCCTAGACCGTTCTTCAGAAAAAAACACAAAGTGTGTCTGCAGTTTGGGATATAACCTATAGTGTGTGCCTTGCTCTTGAACAGGGGATCATCAGCCCCATGTTATCTGTTATATTTCTGAAGAAGGGTCTAGGCCCGAAACGTCAGCCTTCCTGCTCCTCTGATGCTGCTTGGCCTGCTGTGTTCATCCAGCTCTACACCTTGTTATCTCAGATTCTCCAGCATCTGTAGTTCCTGCTATCTAGGTATTTTTTAAATTGTAATCACTATTGTAATGTAGCAGTCAAATTGTACACAGCATACACCCAGAAACAACCTTGAAATAATGACCAGATTATCTGTTTTCGTGATGTTGTTTGAGGGTGTCATGACCACAGGTCTGAACCCCGAAGTACCTATGGTCATTTTTAAATTTTACCTCCAAAATGTGCTTTTGAAAGAGGGTTAGAACTGTGAGAAGTGGCTATGAGTTGGTGGCTGTCCTGAAAGAAAGAATGAGGAATTTTACACCTTCACATGCAAAAGTAACTTCAAACAACAATCCTTCAAGCAGATGGGGTGACAAGTCAAAACAGACCGGACTGTGATCTCTTGTGACTATGACGATAACATGGGGCTGATGATCCCCTGTTCAAGAGCAAGGTACACACTATAGGTTATATCCCAAACTGCAGATACACTTTGTGTTTTTTTCTCTTTGTAGCATACACAAGGGCAGGGTTATAAAGCCAGTATCAACTCTACAAGAGTGTGCTAGTAGCACTGAACATTTACTGCATTCAAGTAATAGTGGTGCTGTGAGATCACAATTGAAGTGCTCCCTCACTAGTCACCCCTGCGTTACAGGTGAATGATTCCTCTTGTTCTGAGTGTTAGACATCAGCTAGATAGCAGCCAAACAAAACAAAAACCTTCTCCACAGTCTGAGTGTAGCAAACTAGTTAAGAAAGGAATCAGGGCAAAGAAACTACAGTTAGCTTACAAAACTAAGAAACTGACTGTTCATAGGAACAGGAATAGGCCATT
The DNA here is from genome assembly GCF_021869965.1 of Rhincodon typus. Classification (NCBI taxonomy): domain Eukaryota; kingdom Metazoa; phylum Chordata; class Chondrichthyes; order Orectolobiformes; family Rhincodontidae; genus Rhincodon; species Rhincodon typus. The sequence goes on from NC_063334.1 coordinate 111,743,360, forward strand.
CAGCCCCTTGAACCTGTTCTACCAATCAATGAGATAGCGGCTGATCTGTGACTATACCTCACTTTGGCTCACTTCTCTTAATATTTTTACTTAACAAAATTTTATCTATCTCAGATTTGAATAGAACAATTGATCCAGCATCCACTCCAACTTGTGGTAGAGAGTTCCAAACATCTACCACTCTTTTTGTGCAGAAGTGTTTCCTAACATCTCTCCTGGATGATCTCACCCTAATTCTCAGACTATGCCTCCCCTAGTTCTAGAATCCTCAACCAGTGGAAATGGTTTATCTTTATCAACCCTGTTTTCCTGCTAAATCTTGAAGACTTCAATCAGATCACTCCTTGCATTTCTAAATTTCAGAGAAAACAGGCCTAATTTGTCTAAACTCCCTTCATAACTTAATCCCTGAAGACCAAGTAAGATTCTTGGAAACCTAGATTTTACTCTCTTCAAGGCTAATATATCCTTCTTAATATGCAGTGCTCAGATCTGCTCACAGTGCTCTAAGTGTGGTCTTAGCAGTTCCAAAGTCTAACCTGTTCTGAAGAAGTGTCACTGGACCCAAATGCTAACTTTGTTTTTCTCTCCACAGATGCTGTCAGACCTGCTGTGTTTTTTCCAGCAATTTTTGTCTTTGTTTCTAACCAGGGTTTGGCAGAGCTGCAGCATAACCATGGTTCAGCGGTTAACACTGCTGCCTCACAGCGTCAGGAACCCAGGTTCAATTCTCCCTCGGGCAACTGCCTGTGTGGAGTTTGCATGTTCTCCCCGTGTCTGCGTGGGTTTCCTCCAGGTGCTCCGGTTTCCTCCCACAGTCCAAGGATGTGCAGGCTAGGTGGATTGGCCATGCTAAATTGCATATAGTGTTCAGGGATGTGTAGATTAGGTGGGTTTGGGGAATGGGTCCGGATGGGGTGCTCTGAAGGTCGGTATGGACTTGTTGGGCCGAAGGGCCTGCTTCCACACTGTACGCGTTCTATGGTTCTATAACGTCTGCATCAGATATGAAGGGCATTCCATTAGCTTTCTTGATTCACCTGTTCAACTACAAACATCAATGCTACCAGTATTCTTCAAAACAAAGGCTGCAACATTCACCTATCCAGTCTTCATGAACAATTCAGAGACTGATCCATACATCTGCATTTTTAAAATTTTATCTTTTTGGACTTACAAACAGATTAGAAATAAAAGTTATGTGGGATCTGTTAGTCAATCTCTTCACGTTTAGTAATTAGTAAACTGATAACTCAAGAAAGTCTGACTATGTTGGTTCCCCTTAAAACATAAATTTATTGAGCTGGGAAAAAGGTATCTACCAGGGACAGGATTTTTAAAAAAAATTAATCTTGTTGCAAACAACTGAGGGGGTGGGAGAATAAAGAAGTGGAGCCAGTTCATCCCTGCTCAGCAGGGAAGTTAGCAGCTTGTAGTATCCTACATTGAACTGTAACAGATTTGGGAACGCCACCCAGGATCTGGTTGTGAAAAGTGATAAACATTGGCCAGGACTAACAACAGATTCCCCTACCCTTCTTCAAAATTGATGACTTATTGGCACCCAACAATGCATAACAAACTTCAGCTTACATCCTCATCTAAAAGACATCAACTCTGACAATACATCACTCTGCCAATCAGATTTTTGCTATTAAATTCTGGACTCGAGTGTTACAAACTGAGCCTCAGCTGACACAGACCGAATGGTAGAATATGCTGCTATAATAGTATGAGGAGAAACATAAGAGGAGGAAAATGCTAAAACAAATTACAATAGGGCTATTAATATTAGAAATGAGCAAAGGCAGTTTAATCTTTCAGATGGACAAACTTTAAATGATCTCTGCCAGAAACATTAACCTATTGTGTTTCAGTTTCTAAAGTACCCATTGCCTATTTGCAGAATTTCTCTGTTATTAGTTTCACTCATAAAAGAGGTTTTCTTTTCCAAGCAAATCATCCACGAGTAATTCCTGCCCTAATGCTACCATGTCCTCTTTGGCATTATGAACTATTTGAATATTAATAGAATGAACATTTTTAGCATACATAATGGTATATCTCTGGGGAATATTCAGTCAAATGCATTCAGTCAAACATGTCCATTGCATTTTGCATTCACAAAAACATTCTATTTTATTCTATGCAGCATTCAATAATAAAGATACCATCAAGCCCAAAATGCCTACATCCTTTGTGCATTTTCTTCGTGGAAAACATTTCTACATTTTGTGCAAAGATTATTGGAAACAGCCTGATGGCGGCTTTAACATTTTAAGGGTGGAACTTATTAACTTGCTTCATTTTTTTCAACTGAGAGAATGCAGAGCTATACATCACTTCCCTGAAAGGTATTGACAATTAATAAGTACGTGCAGCATGCATCCAAGGTAAACTGCAAAGTCATTTTCAAACCAGATTTTCATTTGATTACAGAGACCCTGTTAAGCTTTTCTTGCTGTAACTGTACACTACACAGTTATCCAATGATTTAGAGCACTAAAGATATCTCTTGCTGTTGGAATGCAGTTTTCACATGCTAGTATTGAAAAAATCAGTAGTCTAGTCTTTAGTCCCGAGGGTGTGGAGGTGCCGGTGTTGGACTGGGGTGGACAAGGTCAGAAATCACACAATACCAGGTTATAGTCCAACAGTTTATTTGAAAACACAAGCTTTCAGAGCCTCACACCTTCTTTCGGTGTTAAAGAGAGAGGGAGGATCAGATACAGAATTTATAAGTAAACGATCAAAAGGGTCACACCACTGATATATTAAATAAACCTAAGATGCTGTTAATCTGTAATCAGTTAGAAGGTTTTAACAGTTAGAAGGTATATGTAAATACCCAAATTTCTTTCAAGTCGCTGTCCTGGGAGAACTAAAGGTTTTACCACTGTAAAGAAGAGATGGCATTTAAGGTCAGATAATGCATGTTAGGTGTGAGGCCTTGTTTAGAATCTGTTTGTGTTTTGGTTTGGAGTCAAGACTGGTTTTATTTCTGAAGTAGGAATTTATAAAATGCCACATTAACTGACTGTCTATAAATTGTGTGCTTTTTGAACAAAATAGAATGTATCTGCAAGTGCAAATTCACTCCATAGATTCACGTGTGCATGTGTGTAGGTAGGAGAGAGAGAGTTTGTGAGGGAGAGAGAGTGTGTGTGAGTGTGTGTGTGTGTGTGTGTGTGTGTGTGTTTCCATTGGGGAGGGAGAGAGAGAGAGAAAATGTGTGTGTGCTGGGGTGAGGGCAGTGTGTGTGTGTGTGTGTGTGTGTGTCTGTGGGGTGGGGGGGAGAGAAAGCATGTGTGTGTGAGAGTGAGAGAGAGAACACACAAACACACAAACTCTCTTTCTCTCTCCCTCACATACACACGTGACTCTATGGGGTGAATTTGCATTTGCAGATACATTCTATTTTGTTCAAAAAACACACAATTTATGGAAAGTCCGTCAATGTGGTGTTTTATAAATTCAAACTTTAGAAATAAAACCAGTCTTGTTTCCAAACCAAAACACAGACAGATTCCAAACAAAGCCTCACACCTAATATGCATTATCTGACCTCAAATGCCACCTCTTCTTCACAGTGATAAAACCTTTCGTTTTCCCAGGACAGTTACTTGAAAGGAATTTGGGGATTTACATATTAATCAATTAAAACCTTCTAACTGATTAAAGATTTAACAGTATCTTAGAGACAGCATCTTGGAGATATTTCCCAGCTGCCTGCTCCCTCCCTATTTCTGAAGAAGGGTCCCAACCCGAAACGTCAGCTTTCCTGCTCCTCTGATGCTGCTTGGCCTGCTGTGTTCATCCAGCTCTACATCTTGTTATCTCTTAA
>NC_063334.1:111747703-111794281 GCF_021869965.1 Rhincodon typus
GTGATTAACACTGCTGCCTCACATTGCCAGACACCCAGATTTGATTCCAGGCTCAGGCAACTGTCTGTGTGGAGTTTGCACATTCTTCCCATATCTACATGGCTAAACTCCATGTGCTCCAGTTTCCTCCCACTGTCCAAAGATGTGCAGGTTAGATAGATTGGCCATGCTAAATTGTCCAGAGATGTGCAGGCTAAATGGATTAGCCATGGGAAATGCAGGGTTACAGGGATAGACTAGTGGGTGTGGGACTGGGACAGTGTGGACTTGGCCTGCTTCCATACTGTAGGGATTCTAAGGTTAAGACTAGACCCTACAAAACAAGAAAGGTTCATAAAATGGAATGTGACTTGGTACAACAGTGCAATATGAACAATAGAGAACATAACGTCAAATTTCCAATTCTGTTCAAGCCAATGGAAGTTAAAAATGAGTAAGGTGTAAAATTAGCCACTGAATCACTATCATTCCTTTCAAGCTATCATGCAAAGTCAAGAGATAGTAGGAACTGCAGATGCTGGAGAATCTGAGATAACAAGGTGTAGAGCTGGATGAACACAGCAGGCCAAGCAGCATCAGAGGAGCAGGAAGGCTGACATTTCGGGCCTAGACCCTTCTTCAGAAATGGGGGAGGGGAAGGGGGCTCTGAAATAAATAGGGAGAGAGGGGGAAGCGGATAGAAGATGGATGGGGGAGAAGATAGGTGGAGAGGAAACAGACAGGTTAAAGAGGCGGGAATGGAGCCAGTAAAGGTGAGTGCAGGTGGGGAGGTAGGGAGGAGATAGGTCAGTCCAGGGAGGACGGACAGGTCAAGGGAGCGGGATGAGGTTAGTAGGTAGGAGATGGGGGTGGGGCTCGAGGTGGGAGGAGGGGATAGGTAGGAGGAAGGACAGGTTAGGGAGGCAGGGACAAGCTGGGCTGGTTTTGGGATGCGGTAGGGGGAGGGGAGATTTTGAAGCTTGTGAAATCCACATTGATACCATTGGGCTGCAGGGTTCCCAAGCGGAATATGAGTTGCTGTTCCTGCAACCTTCGAGTGGCATCGTTGTGGCACTGCAGGAGGCCCAGGATGGACATGTCGTCTGAGGAATGGGAGGGGGAGTTGAAATGGTTTGCGACTGGGAGGTGCAGTTGTTTATTGCGAACCGAGCGTAGGTGTTCTGCAAAGCGGTCCCCAAGCCTCTGCTTGGTTTCCCTGATGTAGAGGACGCCACACCGGGTACAGCGGATGCAGTATACCACATTAGCAGATGTGCAGGTGAACATCTGCTTGATGTGGAAAGTCTTCTTGGGGCCTGGGATGGGGGTGAGGGAGGAGGTATGGGGGCAGGTGTAGCACTTCCTGCGGTTGCAGGGAAAAGTGCCGGGTGTGGTGGGGCTGGAGGGGAGTGTGGAGCAGACAAGGGAGTCACGGAGAGAGTGGTCCCTCCGGAAAGCAGATAAGGGTGGGGAGGGAAAAATGTCTTTGGTGGTGGGGTCGGATTGCAGATGGCGGAAGTGTCGGAGGATGATGCGTTGGATTCAGAGGTTGGTGGGGTGGTACGTGAGGACAAGGGGGATTCTTTTTTGGTTGTTATTGCGGGGACGGGGTGTGAGGGATGAGTTGCGGGAAATGCGGGAGACACGGTGGAGGGCGTTCTCGACCACTGAGGGGGTCAAGATCTGCTCTATCACTTTGTTTGTTGTAGTTTTATTTTGAAGTTCACAACCACTTTGTTTCTTGCTCACTTCATTTCTATTTACATTAACAAGCATCACTAACACTGAATATCACATTCAATTGCTTGTGCTGTGTAAAGACAGCTGAATGCTGTTGCATGAGTGAGGAGATGCTGAGAAGAAGGCTAAGCATGCACATCAATTAGTTTTCACCTAAGAATTGAAGGAGAAATGTTTACTGAGCTGTGAGGAAAGGACAGAAGTGCAAGATTAACTCTTTCAAGTGCCAGAACAAATGTGAAGGATTTAATGGCCTCCTCTGTGCTGTACAATGCTACGATTCTATGGTAATTTCCTGTTGAAAGAATTACAAAGACCTTTTGTTCACTTGAAACATATTATCTGTTCCTTCCTGATGAAGCTGAAAGTTTTCTATATTATTTTTGCAGCTGAAGGAACACTGATTTTCTCACAGTTGACTTCATCTAATCTTTTTCTATCTACATTCACAGAGGAAAGGTACAACCTTTAAATCAAAAGCCCTATGTATAAATGCAAAGAAAAATCAAAGTTCAAAGCTGTCAGATTTGATGTAACTGGGAAATTTAACCTCAACAGTTAGATAATACTATCCGTACACCTCATCTCTGTTCCACTCAGGGATGAAAGAAGTGAAGAGCTGTCAGTTTTCAGCATTCAATCTGAATTTAAATGGCTTGTATAATGATTTGCTTACCTGGAAGAAGAAAGCACAGTGATTTACTTGCCCTTCAGCTTAGTAAGGACCAAATTTCAGGTCTTTGTGAGATCGAAATCTTTCAGCCAAGGAACAGTGTTAACTAGTGAACTCCACTGACTCAGAATAATATGGCTGAAGATGAATCTGAAAACATTTCAGAACCTAAACTAAAAAAGAAAGTTCACTGATAGGAGTAACAGTTATAATATTCACGAATGCATTCAGTAAAGGCAGGAAGCAAAGGTTGAACTTCTGCAGTCAGGACTGATGCATACATTTAATGAATGCAAAAGCCAAAATTACAGCTCTTTGTAAGGGCAAAAAAAAATTTGTTTTGAAGATCGTTGTGGAGACTGCCCCTCTCTGTGTGAATGTTACCAGTCCATGTTAAAACCACAGCCACTAATGAGGATCTGCATACCAGCCATGACTTTAATGTCAAAATAATATCATCATTCTTATTAACTTTGCAAACATTTTTCAAATTTATCTTTCATTTTCCCATTTTGTAATACAATCTTTCTCTCCTGTCATGGACCGTTCCAGACTCTCTTCAAATACATCAAGGAGATAGCCCAGTTCTTAATTTTCATCTTATTTAAAGGCAAGAGTAAGGTGCTGTGTTCCAGATATAATTTGACTGGTCACGCGACTTGGCTTTAAGCAAAACACACTTTATTCTTACACCCAGTTAAAATGCAAACAAGAGAAAGAAGAATTCATTTAACTTTAACTCAGTTGGAAAGCTTAACACAATAATAGATTATTTAACTCCTAAGCAGCAACTGTTCCAAAATAGTAACTTCCCATAATCACTCCATTAGCAAAGGCAAATTCAGTCAAATGGATTGTCTGACATGTGATGGTTCTCCAGTCCTGGAGGAAAGAACACCAAGAGAGAGAGAACTCAAGCTTTTTGCTGTGGCAGAGAGATGTATAACAGCTTCCACAAGAAACTTGAAATCCCAAACAACTGAAAGCTAAACTAAAACCCTGGTTCTGTGGGATCCTGACTCCACCCCAATTCATGCTGCTTCTTTTGTTCCAACTTGGAAAATAAACAGGGCCTCAAGTTGTTTATTGGCTTGGAAGAGATAGCTTGGCACCTCTGTCCCAAAAATTCACTTCAAAAAAATATCCAGGGTAAAATACACTTCTTAAAGCCATAGTATTGTCATCCACCCCCCTAACAAAGATGAAACAATCAATTGGGAAGTGATTGCCTGGTGGTATTATCGCTGGACTGTTAATCCAGAGACCCAGATAATGTTCTGGGGACCTGGGTTTGAATCCCGCCACAGCAGATGGTGGAATTTGAATCCAATAAATATCTGGAATTAAGAGTCTAATGATGACTATGAACCCATTGTCAATTGTTGGAAAAACCAATCTGCTTCACTAAAGTCCTTCAGGGAAGGAAAATGCCATCCTTACCTGGTTTGGCCTACATATGACTCCAGACCCACAGCAATGTGGTTGACTCTTAACTGCCCTGTGGGCAATTAGGGATGGGAAATAAATGCTGTTTGGTCAGTGACGCCCTCATCCCGTGAATGAATAAAAGTACAAAGGTGGCTTCATTTTTTAAAACCTTTAGTCTTACACCATTAATACACAACAATACATATACATTACATTGACTGTAAGTATGCAAATATTTTCACTTTACAATGCAATTCAGTCTTTTTCTTCCACCACTGAGCACCTCAGTCTTCCTTCATCAAAGTAGTGACAATGCATTGGTATTATGTTCTCTCATCCTGCCACGTGTATAATTTTCAAATTAAATAGCTGTAACAATAAACTCTATCTAAACAGCCTGGTATTGTTATCTTTAAATTTTTCCAAAAACTTTAATAGGTTATGATCAGTACATATAATTGTCTCAGATGCAGTGCTGGCAACATCAATGTTAAAATGTTGCAACGCCAACACCAAACCCAAGGTCTCCTTCTCAATTGTGAAATATTTCTCTTGATGGATATTCAATTTTCTGGGAAAATGCCCAATAGTTCTTTCTATCTTCTCATCGTCTTCTTGTAAGAGTACAGCACCAAAACCCATATCACTCACATCAAAAGCTACCTTGATTGCTTTGCGTAAATTAGGCCAACACTAGGGCAACACAGCTTTCAGTCTGACAAACGCCTTTTGACATCCCTCCATCCACTGAAATGTTCTGCTCTTCTTCAAGAAGTCAGGCAGTGGAGCAACCACACTACTAAAATTTGGTACGGATTTTCATTTAAAAAAACACTCTGCCACAGGAATTGTAATACTTCCCTCTTTGTCAGAGGTATGGGAACCTCCCCAATAACCTTTGTTTTTACATCTATCCATAGTAGTGCCATCTATCCATAGAACATAGAACATAGAACATAGAACATTACAGCGCAGTACAGGCCCTTTGGCCCTCGATGTTGCGCCGACCTGTGAAACCAATCTGAAGCCCATCTAACCTAAACTATTCCATTATCATCCATATGTTTATCCAATGACCATTAAAATGCCCTTAAAGTGGGCGAGTCAACTATTTTTGCAGGCAGGGCATTCCACGCCCTTACTACTCTCTGAGTAAAGAACCTACCTCTGACATCTGTCCTATATCTATCACCCCTCAATTTAAAGCTGTGTCCCCTTGTGCTAGTCATCACCATCCGAGGAAAAAGGCTCCCACTGTCCACCCTATCTAATCCTCTGATCATCTTGTATGTCTCTATCAAGTCACCTCTTAACCTTCTTCTCTCTAACGAAAACAGCCTCAAAACCCTCAGCCTTTCCTCATAAGACCTTCCCTCCATACCAGGCAACATCCTGGTAAATCTCCTCTGCACCCATCCATGTCCAATTATATGGCCTAGGAATGTGACTTGGGCATTTGAGAACTCACTCTTAGCTAGTTTTACCACCAAGCCTGCTTTCTGAAGTCAATCAAACAGTTCCAATAGATGCTTCAAATGTTCCTTCCATGTGCGACTAAAAATCTGCGCTTCATCGATGTACACCACGTAATTGGGTAATCCTGAAATTACTTTATTGATTAGTTTTTTGAAATGTAGCTAATGTATTTTTCACACCAAATGGTATAACTTTAAACTGGTAAAGTCTATTTGGTGTCACGAAAGCCAAAATTTACTTTGCTCTCTCGGATAAAATTACCTGCCAGTATCCTTTGAGTAAGTTCAGCCTCAAAGTGTAAGTTGCTTGTCCCACCTTTGTAATACAGTCTTGCAGCCATGAAAAAGGATATGAATCAGATTTTGCAACTGCATTGACTTTGCTGTAATCAATGCATAGGCATAGATATCATCTGGTTTTGACGCTATCACTATGGGTGAGCTCCATTCACCGCAACTCACTTCAGTTATGTCATATTTCAGCATTCTTTCAATCTCTTTTTGAACTTGCTCCATTTTTAGGGTGTTAAAGTCAAAAAGGATGCTGTTTAATTAAAACAGCATTTCCGATATCTATATCATGCGTAATCATATTAGTACTTCCCAGCTTATTCCTACATATCTTTCCATGTGATTGTAATAAGTCTTTTGGTCACTTGGATTATCCTCTGGAAGGTAACTCAATAATTTATCCCAATTTTTGAGAACTCCCTCATTACCTAATTTAATAGATGAATATCAAATTCAAATTTATCTGGATTTGGTTTGTCACTCTGAGTTGTAACAAGTACCACATTCTCCCCTTGCTTTCCTCATAATCCAGACCTTTTGCAAAAATGAAAACTGAAAGAACTGCGGATGATGTAAATCAGGAACAAAAACAGAAGTTGTTGGAAAAGCTCAGCATCTGTGAAGAAAACATTTCAGTTCCAGTGACTTTTTCTTTACAGATGCTGGCAGACCTGCTGAGCTTTTCCAGCAACTTCTGTTTTTGTTCCTTTTGCACTAAATGCCAGGATTCTATTTGCGTTTCTTATTACATATTGGGCCTGCAGACCCACGTTCTGTGATTCATGCACCTGATCTCTCTGCACTGATACACTTTGAATCTGCTCCCCATTTAAATAATAATTTGTCCTTTCATCTTTTCAGCCAAAATGGACAACCTCATACTTATCCACATTAAATTCCATCTGCCAGATTCTGGCCCATTCTCCTAGCTTATCAATAAGCACTTGTAAACTCTTTATCTCCCATCACTGCCTGCTTTCCCATCAATTTTACTGTGGGGCGAATGGGTTCAAAGGTTATGGGGGGAAAGCAGGATTAGGCTATTGAGTTGGATGATCAGCCATAATTGTGAAGAATGGCAGAGCAGGCTCGAAGGGCCAAATGGCCTCCTCCTGCTCCTATCTTATATGCAGTAACACCTGCAAACTTTGCAATGTCACACACTGTCCCTGGTTGTAGATCATTTATATTGATGGAAATAGTTGAGGTCCAAGAACTGAACCCTGCAGCACCCCAATAGTTACAGTTCGCCATCCAGAGAAGGACCTGTTTAATCAGAGCCTCTGCTTTCAATCAGTCTGCCAATCCACTCTCCAGGCTAATACTATACCCTGAACCCCAAGGATCTCACCTTCGAGATCTGACTTTTATTTGGCACATTATCAAATGCCTTCTGGAAGTCTAGATATACCGCATCCACCAGATACCCCATTATCTCCCTTGCTGGTTACATCCTCAAAGAACTGAACTAAAACTAAACTAAAATCTTGGTGCTGTGGGGGCCTAACTCAACCCATTCAAGCTGCTTCTATTGTTCCAACTTAAGAAAAAACAAACAGGGTTTCACAAGCTATTTTGTTAATTGGCTCGGAAGAGACAACTCAGTACCTCTGTCTCAAAACCTCTCCAAATAAAAAGGACAAAGTACATCTTGTAAAGCCATGGTATCACGACACTGTCCATTGGTCTATGTTACAGTGCATATTAAAATAACATCTTAAAATCTTGGATAAATGTTTGGTTGAATAATATTGGCAATAATGGATTATCCGTTGTTTTGTCTGATTAATTTGCTAGTTGACATGTTTTGAAGCAATTAAAGATTATAAAATTGCAAGACTGTAAAACTTCAGATGAAGCCATAGTCAAAATCATTCACTCACATTGATACATAATAACACAACTGGATCAGCTGAATCACAGAATCACACCACATCTCCAGGCAGTCCATTCCAGATCTGAACCACTCAGTGTGTGAAAAAGGCTTTTCTCACATCTTATTTGTTCTTTTGCAAATCACTTTAAATTGAGCCGTCTCATTCTTAATCATTTTACAAGTTGGAATGTTATCTCCCTATCAACTCTATCCATCCGCTCATGATTTCAAAAACCTCTATCATGTCTCCGCTTAGTCTCCCCTCTCCGAAGAGAATCTATTCTCATTACTGAACGGTCTCAACACTGGAACTATTCTTGTCAATCTCTTGTGCATTCCCTGCAACTCCTCTCCATCCTGTTGTGGGGAGAAGAAGGAAATGGAGCTGAGGATTATCAGATCAGCCATGGTCTTATTGAATGGTGGAGCAGGTTCGATGTGCTGAATGGCCTACTTCTGCTTCTATGCCTCATGGATTTTTTATGGTCTTATAGACTGTGACATATTTTCAGTTCCAAGGTGGCTGCAGAATAGAACTTCTCAGCCAGAGCTCTTCCACTCTGTCAATTTCTTCTAATTTTCTTTTCTTTTTTTCTTCTCTGTTGTATTTTCTTCCCTTCTTCCCAGAGTGGACTCAGTGTGGCAACCTTTTGGCCTGGCATAGCAGCCTCTCGGCCTGGCGTTGTCTCAGCATGGACCTCCAGCCTGAAGGTCATTCCAGAGTGGTCTCCCAACCTCGAGAGCCTTGAGGTGAACCCCAGCCCAGTCTCGAGTCAAGGCCCAGCGCGGACTGGAGGCAAGGTACTGGCATGAACAATGGCAGAAGTTGCTGGAAAAGCTCAGCAGGTTTGGCGGCATCTGTGGAGAAAAAAAAATCAGAGTTAACGTTTAGGGTCCAGTGACCCTTCCTCAGAACAGGAAGCGTCACTGGATCTGAAATGTTAACTCTGATTTTTTCTTCACTGATGCTGCCAGATATGCTGAGCTTTTCCAGCAACTTCTGTTTTTGTACCTGATTTACAGCATTCGCAGTTCTTTCGGTTTTTATTTAGGTACTAGCATGAACTAGGTCAGAAGGACTACTATGCTGAACCTTCCATTTCTTTCTTTTTCCAATTTATTCCTTTGATCGATATGGTGGACTTTCTATTTCTTTATTTTTTCTTGTATTTTGTCCCCAGAAATTTGTACTTAACAATCTGTGCCTAGGTACATTTGTATCTAAGATAGCAGTATAAGTGCTGATGTGTAAACTTTTCACTGTGCTCATTTGAGTACATGTGACTATAAAGCTAATTCTAAGACACCTTCTAGTTCCATTTGTTTTAAATTAATTTATCTTGGAAATATAGATTAAAGGACAAAATAGATTGTTCAGCCCCGTGATTTTAAGAAGTGTTTTGAATTGATATTTTTGCTTTGGCCTTAGAGGTTGCAAAAGGATTTCAAAGGGAATCATGAATAAGGAAGTTCAAGTGAAATATAAAAGAATGCCTTTGGCTGTACGTATATTATGAGATGTTCAACAATGACATATTTCTCATTCCAAAGTACAAATACTGCTACATTGCAAATGTTGGTTGAGTTGTTTGAATTGACTTGAAGACACTCAATCATTTAGCTGGCATGAGAGTCGTTTCAATCTTAGCTTTGCAAGTATCAAACTTTAAAGATAGAAAATACCACATTGATCCTTGTGAATTATTCAAAATTTAAATTCTCCCTTCCACTACGCATGATCAGCCGAAGTTTAGTGCCCTTTTCACACAGTGTGGCACTCTCTTTGGGGTAAATATCCTTGCCTCTGTCAGTGAGACAGTCTACCATTTCAAGCTTCAGTCCACCACTCAAGATCTGTCTGGCAGTCTTCTCACAAATAAGCTTTCCAGTTTTGGAAGACTATGAGAGTGCTTGTTCCTTAAGGGGGTGCAGTCAGAGCCAAGCTTCTGGCTCCACGCATGGCCTCACTGTACAGGATGAGAGGAAAAAGAAAGGAGGAGCAATAATGACAGGAGATTTATTAGTTAGGGAAACAGGCAGGTATTTTTTGTGGCTATCAATCCCAGGATGGTATGTTGCCTCTCTGGTGACACAGAGTGGCTACAAATCATTCTTTGGGGGAGGATGAACAGCCAGAGGTTATGGCCCATGATGGTACTAATGACTTAGGTGGGAAGGAGAGTGTAGTCCTGCAAACAGAATTTTGAGCTGGATAGAAAGTGTGGAAACAAGACCACAATTCCTGGATTACACCCAGTGATAGTGCACTGAAAACTTTTTGTATCTGATATTATGTTGACTTTTGTGTTGGCTTCTTTTGTGTGTGTTTACAGTCTCTGTAGCTTATGAAAATAATAGATTCTGTCACTCTTCTGTGGTAAGACTATGGATCCTCTCTCCAGATTTGTCTGTGATCTTTTAGTCTTTGCTTCCATCACAATTTCAATAGCTTTGTCCAAAGTTAGATCTTCTTTGGATTGTAACAGTTCTGACAAAGACTGATCAAAAATTCTGACAATAGTGCAGTTTCTGTAGAAGTCTGTTTGCTGCTTTCTATTTTTGCAAGTTTCAACGAATTTGTTGAGATCATTAACTGGAACTTGGCTCTATCAAAATTAGATCCTTTCCTTTCAAGAATTGTATTCGTTCTTAAGGCTAAAGAAATTCAAAAGCTTTTGCAAGGTCATGAAAAGTATTTAGGTCTTCTTTTATTTTCTGGTGATTTAAAATTGTCATGAGATATAAGAACTATTAAATACCATCATGTACTAACTTGTTTAGTTGCTGATTTAGTGTTTAGTTGGGCAAGTCACTACCTTAGAAATTGCTTTCTCAATGAAGTCCAATCTTGTGTTCTGTTTGGTCCTACCATCAAAGCTATTAATGTGTATTGTAAATAATTGCAGCCCAACACTCATTCATGAGGCACTCCATGAGTTACAGATTACTGTCGGTAAATGCTTCCTTATCCCAACTCTCTGTCTTTTATAAGTTAGCCATCCACTATCCATGCCAACACCGTGAGCTCATTTCTTAATAAGTAGACTTAAATATGGAATTTTTTTGAACATCCTTTTGGAAATCCAAGTATATTATATCTGCTGGTTTCTCTTTTTCAATCCTGCTTGTTACTTTCTATAACTAATTTGTCAGGCATGATTATCGTGTCATGAAATCATGTTGATTCTGCTTCATCATGTTATATATTTCTAAATACTCTGCACGTACATTCTTTATACAGGACTAACATTTTGAAATGACAAATGTTATGCTGAGTGGCTAAAGTTACCATTTTCTTTTATGTCTCCTTGGTTCTATGAAAAAAATGTGTCACATTGGCAGTTTTCCAATCCTCTGAAACTTTTACAAAATCTAAGGATTCTTGGACAATTTCTATGAGTTCATACATTATCTCTGTAATACTTCCTTTAAAATCCTAGGAGGCACCACATCAAGTCCTAAGAATGTCTTGGTCTTTAACCCCAGGTGGTTTCCCAATATTTTGCTCTAGTAATTAATGTTGTGTTTATATCCTCATGCCTCCTTTAAACTCTTGATTATTTTGTAGTTTTGTTAATATTCTCCTGTGAAGACTAATGGAAAGTACTTAATCAACGCAACCTCCATTTTTTGATTTCCAATTATTATTGTCCCAGACTGAAATGGCCTATGTTTCCGTATTCATTTTATTTTTCATCTTCCTTTTCATATATTTAAAGAAGTTCTTGCTGTCTGTTTTTATATTACTTTCTAGTTTGCTCTCATAATTCACTTTCACCCCTTTTTTTAGTGATCTCTTGTTAGTTTTTAGAAATTTCCTAATCCTCTGGTTTACCATTAATCATAACCACACTGAATTTCTTTTGCCTTTTCAGCATTATAATAATTTAACTTCTTTGTTTGAGCATGGCTGATTTATTTCCTTCCTAAAATTCTTTTTCTTTTCTGGGAGATGTCTTTGCGATGAGTGATGCACTATTTTCTAAATATCTCCCACTGTTCCTCAGCCATATTTTTTGACAAGCTCCGTTCCCAGTCCACTCTAGCCAACTCTGTCCTATCCCTAAGTCTTTACCATTATTTGAGTTTAGCACAATTGTTTCTGACCCAAATTGAGTGCTAAATTCTACCAGGTTATGGTCCCTATTCCCTGAGGGATTATTTTCTATGCTATATACAATGTCCTTGATATTAGTGTGGGAGGGAATGGAGTTTTATGGTATCAGGTTTATGAATGGGAGAGGCTGCAAATATCCCAGGACTGTCGAGGTCATGTTGAATTTAATTACTTTTTTCAACATTGCTTCCTGTCCAATAGACAGTTAAATTCACAGATTCATCCATAATGTCTCAATCATAGAGTCATAGAGTCATACAATACAGAAACAGACCCTTCAGCCCAGCTTGTCCATGCCAACCAGGTTTCCTAAACTGAACTAATCCCAATTGCCTGTGTTCGGCCTATATTCCTCTAAATCATTCCTATCCATCTAGCTGTCCAATTGTCTCTTAAATGTTGCAACTGTCCCAACTTTACCATATTGCTCAATCCGTATACGAACCAAGCACAGTGCAAAAAAATTGAACCTCAGGTCCCTTTTAAATCTTTCTCCTCTCACTTTAAACCTATGCCCTCTAGTTTTGGTCTCCTCTGGGGAAAAGACCTCAGCTTTTCACCTTATCAGCCCCCGTCTATTGAGGTAGAAGGAAGTTAAAAATCCCAGCCATCATTCCCAATTCACAATCGTTAGAAAAGCCTAAAAGCAACAATAGCAGATGGGGAACCAATTCACCATGTCCTGAAGAGTCTCCTCAAATATGTGCTAAAGCCTCCTTGATAAATTTAGGCCATTATTTATACCCATATTTATGCTTTTGTTGCAGACAGAATCACTCTTTGAGATATTCTTTCCTTAAACCTCTCTACTTCTTTGTCCTTCTTTAAGGTATAAACTCTTGGACAAAGCTTTTGGGCCCCTGCATTAAAGTCAGCTGCTTTGACTAAATGCCAATATTTATGACTGTCTGTATTCTTGTGGGAACTACGTGGGATGTATCACTGTGTTAAAAGACTTATATAAATGCGGATTGTTGGTGAGGAACAGTGATGAGTTAGGCATTACCATGTAGAAAGTGGTATGGAGGCAAGATAATGTACTTCCCCATGAAAAGCAGCGATTTGAACCCACTAACCTCAGTATAACTGCTCCATTAGTTTCAACTCTGGCCCCATATCTGCAATGTGTTGGTCGTAAACATTTGACCTCAATTATTGCTTTTACCACCCCCACTGGGTTGAAATTACACTGTTCAATATTTATGGAGAACATTTTCACTATACGAAGGGCAACTATTTTGAAAAGGTTATACCCTTCAACAAAACAGTGAAGAGATTAACTTAATGTGAATGTGTTAACGTGCCCATTACCAATACAGCACAGTATGACTTCAGATACTAGAATGTTATTAGGTCCGTATGAATCAGATTGCTTACTACATAAAACAATACTCAGTATTTCCAACGCTTGGATGATTTTATCTTTCCATTGAACAGGCTTGGTAACTTATCATTAAGCCATAGAGTGCTGCAGAAACAATTCTACAAAAAAAAAGTGCTAAAAATTATTGAGGAAAGAATTAAGATACTGTTTGGGTATGGAGATTCACAATTCCGCTGCAAAACGTTTGGCATTGAAAACCTCTCCTTGAAACGTATCTTGAAAGAAAAATATATCTGCTTGTAAGAAGTATAAAGATTTTTGCCTATTCAGGATTAACTTAATTATTCCACATAAACATTGTGACAAGAAGAGCAACTCAGCAGTTGGATATTTTGCAGTAAATAGAGTATCTCCTAATTCTCAAAAACCTGGCAGCTATTGACAAGTTACAAGAGATCAGCAGTTTGATGGAATACTCCCACTTACCGAGATAAGTGTACACTAACAACAACCAAGAAGCTTGACACCAACCAACACAAAGCACTTTCTTGTCATCCTATTAACCACTTTAAGCACTCACCCCTCAACCACCAACACACAGTGACAGCAGATAACCAGGAACACCACCACTCTCATATTTCTCTCCAAGCCACACATGATCCGAACTTGGAAATTTCTCACTGTTCGTCCATTGACACCGGGTTAAAAGCCGGCAAATTCCAGCAAACAGGATTGAAATTGAGAATTCTGTTAAAAAGGCTGAATTAAAGGCACTCTACAGAGTATTCACAAAAAGTGATGTTGATATGAATGCGCAAATCGAGTTAAAGTGATATGATACAATGGGCAATACAGCGATGTGGCTGGAGGCGTGACTGAGATTGGGATCTGAACATTGTTATGATCCCAGCTGATGTTATTTCCAGACCAGTTAGATTTCAGATTGATTTCTGACACATCATAGATCACACTGTCTTTTTCATTTTAACAAGGCGGTCTTTCAGTGAAACATAAAAATGCAATGCTTTTGATTCATTTTTGACAATAAAACAGATGTTTATTACATAAAAGAAAGTTAAGATAAAACAGAATAAACCAAATAATTTACAGGTTACACAAGTTTAAGGATTTCAGAACACACGGTAAACCACAGTCCTATTAATCTTGACAGCACGCCATTACATTACTTAAACATCACAGAGAATTCCCTTCTCTATCACACAGAGGGCACTACTTAACTATGTCTTCAGTTCCCAGATTTTAAAATGAGATTGCATATTCCTTGAGCCTTCATACAACTGAGCACAGACTTACTCAACTTCAAATGACAACTTCAAGGTTTTAACTTCTGGTCTGGAACTTTAAAACTAAATTTCTTACACTGAGGTAAGCTATTTCTTAACAATTCTAAACTCTCTCCCTTTCTCAGGAAGATTTTTTTACATGTTCAACTTCAGCTAAAATTTTTGTACAACTTATTACACTCTAACACAGACGTTATTATTTTTTCAAAGCTATGGGTGTTTCACGCAAATGAAAGAAAACAAAATGCTCTCTGAACTTCTTCACTTAAAGCCTAATACACAACAGTTTCCTTTGTTTGCTCATAAAATCTTTCTCATTAGGAACAAAACCAAGAACTCTCACTTACTATTTTAAAAGAAAATCACCATGGCTACAGAAATACTATGACAGAACTCTTCATTATAATAGAAAGTAAAATTGTCCAATCCAAAACTAAGACCCTAAATCTAAACAAAACAAATTAAAAATATAGGTAATGAGTTGGCTATGATGTACTAGGTAACTTCATTAAAAGGCATAACATATTTAAGAAGTTAAAGCAAATGTTACAGCAGTTATAGCTTCACTTTAGGCAGAAGAACACACCAGGAAAAATGGCTTAGTGATAGTTAACAAAATAAATTAAGCATTCTATTAGGTCCAAAGAGGCATCCTGTAAAGTTGTTTGTAAAAGTAGTAAGCCTGAGGACTGGGAGCAGCTAAGAACTCAGCAAAGGAGGACTAAGATATTTAGTAAGGGAACAAAAAATGAGTATGAGAGTAGACTTGCAAGGAAGATAAAAGCAGACTGTAAGAGCTTCTACAAGGATGTTTTAAAAAAAGGCAAATTAGGCCTCTTACAGTCTGCAATAGGACACTTGAAATGAAAAACAAAGAATTGACAGAGCAATTAAATATTTACTCTTGATCTGTGTTCACAGAAGAAGGCACAAAAGAACTTTCCAGAAGTGCTCAAGGTACAGGAGTCTTTTGGGAAGTAGGAATTAAAGGAAATTAAAATTAGTAAAAAGAACTGCTGGAGACTGTAATGCGAATGAAAGCTGATAAATCCCCCAGGAATTGATAACGTATATCTCAGGGTACCAAATGAAGTGGAAATGAAATAACAAACATGAAATAACTCCAGAGATGCTAGTATCACATCACCAAGTCACCTTTTATTTACACGTAGATAGTCTTTGATACTGATCCAGCTCCCTCAGAGCCAGGTCTCAGATACAACAGAACCTCTGACACTCCTGTTGATATCTGTCAGCCAGGGCTCCCTGATTGGACACGGTTAACAGCCCCAATCAGAGAACTCATATTCTATGAGGTCCATCTGTTTGACCTCGATACAATCACGACATCATGTACTGGTTGTCATCTTCCAAAGTTTTGTAGATTATGAAACCATCCTTGGAGTTAGAGACTGGCAACTGTAACCATACTGTTAAAAAAGGACAGGGGCAGAAAACTGGAAATTACAAACCAGTTAGCCAAACTATAGCAATCGAGAAATTGTTGGAATCTGTTATAAAGGATGTGATAACAAGACACTTAAAATACCAAAGGTATGACACAAAGTCAACATGACTATTGAAGCTATTTGAGAACATCACTAATAGAATTGATGATGGAGAACCATTTGATGTGGTGTATTTGGAATTTCAGAAAGCCTTCGATAAAGTCCCACATAAGAGGTTATTCTGCCAAATCAAAGTGGATGGCAAATGGGACACTATAGGGATCAGTGTTTGGGCTCCAGCTTTTAACAATGAATGTCAACACTTTGGATGAGGGAATCAAATGTAATATTTCCAATTTTGCTGAAAACACAAAACTAGGTGGCAGTGTGATTGCTGGGGAGCATATAAAGAAGCTTCAGGGGAAGTTATTCAAATTGAGTGACCAAGCAAATAAATGGCAGGTGCAGTATCTCATGGATAAATGCAAAGTTGTCTATTTCGGTCAGAAAAATAAACAGAATGACAGTGTCTTATTTAAACGATGGTAGATTGAGAAAAGGAACCAGATAGCCTTGCATACTAATCATTGAATTAAGGCAGTAAGCAGTCAGGAAGGCAAATGATGTGTTGGCCTCCATTGCAAGGTAGCTTGAGTAAACCATAAACCATAAGAAATAGGAGCAGGAGTAGGCAGTTCAGCCCCTCGGGCCTGCTCCGCTATTTAACACGATACGGCTGATCTGACATTCCTCACATCCACTTTTCCTGTCCTTTCCCTGTGACCCTCAACTCCCCTTTTGATCAAGAATCTATCTATTTCAGCCTTAAATATAGACAAGAACTCTGCCCCCACATCACTCTGTGGGAAGAAGTTCCAAAGCCTCACAATCCTCTGAGGGAGTATAAGGTCATAAGATATAGGAGCAGAATTAGGCAAGAATTGACGCATTGAGTCTGCTCCAGGAGCACAGGAGCAAGGAAATCTTACTGCAGCTATACAGTAAGTGCCTTGGTCAGACAATACCTGGACTATTGTGTACAATTTTGCTCCCCTTACCTACCATGTGTACAACTTTGCTCCCTTTACACTGGAAAAATGGTGAACCTGTAAAGTTTTCAACTATGGAAGACAATGGATGCAAAGTCACTGAATGTATTTAAGAAAGAAATAGATTTCTGGAAGCTAAACGTTTCAAGGGATATAGTAGAGAGCAGGAGTATGTTCCTGAGATAGAGGTTATGATCATAGTGAATAGTGGAGTGGGTTCTATGGACCAATTGGAAGACATCTGCTCCTTGTTCTAAGATATAGTAAGAACTGCTGATGCTGGAGTCCTTGTTCTGTTCGGATTTGTTGCTCCATTCTCCTGTAATGGAACCGTGAGGAAATAGTAACCATAATATCATACAATTGTATATGAAGTTTGAATGTGACATTGCTCAATCTGAAAATGCATCTTAAATCTGAGCCAATGAAACCACACGGGTACGAGGAACATGTTGGCTAAAGGTGAATTGGTAAAATGCTATAAAGGTTTTCATGGTAAACAGGTCTTTGAGCCTTGGAGTAAAGTGAGCAGAGAAGATTTAATTTATGAGATTGTAACTGTGGATATAATGGAGAATATTCAAGACAACAAAGAAAATATGACAAAGACAACACTCTGGGACGGCAGGTTGTGAGGAAAGGAAAATCTGTAGGGATGCATTAATTTTAATTCCAGACAAATGGGATAAATTCCTTCTGTACATTATTGACAATAGCTTCATAAATCTTTATTTATGTTCCTGTTTGAGACTTCACCAGAGGTAAAGTGGAAATACTATTTCACTGCTGAACAGTATAAGAAGCTATTTACAAAGCATTCTCGCAACTTAAAATGAAGACCAGTATCAAAACTTTTCAAAGCCTGAATTCCTTTGAAATCAATTACACTAATTGTCGAGTAAACAACAAAAAAAAAATCACTAACACATGAACCATTGTCTCATTGCTTTTCAGAAGTGAGATTGCTTCACACATTTTAATTGCATTGATCTGACTATCATTCCTGAAGTTTGACAGAGGTCATTTGAATATCATAATGAAAATGGAACTCTAGGTGTTATAGTGCATGTGGATGCTTTATGCCACAATTTGTGTTTTGTGACAGTCTTTTCGAATTCCAAAAAAAAACAACAGAACACTAATGAGACCATGTGTACCTGTATTGGAACCACCGATGGATTTCATTTTCGTAGGTTAATATGTCAGAAAAATTAAGGCAATCTAGCAAATTTAAAGTGCTTTACAAATTACCTGTGCCATTGAGCTTGAGGCATCTATCCTGTTTAATCATATTCAATAATGTTTGCAGTACTGGAGGAATAGTATTGCTGAAGTGAAATGAGACATCATTTTTGATACTTTGGATTTTAACATTGAGGTGTTTCTATTTGAGATTAAATTGAAAACTTTTACTGTTGTGCCCTCTGGCTATTTTAGTGTTTTCTCACTGCAAATGCCCTTCCCTAATGTGAATTGAATATTGATTGATTGTTATGCCTCTACAACAGTTCTGAGAAGGTGGTTATATGAAGATAGGAAGAGAACTCAAGTTGACCATTCAGCCCCTTGAGGCTATTCCACAATTCAGTAAGATAATGGATGATCTTTGCCCTAATTCAATCTAACCAGCTTAGCACTTTGGTTGGAAAATACCCTTGGATCATAAAATGTCTTTATTTCTGATTCAAAATATGGATTGAGCTGGCATCCATTGCGCTGTATGAGAGATAGTGTCAAAATGTAACCATTTTTTGCATGAAAAAATGTTTCCGAATTTCTCTTTTGAATGACATGACTTTGATTGTAAGGTTACATTTCCCTGTTCTAGGCTACCAGTGAAAAGATTTGGGTCAGATTTTTGTGGAGAGGGTCAATTGATCGAGTCAGCAAATTTCCTGACTCAGCAGCCCCAAGCTCTGCAAAAAGACCTTCAGACCTTGCCGCCCGACATGAGTTCACTCCAGGGAGAAGTGGGGGAGTAGAGAACATAGTCAGGCAGGCCTAAGCCAACAACAGAAGTGCATGGAATGCAAGGCCTGCAGATTATAACTAGTCATCTTTGTTCACTCGAAAAGCCGCCCAGTTTTCATGTTGCATTTCAAATCCTCAAGCCTATATACCTCACCACCTATTTCACTCTCATACTCTCTCATAATTCTTCTTACCTACTCAATCCCTCCTTCATATTTCTCATATCTATTTTTTGAAGATTTTTTTAAAAAAAAGCTTCTAATAATCTAACAGTGCTCTCATTCAGTTATCCATACTGGACAAATAAAGAAATCAAAAGAAGCTAAATTCCCTCAAGTGGTCAATCTAAAGCAAAAACAAATGTTCATAATTTAATACCGGATTAAAAACATATCATCCTTCAATAAACTCTTCAAAACTGACAAAGTGCCTAAGAAGTTTCCGATGTGATAGATGATTCTAGAGCTTTTGAAACTCAGCCATACAGTCATTACGGCCCAACTATCAAAACAAATCATTACAGCTCTTCAAGATGAAGCCAATTAAAACCACAACAGAAACACAAGATGAACAGGCAATCAATACATTCCAGGAGTAGTGTCTTTTTTGTCCTCAAAAGGAATGCCTCAGATATTTTGTTTTCAAATTTAAAGGGCAGTGAATGTTCAAAACATTTCAGATTAAGAAACAGTTACTAAGTGCTCTTTCCTTCAGTCTTTGAATACATGAGACAACCTTCATATCATCAGAAAGCTGTATTTATAGCTCTAATTGCGTCATTATGTGTCACAGTGATGACATATTGTGCACAGCACAGAAAGTTTTAGAAACAAAAAACTGAAATTGCTGGAAAAGTTCAGCAGGTCTTCCTGGTTAACATTTTGGGTCCAGTGACCCTTTCTCAGAACATTCCTTCTGAGGAAGGGTCACTGAACCCAAAACTCTAACTCTGATTTCTCTCCATAGAAGCTGCCAGACCTGCTGAGCTTTTCCAGCAATTTCTGTTTTTGTTTCTGATTTCTAACATCTGCATATTTTTACTAAAATATTTAGCCCACTCAGTCTGTGCTTCTGTTTATTACACACAACCCTAGTGTCAGCCAGCTCACTGATCAGGAAATAACGATACGTGCAACTGTGTAGGATCAGATAGGCTGAACATACGGTAACATGAAATTTCAGCACAGCTCATTATGGAACACACCAATGACATTCTTCCATTCAAATCCATATCCATCAACCCAACATTTTTTTTATTCTTTCATGGGATATGTGAGTTGCTGACATGGCCAGACACCTAAACCATCTCTCCTCTCCACTATCTTGGTTTTCTGTGAAAGCTCTTTAAAATTTGACTGCCTACAATTCCTATCCTTTCCTTCTTCAGTTCTGCCATTTTTAATCCCAATTCACCAACGAAGTGCCTTGGATACATTGTGTATTACAGTCATGATATGATTACAAGCAGTTGATGCTGACCACCAACAGTGCCAGATAGTTCACTCATTTGCATTTAGTAGAACATGCAAACATACATTATTATTCATAGATGGTTCCACAAGACACTGGTTTCAAATAATCACATTTAGCTTAGGTTACTGGCTGCTATATATTAAGTTTCTAGTTATTGAAAATTACAGCGTCCCTGCACAAGTGGCAAATTAAAACAATCATAGACATGTTGCTGTTCAAAATTGCTTTAAAGCCTGCAGGTTGGGTTAAAAAAAATCAGTTCCTTACGCTAGTGATTGCTGTGGAATTTTCAACAAAAATGCCTAGAGTTTTCAGTAAAACAAAACTGCCATTTTTCACATCACTAGAAATAACCCTTATTAATTAATAATTCCATTTTAGGTCAAATGTGGTGTCACAATTGTAAGGGAGGGATGCACTGAGAATCAAGTCCCACTATTCCTCTTTTAGTGTAAATGTGTTGATTCAATTTCCAAAATTGCTTCTCTTTTGTATTAATAGCAAGAATAAAAGAAACATCCACCAGTGTCTATTTCATTAAACTCTAAATATTCCATTTATTATAAACAAATCATATTCTTAAAGCAACTTGCAGATTCTGTTTAACACCTGATGTATAATATGAAATTAAAAAAACATATCTGCTTAATCCCACACACAGACACACTCAAACAATTCTAACAAGTCCCTGCAGAGATGATGGGTTTTAAACATAGCAAAAGGCAAAACCAACCCCTATAAGGCAAAGTATTGGAACAAAGGATAGAATATGATGACATCTCACATCTGTTTTTTTTTTCTGTTGAAGAAGTTAAATTGCTGTCAGTAGTAGATTAATGGTAGATACTCAGTTATGGCCCCAGTCAACATGCACTCGAGTCCTAAATACGTGGTCACAGTCCAGCATTTCAGGGTCTACCAGGTAGACAGAAATACTGGCATTTGGAAACTCTATCAGGATCCGAGGGATTTCAATTGAAAATGGAATATCAGGAAAGAGTCTTAAAGCTTCTGTGGTTTCTTCTTTACAATAAGACTCCTGAGTCTGTAGAACAGAAATCTAAATCCAGAGAAGGTTGCTCAGCACTATTAGCAAAAGGGTTCCGAGTTTGCTAAAATCCAAAGTTTTGATCCAGTAATTAAGGCAATGAACACCATCTGTTAGCTCATTGAAAGCTTTGTTAGCTGTTTTTCCAAATCTGTCTGATATCCAGTAAAAAGCAATTCATGCAAAGCACACATTGAATTATTAGTAAAAGAGAATCACCTGGCAAATCACTTTTCAGTCCAAATAGTCAAAAAAAACTTCCAGTTTCTAGACGACCGTTTAATATAAGTATTGATTCTGAACAATCTAAAATAAAACAGCACTGTCTTCCATTCACTACCACTTGAACTGGATTTTACCTTCAGCACACAAAAGACCATTGAAAATTTTAATTACTCTTTGCTTGTGGAGTCAATGTGAGGCAGAGGTCAGCACATACTTATATGTTAAACTGGAGAATGTTATAGCATAGTGTCATGGCATGGAGACACACAGCCAATTCAAATCAGTTTCCCTACCTCTTGCAATACTGTAAAATTAAAACTTTCAAAGACCCTAAAAATTGACCTCAATGATTCCTAGCTTGACTTTTCTTTTGAATAACTAGGCTTCATGAATAATTGATACCAGACATTGCATTCATAGCTTAAAAAGACTTAACAATTTATGAACAATATGGTAGCTTTAGCAGAGCGAAGTTAAAAACAAAGTGATTAAATGAATGTCTTTGTGGTTTCAACCACATTCACTCAAAAGACAGATAGAAAAACAAACATAGTTTGGGATTTTTTTTAATATGAAAAAGAAGAAAACTGGCCAAATTACTTAAGCGGTTTCCACAATGCATTGTTTCTCAGGTACTTAAGATTGTCTTTTGATCAATTTTCTGAAGATGTCAATCAATGTCACTTTTTCCACCTCACTCGGAGGAAGACTCAATAATATCTATATTGTAGCGTCTATTCTCTGAACTTCCAATCGTTGATAATGGCAGGTTAGGCAGGGAGCTTTCAAATTTTCATGCTGTGGCATCAACAGCCAAACTCCTTCTCTCAGAAACTGTTAGTTGAAAACAATTCAAAAAACTCCAGCCTGGCCCTCTGTTTCATTATTATGCTCTCTTGAGACTTTTGGCACCAGTTGCCAGATACTAACCTTATTAATCATCTGCTATCTGGATAAGCATTCTGCCACTCTGGAATCAACAATCCGATAAAGATCTTTGATCAGGAACCAACCTGAAATTAAACTCCAGGTCTGGCCTCAAATCAAATAACAGCTTGTTTATTGTGTTATTGTTTAAAGTGCTGTCGGGTCCACTGCTTTTCCTCATTTATATAACTGATTTAGATGTGAATATAGGAGGTATGGTTAGTAAGTTTGCAGATGACACCTAAAATTGTTGGTGTAGTTGACAGTGAAGAAGGTTATCTCAGTGTAAATGGGACCTTGGTCAGATGGGCCAATGGGCTGAGGAGTGGCAGATGGAGTTTTATTTAGATAAATGTGAGGTGTTGCATTTTGGTAAGGCAAAGCAGGACGGACTTATACTGTTAATGGTAGGGCCCTGGGGATTGTTGGCAAACAAAAGGACCTAGGGGTGCACGTGCATAGTTCCTTGAACATGGAGTTGCAGGCAGACAGGGTTGTGAGGATGGTGTTTATGGTGTGGAGGTGCCGGTGTTGGACTGGGGTGGACAAAATCTGAAGTCACACCACACCAGGTTATAGTCCAACAGGTTTATTTGAAATCACAAGCTTTTGGAGCCCTGCTCCTTCATTAGGTGAAGGTGTTTTGCATGTTTGTGTTCATTGGTCAGTGCATTGAGTATAGGAGTTGGGATGTTATGTGCGGCTGTATAGGACGTTGGTTAGGTTAGGCCACAAAAACAGAAGTTGCTGGAAAAGCTCAGCAGGTCTGGCAGCATCTGTGAAGAGAACTCAGAGTTAACCTTTCGGGTCCGGTGACCCTTCCTCAGTCCTGAGGACGAGTCACCAGACCCGAAGTGTTAACTCTGATTTCTCTTCACAGATGCTGCCAGACCTGCTGAGTTTTTCCACCAGTTCCTGTTTTTGTTTCTGATTTACAGCATCCACGGTTCTTTTGGTTTTTATTGGTTAGGCCACATTTAGAATACTGCGTTCAATTCTGGTCTCCCTGCTATAGATAAGGTTGCTAAACTTGAAAGGGTTCAGAAAAGATTTACATGAATGTTGCCAGGTTTGAGAGTTTGAGCTATAGCAAGAGGCTGAATAGGCTGGACCGTTGGAGGCCGAGAGGTGACCTTATAGAAGTTTATAAAATCATGAGGGGCATGGATAGTGTGAATAGCAAGGTCTTTTTCCCGGAGTAGGGGAGTTCAAAACTAGATGGCATAGGTTTAAGGTGAGATGGGAAAGGTTTAAAAGGGACCTGAGGGGCAACATTTTCATGCAAAGGGTGGTGCATGAATGGAGCTGCCAGAGGAGGTGGTGGAGGCTGGTACAGTTACAACATTCAAAAGGCATTTAGATGGGTACATGACTAGGAAAGGTTTAGACGGATATAGGCCAAATGCTGGCAAATGGGAATAGATCAGTTTAGGATATCTGCTCAGCATGGATGAATTGGACTGAAGGGTCTGTTTCCATGCTGTATAACTCTTTGATTCTATTATTCTCTTTTATTTTAACACAAGCTGCTGTGTAAAGTCCAAAGGCCATCTATCAGCACTCAGCTCGTTGTTCACAACTCCAAACTAAAAATGATAAAAAAGAAATGAAAAATCATTGACAATTCTAAGAGCAGAAGGAGGCCATTCAATCTATCGTAATTGCACTAGTTAAAAAGAAGCTAGCTGCTCGTTCTCATCCTTCCGGGACTCTGTCAGCAACCTTGCAGCTTAAAGCACTTCAAGGGTAGATCCGGTTGGGAATAAGGAGGATTATTAATAGTAGACCAGGATACCAGGTCAGAAGAGAATCTGAGTAAGTGATAATGGGAGCTGATAGTTGGAGAGAATGCATAGGCTGCATTGAAAGCAACCCTTGTCACGACTGGACCAAAGTGTGGGAGTGGTTAAAACACACAGAAGAACAGAATCAGGCTGTAAAGTTTTTGAACTCGGTGTTGAGTACTGAAGCTGCAGGGTCCCCAAGTGGGAAATGAAAAATTGCACTTCAAGCGTGCACTGATCATCACTGGAACACTGTAGCAGGACTGCAACAGAAATGTTGTTTTAGGGATATGGTGGTGTAATGAAGTTGGCAAGTAACTGGAAGCACGGTGTTATTTGACCAGACAGAATGTAGGTGTTCCGCAAAGTGCTCACCCAGTCTGCATTTCATCTCCCCCAGTCTGGAGGAGACCACCTGTGAACAGTGAATACAGTCGACTAGATTGAGTGAAGTGCAGGTAAATTGCTGATTCACCTGGAAGTTTTGTCTAGGGACTTGGATAATGAAGAGGGAGTAGGTAAATAGGTAGGTGTTGCACCTTCTGCAATTGCATGGGAAGGTGCTGTGGCAGTGTGGGAACGAGTGGATAAATCCTGGAGGGAACAGCGCCTGCGGAAGGCTGACAAGGCAGTTGGGGGGGGTGGAATTATGTACCCCGTTATGGCATCCCAATAGAGCTGATGAAAATGGCTTCTTATGATCCTCGAGACGCAGAGGCTTGTGGGTGACAAGTGAATCAAAGGTTATCGGGGATAGACGGGAATGTGGAATTTGAAATAAAAAGAGAGCAGCCATGATCTTAGTGAACAGCAGAACAGGCTCGAGAGGCCAAATGGCTATTTCTGCTTAATTTTTTATGTTCACATGTATTTGTCCTGCCACCTTAAGGACCGATGGACATGCAATTCAAGATCTCTCACTTCCTTTAACCCTCTCAATACACCCTGTTTATTGTGTATTCCCTTGTTTTGTTTGTCCCCTCCAAATGCATTATTTCACATTTCTCTGAATTGAATTACAGTGCTCCTTTTCTATCCATTCAACCAAACAATTGATTTAATTCTGCAATTGACTAATCCTGATGCCTCAGAAATGTGATGCCCTCCCTCCTAAACCAGCTTACCAACCATATGTTCAATCACTCAATTCTCCTATTCCTAAACTCACCAAAAGTGGCACTTGGAGAAATCTGAGACTGCTTTAGAGATTCTGCTTTTGAATCTTCTTCCCAGCTCCCTAAAATCTCTCTCAGAATCTCATCACGTTTCCTACTTAAGTCAATAGTCCCAACATGACCATCATCGCTGCCTGCTACTCTGAGAAGAATTGCTGCAACTGTTCCATGCGATCTTTACTCTGGCACTAGGAAGGCAACATACCACCCTGGTATGTCTGTCTAATGACTAATTCCCCTGACTAATGAATCTTCTATCAATTCCATTCTTTCCCTCTGCTTCCTCTCTCCATTACAGTGGGACTACGTATGGTGCCCCGAATATGGCCATGACTGTGCTCCTCTGAAGAACCAATGTCCTCACCAATATCCAAAATAGAAAACCAATGTGCAAGTGGAATCTCAGGAGTCTCCAACGATACTTGCCTGGTTCTTTTCAACTGCCTGCTAGTCATCCATTCTCTCTCTCTGCCTCAAAGCTTCGACCTTGTGGTGTAGCAACCTTTCTGAAGAGGCTATCCATGTAACCTTCTGCCTTGTAGATGCACCAGAACGATTCCAGCCTCCGCTCAAGCTCTGAAAGACACAGCTCATTATCTACAACTGGTGGCATGTCTTGTACATGTGGTTGTCAAGGACACCAGGGACATTCATGACTTCCGACATCTTCAGGCACACGCTTTCTCCATGGAGAGGTGATGGCCTAGTGGTATTATCGCTAGACTGTTAATCCAGGGAACCCGGTTGGTGTTCTGGGGACCTGAGTTTGAATCCTGTCAAGGCAGATGGTGAAATTTGAATTCAATAAAAATCTGGAATTGAGAGTCTAATGACTAATTAAACCATTGCTGTTTGTTAAGGAAAACCCACCTGGTTCACTGATGTCACTATGGAAGGAAACTGCCATCCCTTACCTGATCTGGCCAACATGTGACTCCAAACCCACAGTAATGTGTTTGACTCTTAACTACCCTCTGGGAAATTAGAAACGGATAATAAATGCTGGCCTAAACCAGCAGCACCTTCATCCCATAAATAAATTTTAAAAGTATTCTACAAGATCAAGCTGCCCTGTCGTGACACATCTTTGTTCCATTTGCATGAACTTTATTTCACTTTGGTTTACTTATGTTGAGTTTATTTTACTTGGTCTTAATTTAATAAACTTTACAACTCTTGATAAATGCTAACAAAACAGAGAAATATGACTAATATACAGATGCTAACAGCGGTTACTCGGTCATCAAACATCTCACAAATTTCCTGTGACATCAATGACTTTATTTCCTGATCCAGTGCAACTACAGTTGTCAGACTCACCTCCTCTCATTCCTCCTTCACCATCACCATCCAAGGCCCCAGATACACCTTCCAAGTGAAGTAGTGATTTACCTGAAATTTGTTCAATCCAGTCTACTGTATTTGCCTCTCACAGCGCAATCCCCTCTACACTGGAGAGACAAAACATACACTCGATAATCGGTTTGCCGAACACTTACATTCTGTCCATGTGAACGACCTTGAGCTTCCAGTTGCCTGCCAGTTCACTACACCACTGTGTTCCTAGACAAACATTTCTGTCTCAGACCTGCTGCAATGTTCCAGCGAAGCTCAACACAAGCTGGAAGGACTACACTTCATCTTCAGCTTAGGCACTTTGCAGCCTTCAGGACTCAACATCAAGTTTAACAATTTCAGAGCATAAGCACCTAGTTCTTTGTCTATACCTACCCCCACAACCCCAGGTACAAACACAAAATTGGTTGTATTGAGTACAGCCAACACTCTTCCAACTACTCATCATCCTCATTATCACTATCTAGCTTTTCTTCTTCCCTGGCTTCCCATCAAGAATCACTTTGTCTGCCTACTCTTTTTCTCTGTCTCTCTTTCTCTCTGAGCACCCTCTCCACTGGTCTGCCCATTCCTTTTGCAGCCCTGTCAACCATCCTCCGTCATCAAAATACACTTTTTCCTTGATGCTTTGAGCTCTGGAGAAGGGTCACAGGACTCAAAATATCAAGTTTGTTTTCTCTCGACAAATGCTGCCAGGCTTGCTGAATTTCTCCCGCAACTTCTGTTTTTGCTTGTTTGAGATCTCCTTTTTTATGTTGTTTAGGATGCACAATTAAGAAAACGGACTGGATTTTCATTGAGTCTTCCCAACTCCATGGACATTTATAAATGGCAGGTCAGACCGAGAGACGGAAGATCCACCCTTACTTCTAACAAATCCAATTTTTTTTTTCTAGGAGAAGAATTAGAATGGAATGAGATTCATCCAGGAGAGAAATCCAGACAGTGAAGTCCTTTCAATTCTATGCAACCAAATCCATTTTGCTTGATCCAAGGACATTAAGCTGCAATTTAGGAGTCACAAAAATTGATGCGGTAAATTTCAACACTCTTGAAGAGTCGATAAGATCTTTATGACTGTCATGATGAAGTTTTTTTAAAAAATTCCCTGCTCTTCAAACATTAAAAAGGTATGCAGCCATTACAGTTGCAAAAGAAAAGTCTCTCTGTTAGACAAGTTTGAAGGGCAGGCCATCTGTTGCAGTTTTAAAAATAAATTTTTAAAAATCTGTTTGTTCTAAAGAATTCTTTATGTACATTTCTCATTTCTCCTGTGAGAAATATGCCACGGAATCATAGAGTCATACAGCATAGAAACAGACCTTTCAGACCAAATAGTCTACAGTGACTATGTTCCCAAACTAAACTAGTACCATCTGCCTGCGCTTCACCCATAACCGTCCAAACCTTCCCTAGTGGTGAACCTATCTAAATATCTTTCAAATGTTGTAACTGTACCTGCATTCACCCATCCTCTGGTAGTTCATTCCACACATGAACGATTCTCTGTATAAAGAAGTTGCTGTTCATGTCATTGGGTTCACCCCAGGCATCAAGTGGCTCTTAGTGCATCTGTGTGAGTACCACCGAGACAGATGGTAAAATTTGAATTCAATAAAAATTCGAAATAAAATGCTAGTCTAATGGTGATTATGTAACCACAGGGAATGACCTGGACACTTCCCTTCCTTTTGGCTATTCCTTTTATTTCTGCTTCTGTTTTTGATCCTGCCTTTTGTGTACTAAGAGGGTGCCAGAGAATGCTGATTTTATCCACATTTCACTGTACACCTATATTCCTGTGCTCAAGTTCCCCTGACAACAAAATCTAAATCTAAAGTAAAATCTAATGCCTTTTAGGGAAGGAATTCTGCCATCCTTATCCGGTCTGGCCTAAATGTGACTCCAGACCCACAGCAATATGGTTGACTCCTAAATGCCCTCTGAAAAGTTAGGGAAGTTCAATTAGCACATCAATGCCTCTTCTATATCCTCAGGAGGCTAGTGAAATTTGGAATGTCCATAAGGACTCTTAAAATTTTTATAGATGCATCATAGGAAACATCTGGATGCTTTACAATGTGGTATGGCAATTGCTCTTCCCAAGACCAAAAGGAACTACAGAAAATTATGAACATTGCCCAATCCATCAGACAAACCAGCCTCCCATTCACTGCATTGGGAAAGGAATCAAAGACCCTTCCCACCCCGGTTATATTCTCTTCCACTTTCTTCCATCAGACAAAAGGTAGAAAACTTTGAATACACATATGAACAGATTCAAGAACAGCTTCTTCCTTATTGTTATCAGACTTTCTAAAGGACCTTTTTCATGTTAATGTCGATCTCTCTCTGCACCTTCTCGCCAGCTGTAACACCGTATCCTGCACTGTTCTGTTACGCTAATGCACTTGTATCATACGATCTGCTTGTTAAGCAGTTAAGACAACACTTTTCACTGTACTCGGTACATATGACAGTAATATATCAAATCAAAAAGTGCTGGACCAGCCAGTATTGGGCATATCCTATAAAATATTTTTTTTAAAAATTGGGATAGTTCCCACCCATCATTTTTAAAATTACTTGGAGTCATCCCAGCACTGCAGCAATCTGCCCCTTTGGATTTAGCTTGAGTGTCAATCAGCAGGCTGAGGTGGAACATACAAATTTACTGTAAATATTAAGATTTTATCTGATCATCTGCACAGGCTGTAGTATAGTTGTATGTGCTCCAGTGTGCACGAATGACTGCTTTTGGCACTGTGGAAATCAGAATAAATTAATGTCGGTATAAAGTTTCTGAGTTGTCAGATAAATATTTCTCATGGGAAGAAATTTGTTGAGTTAATGGCTACCGTAAAAGGTTGTCCAAGCTTGTGCAGTTTGACTTCTGCACATAGATATCTGCACTAGCCTGGATGGAGTAAACTGACAATCTAACAACACAGTACGACACATGGGCAAAAATATATTCGCACCTCTGATAGAATTAATGAGTTTTAACGAGAACGTTAGTAATTTGTTAATGATCTAAATTTAAGAAAACTGCATAACCTTTAAAAACATTCTAAAGTATCAAAAAAGTATTCTTTTTACAATTAACGCAAAACAAAGAACTGCAGGTGGTGAGGCGACTAGACATAGCACTTGGGATAGTAAATGGGATCAAAGGATATGGGGAGAAAGCAGGATTAGGCTATTGAGTTGATCGGGAAGAATGGCAGGGCAGGCTTGAAGGGCCAAATGGCCTCCTCCTGCTCCTATCTTCTCTGTTTCCATGTGGAGGTCCAGAGCAAAACAGATTTTGGTGGAAAACTCAGCAGGTCTAGCAGCATCTGCGGGAAGAAAGCAGAGTTAACGTTTTGAGCCTGGCACACTGAATTCTGATGAAGAGTCAGCAGACTTGAAATGTTAACTCTGCTTTCTTCCCGCAAATGCTGCCAGTCTGGCTGAGTTTCACCAGCAATTTCTGTTTTTGTTAACATTTTACAATTATTTAGTTATACAATAAAATACCACATACTGACATGTGAAAAGAACATTCCATTAAGTACCAGCAACCCCCGCACCGACATCATATCAATGAATCTAAATTGTGTTATTGTTCTAATCTTTTGATTTATCTATTATGTGCAAGGAAATAAACCAATACATGCAGAATCAGATGAAAGTATGTTTCAAAACCATTTACGACAGTGTGCATGATCCCAATTTGGCCATTGACAAGTTTTGAAGTACTTCCATGACATCATTGAAGATCCACACCTCTCAGCTAAACATACAAACATATAAATTGAATAAAAGCAGACCATTCAAACCTTCAAACATGCTCTGCCATTTAACAAGATCATTGACGGCCTGATTATCTTTTGAATTCCACATTCGCATCTACCCGCAATGATCTTCAATCCTCTTGCCTAACAAGACCCATCAGAAGACCCACCCTGACGTGTGTCATAGAGTCATAGAGTGTTAGAGTCATATAGCATGGAAACAGACCCTTCAGTCCAACTAGTCCATGCCAACCATAATCCCAAACTAAACTAGTCCCACCTGCCTGTGCTTAGCCCATATCCCTCCAAACACTTCTTATTCATGTACTTATCTAAATGTCTTTTAAACATTGTAACTGTACCGGCATCCACCACTTCCTCTGGAAGTTCATTCCATTCACAAACCACTCTGCGTAAAAACAAAATTGCCCCCCCTCGTGTCTTTTTTTGAAATCTTTCTCCTTTCACCTTAAAAGTATATCCTGTGTCCTGAAATTCCCCACGCTAGGGAAAAGAGGCCTGCCATTGACATTATCAATACCCCTCATGATTTTACAAACTTGTTTAAGATCACCCCTCAACCTTCTATGCCCCAGTGGAAAAAGCCAAGCCTATCCAGCCTCTCCCCTAACCTCTGTGGCCAAGAACAGCACCCCCTCAGAGAGGAAGGAGATTCCATGGCCCAGTTCAAGCATGTGGACAGTTGCAGGTAATATCCTTTCTCAGACAGGTACAGCTGGATGGAGAGTAAAAATTGTAGAAATTTGGAAAATGCTCATATTAAATGTTTTTTATATTTTGTTAATAAAATTGAGATGAATTCTGTGTCTCTTCATTCATCTCACTGTCAAAGGCATTAACTTGTTGAAGTATCCAAAGCACGGATGGCATTTGTCAGGACAAATGTGCAAAAATAACTAGCTTCAGACATGAAGCAGCAATTCATACAGCATGAGAAAGATTGTAAATTTGGTGGACAATGGTTTAGCATGAAAATGTAGCAGAAACTGTTAGCTACATTAACTGTTCTGAGGAAGGGTCACCGGACCCGAAATGTTAACTCTGTTTTCTCCTCCACAGATGCTGCCAGACCTGCTGAGCTTTTCCAGCAACTTTGTTTTTGTTCCTGATTTCCAGCATCCACAGTTCTTTCGGTTTTTAACTACATTAGTTAACTGAATAAATTCAAATGAGGAAATCTGATTCTGGTTGGTATATGATACATAATATTATGCTTCCAGACTAGTCTATCTTGAATTACGATAAAGCAAGTGGGAGAAAGATCTTCTGTTTCTGAAAGCCAGAAGGTCTTTGGACTTTTGCATCCTAATGTGTTCCACAATAAACATAGGTCCAAAGCTGCCCAGATCATGCCAAGCTTTAGATGTTGAGTTTATCTATCCATGGTGAGCCTGCTCATATCCAAGCAGAAGAGATCACAGCTCAGCAGTAAGCCTGCAAACCAAACTTCAATTCTTCAACATATACTTCCCTAAGCAATATCAACAAATTTATCCAAATACAAGGAGTCGTTTCTACTAAAGTGATCACAAGGACAAGTACATTAATAAATAGAAAAGGGAAACACAGAGCATTGCTTTAAAATTAAGATTATAGCATGCGTTGATACAGCACAGATTACAATAAAACAATAGAATGGACAATAGATCAAGAGCTTTCGATATTACATGATTAAAAGAACTAGAGATCACCAGGTCATTACAGATTTCAATTTCTAGCATTTTAGCATTGTAATAGGTTTTGTCATTCAACCAGACCTTGGCATAGACTCCTCAAGACCATTAGTTTTAAGAGAAGAAAGCAAATGACTTAACAACAGCTTCCCAAATGAATTATCAGTTAGTTACCAATGAGTAAAGAAGTCAGCCTTGCACCAATTATGTGCTGTGGATGGCATTTAAGTGATTGAAATGGGACTTCTGCCCTTCAATAGGCAGCTCCAACAGGCCTGGTAGCACCCCTGACCAGCAATAAGCACTGCTGCTAGACAGCCATGGAGCCCAGAGTGTGGTAAGTCAAGGGGTGATGAGCAAGGAGGATGTGACCGGCTCAGTGAGGGGGCTGGGTGAGGGAGTAGGTTTTGGAGTATAGGCGAGCGGGAAGAAACAGTGTTACTATAGTCTTAGGGACGCCCCAATGGGTGACACTTAGCTTTCAAAGATGATACTACCCTTTCCTTCCCACGATTTTAAAAATTTCAATAAATGGCTGCCCACTCCCAACTGAGTTACAGAATGGTGACGGAAATATTAAGGTCAGTTGGGTTTTTATCAAACTCAGCTGACCAATCTTCATTTACTTATGTATGGTGGGTGACCTGATTTTGGCACTTCCCCACTTTCCTTATTATGAATGTGATGAAAAGGTAGTTCGAAAG
The DNA here is from genome assembly GCF_021869965.1 of Rhincodon typus. Lineage (NCBI taxonomy): Eukaryota > Metazoa > Chordata > Chondrichthyes > Orectolobiformes > Rhincodontidae > Rhincodon > Rhincodon typus. The sequence goes on from NC_063334.1 coordinate 111,780,541, forward strand.
CACTCTAGACGAGTCAATGCGATATCCAGCCCATGGCTTGATCTTCGGCTGGTTAGTGATGAACTTGTGATTTAATGCAGTCGCTTTGAGTCAAATGTTCCTCATCAGCTGTCATGAAAAGTGTGTCAATGAATTTACAAACCCACAATTAAAATTTAGATTGTGTCTGTTATATGACCTAATACTCAAATTTCACATATGAATCGAATTTATAGTTTACTTCAATCTCGTGAGTTCAGGAGATACATGAAATTTTAGGTGGTATACTTACATAGCAATAATATTTTGATTTATATTATTAAAGTGATAGGTTGCACATCCTTGTGGTTATAATTCTTTGTTACTTTAATATGGCAACTTGCTTTTCCTGAATGAGTTTACTTCATCTGAAACATTTTATGTCAGCAAATGTCCTTTTAACCCTTAATCCTCTCTCATTTCTATATGCTTTCTGCCATTTCTGTGAATATTGAAATGTGATTTATACCTTACTTATTTTCCAAGACTTTCTCTTTGATCTTGTGGGTGGGAATGAAGTCAGACTCCTTTCTAGAGGTCAAGAGGCTCATTTCCTGATTGGAGAGATCTCACAGCCACATCTAAAATTCTATTCTTTGAGTAATTCCCAAATTCGCAGTTGGAGTGGAATTACCTAGAGCAGTGTGGACAATAACAACAAAGTTGGTAGAAGATTTGAAAATGAAAAAGTCGCATTCCCGACTTCAAGAAAATAATTTCCAACTTTCCCCTTAGGCTTTCAAAAGTGAGTTCTGAATCTTGCTGAAGAGCAGCAGATATCTCATTTCCTTGCTCTTATACCTCATTGCCAGTTAAATCTGTTGTCTGGAACAGGGTGTCTCTAAGACCCTGCAGACTCCTCAACCACTGTACACAACTGGTACATGACCTTGTTGGTGATGACGGGAAGTTGTAGGTTGAAGGAAAGAGTTTGAGGTACCCGTGTTTTCTATCGAAATGTGGCTAACTGGGCCTTCCAGGGATAGATGTGATTGTTGCCTGCACAACTCCTGCTTCCAGGAGGGAATCTGAGGTTGTGTGCCATTCTGCCAATTTTCCTGAGGCTGGCAGGGTTTGGAATGATTTGCAGTCACGGGCTAGGTGTCCAACTCGGCCGCAGTTATAACATGGAATAGGCCTGGAGGAAGTGGGAGGGCATTCTCTTTCTCAGGGGGCAGGTGAGGTGTATGGGGGTGAGGTCTGTTGGGGGCTTTTTGGTGTCATTCTGTCCCTTCCTTCATTCCTCTAAGTTGGAGGTGGGTCTATAAGAAGTGTGGATCGCACTTATGCAGACTAACTGTCTGGATGGCTGTTGTGTCCTCAAGTCCCTCTGCCCACACAGCAATTAATTTGCGGAGGACCCAAGCCTCATTACAGGAGGCTTCAGAGGAGTCAAATCTTAGACATGTACCCCTTCCACTTTCTGAGGCATGGAAGACAAGGGTGCAGACCCAGTTCTTCTGTTGTTCATTGATAAGAGAGGTGCAGGTCATGTCCCCGAAAACATGGACTAAGTGGACCCAGAGTCTCTGGGCAAACCTGTTGGGGTGTTCCCCTTGTTGTTGTTGGCACTTGCGCAGAGCCTCTATGGGGTCTGTCTCATCCTGCCCTACAGCCATCATGTCATCAAAGGGTCCCACTTCCACACCGTTGGTCCTCAGGGAGGGTTGAATGGACCGCTGGGCTGAGGCACATGGTGATTCATTTGGTTTGCTCCCCCCGCATCCAGTCCATGTATGACAGACTGTCAGTAAACTTCATCAAAAAATGTATATGCATCTGAGGTGGAAACAAAAAGTGTCACTATTTTGGCAATATCTGCCAGCCGGTTGGTATATGCAGAGTGATCTTCAGCTGTGTGACCACAGGATTATGGGTTGTGGTGCCAGCTGTGGGTCAGTGTGTAGGTCAGGGTATGGGTCGGGCATGCACGTTGGAGGCAGTCAGCCAGGAGAAAGGTGGCAGGGGTCCCATCCGTGGGGGACAGAGGTGGACTGGATTGCGGGTGGGTCAGTGTAATGTCTCTTGCTTTCTCCTTGCAAGGTAGAACCCCAAAGGCGCACATTATCCCATTCTGCGTGGACACCTGTTTCTCTCGGGACTGTATTTGTTCCTGGTACTTTGAATGCTTCATGTTAGGATCTGATGCGTATTGCTTTGTGTTGCAGGCGTGGAGGATCCATATAGCTGCTTGGAGCTCACCACATTGTTGTTTCAGTCTGTCAATATACAGTAAGGCTGCCTCCCAAGCCCCAACAGCCCTCCTCCCGCTAGCATAGGATCTTTCAAGCTGTCCCATATGGATTAGGTTTTCCCGCAACATTCTTCCTTGTTCTTTGTGTAAGAGCTCCAGACTTGCATTCTCTTCTGTCATAGTTTGCAGTTCTTTTCGGAGTAACCGGATCTCAGCTACATTACCCTGGGAGTTTTGGATGCAGGCAGCAGCAATTGCTGGGGAAAGCTTTTCAGCTTTCTTTCCCAGTTCTTTGTGTGCTTCTTGCCACAGTTCCTGTGCCAGGGAACCTTCGCTCCAAGAACAGTCTTGCTTACTGCAAAATTCTGCCCACTTGGGCCATTTTTTAAACTGATATTGGTTCAGGGTGTCCTGCCATGTTTGAGCATGGGATCTCTTTTATCATTTAATCCTTCAATCTAATTTGTTTAAAAGGAACGTTAGTATCTAGTATAGTCATCTGGCTCGTGCTTTGCCTGTTACAGTTTAACATAACTGGTTTATGGCTCAGTCGTAGTCAGTACCAGTGTCTCGCATGTTCAATTTATGTCCTGGCCTTTGCACGGAACAGCTGCCCTCTTAAGAATCAGCTCAGGCTGAAAGGGAAGATAGCCGGCAAGGTTAGCAGTTCGGGTTTGGAGGATCTTAAGGATCACTTCAAACTGAAGCCTTTTAACAGGGATGCCAAATGTTGTATGGAACAGGGTGCCTCTAAGACTCCTGAACCAGTGTACACAATATTAATTTACCCAGGTACCTTCACATGTGTCAGGAGAGGACTACACAGCACGAGCCTGCCGTCAGTGAACTAGGTCATAATATATTTGAAGACAACAAAGGTTAAGAGTTAAATTTTACATTTTAACAACTCTATTGCTAACTATCTGATTCTTTAGATACTTGAAATACTTCCCAAATACTTGTAACTTTGCTGGTCTGATGAATTGTTCAGTCTGTTCCTCTCTTCATGGGTTGACTCTGTCTCTCTGGTCATTGGGTGAGCTGCTCTGGTCACTGCTGTATCCCAACATGCCTCTAGGTAGGCTGGAGAGTTGGGGTTACCCATGTCCTGATAGGCTGGTTCTTATGCTCTCCTGGTTACCTTCCGGAAGTTTCCAAGGACTTGACCAATCAGAGGTATTAATTGGCTTTATCACCTTGAAATCCTGCTAATGATTCTCGATGGCTTGCTTAACAGCACCCCCTTTGATGTGTCTGCTCTTAGAACCTGGAGGTTTGATTTTATCCCAGAATACACACCCGATCTAAGAAAGGGTCCCGACCCAAAACATCAGCTTTCCTGCTTCTCTGATGCTGCCTGGCCTGCAGTGTTCCTCCAGCTCCACACCGTGTTATCTCAGACTCCAGCATCGGTAGTTCTTACTATCTCTCTACACCTGTCTTTTTTGTCTTACTAAGGCATGTCTGTCCCATGCATCTAGTATTGTTTGTTTGTCAGGAAAGGTTGAGTTGCCCTTTCACATTTTCTGAAGAAGGGTCTAGGCCCGAAACGTCAGCCTTCCTGCTCCTCTGACGCTCCTTGGCCTGCTGTGTTCATCCAGCTCCACACCTTGTTATTTCACACTTCCTAGACAACAAGGTGCAGGGCTGGATGAACACAGCAGGCCAAGCAGCATCATAGGAGCAGAGAGGCTGACGTTTCGGGCGTAGACCCTTCATCAGAAAAGCTTGGCCTGCTGTGTTCATCCAGCCCTGCACCTTGTTGTCTCGGATTCTCCAGCATCTGCAGTTCCTACTATCTCCATTTCACACTTCCTGATGTGTTCTGGTGCCTCTCTGGTTTCAATCACCTGGGCTTTGATCTTACAAGGACTTGACCCTAGGCAGAATTGTCTCTTGTGTGTCAGTCTTGACTCAGGCATTCCCAACATGCTTTACTTTTTTGGCCAGTTTTGATGCCCTTTTTATTTCAGTTGCTATGCTCGTATTTCTGGCCTCCCTTCTTAATGATTTTTATTTCACTTGAGTAGTCACAGGCTGCTACAAATCTCACCTCATTTTCATGCAACTCTCAATTCTCCCACTTTCCCCAGGGAAACAGGACAGCGCTAACACCTGACATGAAAGTCAGAGTCGGGTACCAGACAGCAGCAGGTCACCATGTGCTCCTCCATCACCACGATTTCCCTTCGGGCTTTTGAATGGCACGGTGGCTCAGTGCTTAACACTGCTGCCTCACAGTAGCAGGGACCTGGGCTCAATTCCAACCTCAGGTGCCTGTGTGGTCTTTGCACATTCTCCCCCTGTCTGTGTGGGTTTCCTCTCACAGTCACAAAGATGTGTGGATTGGCAAATCTAAATTGCCCATAGTGCCCAGGGATTAACCATGGGAAGTACAGGGTTGCAGGGCAGGGGTGAGTCTGGTGGGCTGCCCTTTAGGGGGATTGGTGTGGACCCAATGGCCTGCTTCCACACTGTAGGGACTCTATCAGGACTGACAGACACTGGAAGGTAGTGGCATTGTCAGTAGACTAGCAGCCTAATCTTCTGGGGACTTGGGTTCAAAGCCCACCACAGTAAATGAAGACCATAAACCCATTGCTATAAAAAAAATCTGCCTGGATGGGCACTGCGGAGCATACCATGCTTTATTTCCCTCTCCAACTCCATTTTGTTTTAGCCCTTCCCATTCCCTGCCCCGACTTTTGATGGTTTGCATTGCCTGTAACAGGCTTTGCCTGTAAATATCCAATTGGCTGCACGGATGTTTTACCGGTGACAGTTAATAGTTAAAAACAAAAAAAATGCACGGTGATTTGGTGATGGGAACATCATTTGATTGTGTGTAATAACACTTCCAGGTACTAATAATAAAAACCTGTCTGGTCCACTTCTGACTGATAAAGAAGGAATTCTTGTATCTGGCTTGCATGTGACTCCAGACTCAAAGGAAGGTGTTTAACTCTCTGACATGGCTGAGAACTCAGTTTAAGGGCAGTCAGGGATGAGCAGTCACATCCCATGAGAGAATATAAGTAAAAGAACCTCTTCCAACTATCCTCCATATGAGTGGGCATCACCATCCTCACACCACATCATCTTGGCTGCTTTCAGAACAGCACACGTAGCCTTTCAGGTCTTCACTTTGGAGCTCAGGAACACATGTGCCTTGCATGCTTCTACCAGTTTGTTTTGGCCACAGGCACTTGGTTTAACCAGCGTCTGTTTGCAGTCCAGGGATTAGACCACAACTTGCACAGCAGATCCAAAGCAACCAGTCCATGGGTTTTACATGGATGCGGTGTAGGTACTCATTCAGGGCAGGCTCCTTTCAATTAGGGCCATCTGATGGTTTCTGACAGCGCAATGTTCCCCCAACACTGTATTGAGCCCTCAGCCTGGATGATATGTTCACAACATTTGAGTGAGGCATTAGCCTTCAAAACTTTACAGTACAGGTCGAAGGTCTGGAAACGGATTACTGGTCTCAAAATATTAACATTGTTTTCTCTCCACAGATGCTGCCAGACCTGCAGGTTTTCTCCAGCAGTTTCTGTGTTTGTTTGTTTTTAGTGTTTGCACTTTGGTTATGGGCACTTTTAAGAATAAAAACAAGTTTTAGGATTTTATGAGTCTCCTCTTTTTTTGAAATTGTATTCATAGTGCACATACAGTGAAGCAATCGATAATATAACCTATTCTCCTGTGGCACATGATAAGAACTAATACATACAGTATATAGGGATCGATGTATAGATGGTTACTTTAGTTGGCTGGGTGCTGGTCTGTGACATGGAATGATACAATCAGTGAGGCATCACTGGAAAGGAGCCACTATAAGCTGAGATCACCATAATGGTCCTGTTTTTCCTACCTCACCTCCCACCTGAGGTGCGGTGACCCTCAGGTTAAGCTATACTATTCTAATATAGATATCGCAGGTCCACCACCATCTCGGATTGGTCATGTTGAAATTTGTTGTGTCACCAAGTTTAAATAGAGAACACTGCAGGGTCAACAGCTGAATACTGTAATTCCTGAGCAGAGATAAAATGCACACTCATGTTCCAAATTATAATTATAATCCCGATATTCAATTCAATCATACATAGATTTTAATCCTCAAATTACCACACTACATGCTGCATTGGTATATGTTTAACTGTGTTGATCAAAACAGATTTACTGTAATTATAATGTAGATATTAATTTTTAACTAATTCATCCATAAAATTAAAACTTTGTCACCTGCTGTGGTTCAAGAAAAGTGCTTGTGACTTTCATTATTAAACATTTTGAATCCATTGAAGTGCAAAACAGAGATACAACATTCTATAACATTTCTTCCTCAAGAAGCAAAGCTCAGGAAGCACAATAATTGAGCAGAAAACCTGCAATGATTAATCTGACCTGACTGATGAATTATTTTAAACACAAACTCCACCTTTTTTTTATATTTTTTGATTTTAAAAAGCATATCAGAAATGATTCATTATTGAGCTTAATTTTATTCCTTAACTGGTTCTTCTTCCAAGTTATTCCCATATATTTCATCTGGCAGTGCTGTTTCCTGCAAAGGTATAATTATGCAAATTTCATCAGCCTATCAATATAACACAGGGCCTCCACATGTAAAGACAGAGCTTTTGTTCAATACAATGATGGTAGAGGGTGTTATTAAGAAGGGAACTTTGTTGTATGTGGCTTCAGGAGTTATTTTAACTTTTGGCAATGTTGTATGATGGGTGAAATTGCTTGACTGCCTGTTAATTACCTTTCTTCTTGTGATCTATGTATATATCACTGGTGTGAAGTGTTCTATATCCAGATTGAAGACGTGACAAAAAACTGTAGTAGATAGAGTTCACTTTGTGAATGTGATGTGAGAATGTGAAAATCGATCAGAATGTATTCAAATGAAAGCAAGGGGCTGTAGAGGATGAGACAGAAAGCCCCCCCCACAGAAATCCCTAAATGCTCATAAGTTGGTGCAAAATATAATGGGAAAGTTCTGCACCAGACTGGCTAAGCATTTTTATGTGCTCTGATGGGACTTGGTCAGAAGTCACATGACACCCGGTTATAGTCCAACAGGAAATCACAAGCTTTTGGAGCGCTGTTCCTTCATCAGGTGACTTCAACCCTTGTGACGAAGTAGTGCTCCAAAAGCTGGTGATTTCTGACTTTGTCCACCCCAGTCCAACACCGGCACCTCCACATGATGGGACTAGGGCATTGCTGGCTGGCTAGCATTTTGTTGGTCGTCCCCATTTTTGTCCCAACTCTGTTTAATTGTTATACTGTTTAAAGCTTTCCACTGTATTTCAGCCTTTGTATATTTCACACATAAATAAATCAAAACATGCAGTTTAGCCTGTACATTTTGTCTTCATATTGTCCTTTTTTTTCTTTTTTGGTGAAACAGAAGTATGCAGTAGGCATTTCAGGCATTCTGCAGCAAGACTATGAATATAATTCAGCACACCAACCTGTACAAGGCAGTGAATAAAGACAAGTATGTGGAAATTTAAGCCATTCATCTTTCAAGGCACTTTTAAGAGGTCTGTGCGAAGAGTTATTTGGCCGTGTTTAATGCCTTGATTCCTCTGACTCGCAGTTTACAAATTACAAACACCCTAAATGAGCAATCATTTTATATGAATACAAAATAGTGCTTAAACCTTAGTCTAACTTTTTGACATTACCTTTATTTTCAAGCAGCTTGAGATATTACTTAAAAGTGGAATATATTAGAGAACCTTTAACCTTGATATTGCACTAAGTCTGTCACTGCAGTGTGCTTGAAAGGATGAAGAGCAGCAGTGACAGAAGGTCATTTTAGACAGACGCACAAGTCCCCTACTACCAAGGCAGATGAGGATCGCTGAGTAACTGTGGTGTATTACACCTGCTTGCAATAATAATTTGGCAATTAGCAGTAGAAACTTGAAGAATCTTTGGGAAAATGGATTTCCCAACTCAGCCTGCCAAGAAATTGCTCAGGTGCAATGCAATAATACATATTCACAGGAAAGCAAGCAAAGCAACTTAGTGTCCATTACCAATGTGGAACAATCATTTATTAATAGGAAAGTAGGATTTAGGAATGGGAGAAGGTCATTTGGCCCTCTGAGCCTGTTCAGTCATTTAACAAGATCATGGTCCTGATTGCAAGAATACTGAGAGAGCTGAATGGAGTGGATGTGGGGGAGATGTTTCCACCAGTAAGCAAGACTAGGACCCAAGGGCAGAACTTCAGAGTGAAGGGATGATCTTTTAAAAGTGAGATGAGAAGGAATTTCTTCAATTAAAGGGTGGTTAATCTGTAGAACCCATTGCCACACAAAGCTGCAGAGGCCAAGTCATTGAGTGTCTTTAAGACAGAGATAGATAGGTTCTAAAATAAAAACCAAAAGAACTGCGGATGCTCTAAATCAGGAACAAAAACAGAAGTTGCTGGAAAAGCTTAGCAGGTCTGGCAGCATCTGTGGAGAGAAAATCAGAGCAAACGTTTCAGGTCCGGTGACCCTTCCTCAGAACTGTTCCCCAGAACCTTTTAATTGAAGAAATTCCTTCTCATCTCACTTCCAAAAGCTCATCCCTTCACTCTGAGGTTCTGAGGAAAGGTCACTGGACCTGAAACATTAACTGTGATTTTCTCTTCACAGATGCTGCCAGACCTGCTGAGCTTTTCCAGCAACTTCTGTTTTTATGCCTAGATAGATTCTTGATCAGTTAGGTGAACAATGGTTACGCGAAGAAGGCAAGAGAACGACATGGTCACCAACAAGACCATGTCGTTCTCTCAGCTTGACTTTTCTGTCAGTCCCCATAAACCTCAAGCCTACTATCTATCAAAAATCTAGCTGAATCAGCCGTGATTAAAGTCAATGACCCAGCCTCCATTGGTTTCTGGGGCAGATAATTCTACAGTCCAACAACTTTCTGATGGAAAGAAAAAATATCCTTATCTCCTTTAGAAAAACAAGATCTCTTATTCTTAAACTGTATTCTCCTCTTTTAGTCACTTCTACAAAGAAAACTCTGTCAAGTCCTCTCTGGGTAGAATATGGTTTGTTGTGATTACTTCTAATTATCATCCACAGGGGTCTTTAGTCAAGATTTTTAATTGCTTTCAAGCTATTGACTAGCTAGAACAGAAGTCTGCTGAATGCACTAAATCCATCACTTTTATACACTTTTGTCATGTCCACGCGTTATGTTATTCGAATTCCAATCTTGTCATTGCATAATCATATGATAAAAAGACGTCTCCAGGCTTACATACATTCTTCATTCATCCAAGCAAGGGGGAACCCAATCTCACCCTGGCATGATTCTGATTTGATAGTAGTTGCTCAATTCCTTATCTTTTGAATTTCTTTTTTTCCTTACATCCCACTTCTGTCTCCTAACCAGCTAATCCCTTGCGATTCTCAAGAACCTTCTGGAAAGTGCCTCTTCTTCCCAGGCTTTATGGTGTACAAAGTCCCTCTGGAAAATCAAGTTCCTTCATTTTTATTGTAAGCATTGAAATCACTAGTTAACCTTCATCATCCACAAGTTCTCAGTGTTTCAATAAGATCATCTCTTATCCATCTAAATGCCAATGGGTAAAGGCTGGGCCTGTCCAATCTCTTTTCATAAACAAGGCCTTTATCCCAGGAATGTGCAAGTGAACCTTCTTTGAGCTGCTTTGACTGCAAGAACAAGCTTTCTCCAAGAACTCTGCAAATGCTGGGATAGGCAGGTACATGCTGTAGTAAAACTATTTTTACAAACTATACTTCCAAGGAGGATTTAAAGATAATAGCAATAATTAAAATAAAAACAGAAAGCGCTAAGGTTATCTTCCTTTAGATAAAAATCACTTCATACCTCTCATCTCTCCTATGTACTTCCTCTGCACACACAGCAACAGCTACCTCTGGTCTCTTACTTTTAGTAAAGCTACAATCTGATCCATGACTTTTCCCTTCTGAGTTTCCTTTTCAGACTCATCCTTATGAACTCCAATAAGTCCCATGGGTTTCTCTCTCAACCTCCAGCAGTCTGGATGATTCTGTCCTCCCTAGTAACAACGGAAACACTTTGTCTCCTGATTTTCAATTTTCAAACTCAAAACGTAACAACAATCCTCCTGCAACTATTGATTTTAAAACAGTTATTTTCTCATTTCAGCCCATAATTTTAAAAAATTGAAAAATAAAAGGATGTGGTCTTTACATGTCCAATATGACTAACTGTCTAAACAATAAGTAAGTTACTTTTCATTCAATCACATTCATTTATTCATTAAGGCTGTGGGTGTCACTGAATCAGCCAGTAATTGTTGCTCAATTCTAATTGAACGAGGTAAACCGTATTCTTGACAACTGATTGGCTATTCAGGCTGTTTCAGAGAGTATTAAGATTCAACAGCACGCTTGTCATCCTGGAGTCACATTTAGACCAGACCAAATAGAGATGGTTAATTTATTCCTCTAAAAAGCATTGATAAAATAGATACCTTTTTCTTTTAACAACTGTCCAATAGTTGCATTGTCACTATTACTGATGCCAGTTTTATTATGGATGAATTTAGTTAACTGAATTTAAATTTCCCAACTGCTATGGTGGGGTTTGAACTCAAGTCTTTAAATCATTAGGTCTGGCAGCATCTGTGAAGGAGAAAACAGAGTTAATGTTTCGGGTCCGGTGACCCTTCCTCAGAACTGATAGAACATAGAACATAGGACATAGAACAGTACAGCACAGTACAGGGCGTTCGGCCCACGATGTTGTGCCGAACTTTTACCCGAAACCTAAGGTCTATCTAACCTCCGCCGCTACCTTATACTATCATCCATATGACTATCTAATAGCCGCTTAAATGCCCCGAATGAGGCCGACTCCACTACCCTCTCCGGCAATGCATTCTACATTGCAAAGGCTGAGCGCCAGCTCTTGGATACCTCTGCCGACCTGCCCCTGGACGATGATCCCACCATGGCACATCAGACCATTGTATCCACTACGGTTACGGATCTCATTTCATCCGGTGATTTCCCCGCCTCCACTTCCAAGCTAATAGTCCCCCAACCCCGTACAGCTCGTTTCTACCTCCTGCCAAAAATCCACAAACAGGACTGTCTGGGCAGACCCATTGTTTCAGCCTGCTCCTGCCCCACAGAACTCATCTCTTCCTACCTTGACTCAATCTTCTCCCCCCGGTCCAATCCCTACCCACATACATCCATGATTCATCTGACGCCTTACGCCGGTTTCAAAGCTTCCAGTTTACCGGCTCCAGCCACCTCCACTTTACCATGGATGTGCAATCCCTTTACACATGCATTCCCCACCAGGAAGGTCTTAGGGCTCTCCGTTTCTTCCTGGAGCAAAGACCTGAACCATCCCCACCCACCACCACCCTCCTCCGCTTGGCCGAACTTGTCCTCACCCTCAACAACTTCTCTTTCAACTCCTCTCATTTTCTTCAGCTAAGAGGGATCACCATGGGTACCCGCATGGGCCCTAGTTATGCCTGTCTCTTCGTGGGGTATGTGGAACATTCCTTGTTCCAGTCCTATTCCGGCCCTCACCCACAACTCTTTCTCCGATACATCGATAATATCATCGGTGCTGCTTCCCTCTCTCATCTGGAATTGGAAAACTTCATCAATTTCGCCTTCAATTTCCAACCCTGCCCTCACTTTCACCTGGTCTATCTCTGACTCCTCCCTTCCCTTCCTCGACATTTCTGTTTCCATTTCTGGGGATAGACTGGCCACTAATATCCATTACAAACCCACTGACTCCCACAGCTACCTGGACTATACATCGTCACACCCCACTTCCTGTAAAGACTCCATCCCATTCTCTCAGTTCCTCCGTCTCCGTTGCATATGTTCAGATGAGGCCAACTTCAACAAGGGAGCTGCCGAAATGTCCACCTCCTTCCTCAACCGAGGTTTCCCCAGCTCCGTTGTCAACAGGGCCCTCAACCAGGTCCGACCCATCTCTCGCACTTCCGCCCTCACCCCTTCTCTTCCCTCCCGCAACAGCGATAGGGTTCCCCTTAGCCTTACCTACCATCCCACCAGCATCCACATCCAGAAGATCATCAGATGCTATTTCCGCCATCTCCAGCATGATTCCACCATCAGACACATATTCCCCTCCCCTCCCTTGTCCTCTTCCGCAGGGACCGTTCGTTCGGGACATGCTGGTCCACACTTCCTTCACCCCCAACACCTCTCCACAGCCCTACAGCACCTTCCCCTGTAACCGGCGAAGGTGCAACACCTGCCCATTTACCTCCTCCCTCCCCAGTATCCAAGGGCCCAAACATACCTTCCAGGTGAAGCAACACTTCACCCGCACTTCCCAGAATCTAGTCTACTGCATTCGCTGCTCACAATGTGGTCTCCTCTCCACTGGGGAAATGAAGCGTAGACTTGGTGACTGCTTCACAGAACATTTACGTTCTACCCGCAAAAAAGACCCTGAACTACCTGTTGCCTGCCACTTCAAAGCACCACCCTGTTCCCTGGCCAACATCTCTATCTCTGGCTTGCTGCAGTGTTCCAGTGAAGCCCAACGCAAGCTGGAGGAACAACACCTCATTTTCCGCTTGGGGTCCCTGCAGCCCTCCGGACTCAACATTGAGTTCAATAACTTTAGGGTCTAAACTCTCCCATGTCCCAGCCCCCTACCCCACACACCAAGCCTTGTTACCACATAGCCTGTCATTACACACCCCCTGTTGTTAGTCACTAACAGTCCCCATTAACAACTATTCACCCTCCCAGCCTAATTGTTAGCAACGCCTTTGTCTGTCCAAGTGTCTTTCTCTCTCTTTGGACTCTATCCTATCGCTTACTCCCTACCCCACCCATCTCCCTATTTTCTGCATATAAACTGACGTTTTCCCAGCCACCATCAGTTCTGAGGAAGGGTCATCGGACCCGAAACGTTAACTCTGTTTTCTTCTCCACAGATGCTGCCAGACCTGCTGAGCTTTTCCAGCAACTTTGTTTTTGTTCCTGATTTACAGCATCTACAGTTCTTTTGGTTTTTCTTTAAATCATTAGTCCTGTTTGCAGAGGAAGCAAAGATCTTGCATCAAGAACATTAGGAATGATCTACTAAGGCTACTATCAGGTGGAAAATATGTTTGGCACACTTGCTTTCATTGGTCAGAGCATTGAGTATAGCAGTTGGTATGTCATGTTGCAGCTGTACAGGATGTTCTTGAGGACACTTTTGGAGTACTGTGTACAATTTTGGCTGCCTGCTCCAGGAAGGATGTTATTAAACTGGAAAGGATACAGAAAAGATTTACAAGGATGTTACTGAGGCTGGAAGTTTGAGTTGTAAGGAGAGGTTGGATAGGCTGGTTAAAAATGAATCAGAGATAGTAGGAACTGCAGATGCTGGAGAATCCGAGACAACAAGGTGCAGAGCTGGATGAACACAGCAGGCCAAGCAGCATCATAGGAGCAAAAAGGCTGACGTTTCGGGCCTAGACCCTTCATCAGAAATGGG
>NC_063334.1:111794681-111845269 GCF_021869965.1 Rhincodon typus
CTGCTCCTATGATGATGCTGCTTGGCCTGCTGTGTTCATCCAGCTCTGCACCTTGTTGTCTTGGATAGGCTGGGGTTTTTTTTCTCAGGTGTGTAGGAAGTTGAGAGTTGACATTATAGAGGTTTATAGAAATCATTAGAGACACAGGCAATGTGAATAGCCAGGACTTTTCCCCATGGTGGGAGAGTCCAAAAAAGTATGCATTGTTTTAAGGTGAGAGGGGAAAGATTTGAAAAGGACCCGAGGGGAAACCTTTTCACACAGACGGTGGTATGTATATGGAACAAACTGCCTGAGGAAGTGGTAGAGGTGAGTACAATTACAATATTTAAAAGACATTTGGACAAGTATATGAATAGGAAAGGTTTAGAACGATATGGGCCAAATGCAGGCAAATGTGACTGGTTCAGTTTGGGAAACCTGGTCAGCCTGGACGAGTTGGACTGAAGGATCTGTTTCCATGCTGTATGACTCTATGACTCTCTGAGTCATTAATCACAAAGATAATCAGAAAATGTTTATCACAACAAAGGTGGCTATGGTAATACAAACAGAGGAATCAATGAAAATGGAGAGAATGGGTAGAAATGAATCTCAGCAACAGAAACATATATAGACAAGCAGAGAAGCTGGACAAATGGTAGATGGAATTTAATTCAAAGAAGTGTAAAGGTTTTGTACGAGAACAATATTGTGCATACAACTACACCAAATGGATCACCCAGCAGTTCAACAAGACAGCTCACCACCATCATCTCAAGGGCAATGAGGGATGGGTAATAAATGAAGATTCAGTTGTGAAAGCCCACATCCCATGAATGATTTCTTTTATTTAAAAAGAAAAGCTTAGAATAATTTTTTTCAGTGAAAGATTTGCTTCACCTCATTGTGATAGGATCTTCTTTGGCAAATTTGTTGCCATTAACACTTGCACTTTTCGTGAAGAATTAACCTTACATCAGCCTTTGGCAGAATGCACAAACTTGAGTAACACTAAGTAATTTATTACATCATTCTAAGACCAGCCATGATTGGATGATGCAGCAGCAGCCCCAGTGTACCAAATGGCCTCATTCTGCTCCTATATCCTATGGTCTTATAATAGGTGAATTTCCGTAATATATATATATTAGGAAGTTACATGCTATAGACTGTATTGTAGAAGGTAGAACTAACAACAACTAACAACTACTTAGAACTCTCTAGCTTCTCTTAGGAAGAATCTTTTACATATCAATCGGTGGAGCTATTCCAGAATTATTTTATTCGGACCAATTGTCTTGTGCAACATTATCTTCATGAGGTATTTTCCGTGTTCATGGAATATGAATGATTTTCAGTGCCTCTGTCCACTGTTTTATTATTAAAAGGTTTGGTTCAGTAATTGTTTTTTTCTCTCTGCCTCCCCACCAATCTACCCTCCCACCATCACCTAGCTTGGACCTGTCTTAATTCTCCTTCCAAATGAGAAAATTTCTATTCTACACAAGACCAAAAAGAAGGTTGGTGTGTTACACCCTTAATTGCTAATAACCCACATTAAATTGTGCAATGTGTGTAGATTGATATAGGTGCCATTGTCAAGGATTATGGGGGTGAGTACAGGCCTACCACCAGATCAGTCATTGATGGTAAAGTAGGCTTGGGAGGAAAAATGGCCTATTCCTGCTATTACTTAGGTGATCGACAGATTAGTTTTCACAAAGATTAAGGCCATGAATTGACAAAAAGGACAATAGAAATAATGGTGTTGTTTAATTTGTTCATCTGACATTCCTTTCTCCCCTATTGTAGTTACTGTAATGACTGGTCTTGTGATGCAGATTCCTGCTAATAGTGTGGTTTCAATTCCCAAATCAGCTAAAGTTACCATGAGGATCCCTCCATCTTAACCCTTCTGTTCTCCTGAGGCATGGAGACCTTCAGGTTAAACTTACCATCAGTCATCTCTCTCTAAGGAGACAGCAGACCTATAGTCTTCTGGGGTTATAATTTTGCAAACTATTCATGTTTAAAACAAGCAAATGCCACGCACTAAGACAGAGGAAAGAGAAATTTTAAACAATTAGAATAAGCATTTGTCCCATTATATGCCTCCACTTGATTTCAGGACCTAAGTGATTGAATTCACAAAGCACTAATGCCTCATTGCAAACACAGGGAATCAAAGAATATGCAGAGTATAAAAATGTCTATCAGAAGATAAACATTAAGCTGCTGTTCTCTACCTTATATGCATATCGGAATGATGAATTCTGGCCAATCCAAGCAAGAAATGAGTATCAATCTTTTAATGAACTCATTAATATTCTGTGACACGCAAGGGAGAAGAGGACAAAACTGCAATTCCTGCCAGGAGACAAATGTTAGAGGCCGAGCGTGAATACTTCTTCCTTTAAATATCTGACCTCAACGTGAAAAGTGAAAAAAAAATTTAAAAAAAAATCAAGAGATGGCGATTGGGTTTTCAGACATTAAAATGATGTATGTATGCTGTTTAAACAATCTCTATTCCTCTGTTGCTCTTGGCCACGGTGATTCCAGTAATGATCCAACATCAAGACCAGGTAGGAAATCCTATGAAAGTCTAATTTAAAGGGCAGAGTCACATCTCAGAATTTTAAAGGTCTCAACACCAAACCCACCCTCCAAAAAAGTTGGTGCAAGTCCGGATCTGTACCAATACAGCATTCCTCTGGTCTCCATGGAAATACTTGGAACTTTGCTGCCATGTCAACCACCAATCGTAGGCTCTCTAAATCACCACCGCCTCCCCCCCTCCACCCCGCCATATGTTTACGCACCTTACACGGTCCTTCTGCAAACTTCTGGACATACCCCTAAACTTTGAGTCATGCCGACCAGCAGTGTCGTCATTTTCGATAGCTTCAGGTGAGAGGCAATGGCTGGAAATGTTAATAAGGATTAAGAATTAAAAAGCAAACCTTAACATGTGTGCATGGTTTTGAATTGGTAGCTATGATGTGGAGGTGCCAGTGTTGGAAAGGAGTGGACAAGGTCAGAAATCACATAATACCAGATTATAGTCCAACAGGTTTATGCGAAATCACAAGCTTTCAGATCCATAGCCCCTTTGTCAGTCACCTGACAAAAGAGCAGTGCTTCAAAAGCTTGTGATTTCAAATAAACCTGTCGGACAGTAACCTAGTGTCACGTAACTTCTGGTTTTGAATTGAGAAGTGCTGGTGTGGAAAGTGCTAGAAGGGCAGAAGTTTCTGGTGCAAGATACAGATCATCATTTTACAGTAAGCCTGGAAGTCTTGTATTTAAGTGGATTGCTTGTTTAACTAAGATAGGCTGGATACTTTGCCTCTTGTGGCAACTACAGCAAGAAAGGGCCAAGCTCAGCAGGAGAAGACAAGTGCCTTCACCTCCGATTCTTCCCAGAGGGAGAAAAAAGGAAAAGGAAAGTCAGTAAGACATGGGAATGAGTGTACATGCTATACTGGTCTGCCATTTTGAAGTATACAAGGTATGTGGGACAAGTAACAGAAATTGCTGGAGACACTCAGCAGGTCTAGCAGCATCAGTAGAGAGAAAGCTGAGTTAAAGTTTTGGGTTCAGTGACCCTTCTTCTGACTTTAGAAGTATTTTTTGTTTTATTTTAAGTCGGACAAAATATGTTTCTTTGACCAGAGTTACTCGTATTTCCTTCTAGATCCTACTCTCCCACACTCAGCTCTCCATAATAGTCTCATCGCTAGGATTGCTGCCCCTACCCTTTCCCAGATTGCCCCACTACCCAGGACTGAGATTTTCTTCCAAGGTCACAAATTGAATCTCATCACCTCCCCTATGACCTTTCAAGAGAAAATATCTTTTCATATCTACCTGGTCAAGTGTCCTCAGGAAGTTATATTCCAATTAAGTCACCTCTGATTCTTCCAAACTCCAGAGAATACAGCCTATCCAGCCTTGTTTGAAACATCATCCAAATATTGATTCTTAATCACAAGGGTTTTCTGCATTGTCAAAGCTGATGCCTTTTAGATTCGATATTATCTCAAGTCTATGCAGTTGGACATGTGAGATCCCATGCTACTCTTTTAATAGCATTGTGTTCTTGTCATGATTTTATTGTGCTTCCCTTATCTAGAATGGCATAAGGAATAATATTTGGACATTGATGTTGGGATCTTGCTATGCATGTATTAATTATTGAATTTTCCTCCACATAGAGACTTTGAAAAATTACTTCACTGGATGTGAATGTGGCTGACTCAGCCACCATTTGTAACCAATTCCTAATTCCTCTGGAGAAGGAGGTGATAAGCTGTCTTCTTGAACCGTTGCAGTCCTTGCCCTTCAGTTGTAATCCAATGGTTGTAATTAGCTTTAGAAGGGGCATTCTGAGAACACATAGGAGAATTTAAAAATGCAAGCTATTTCTTGAGAGGCCTAGGGGACCACAGACCAAGCAGTGATGAACTACTTAACAAGCTCAAATATTCCTTGGCTAGGGAAGGACAGTCAAAGAAAGAAGCGAATAACTTGCATTCACAAAGTACCTTTTACATCCTCAGGGCATTTGAAAACATTCTACTACCAATTAATTAACTTTTGAAAGGAATAACACATCAGGCAATTTTCACTTCATCGGAACTCAAAGTCTGCAATGAGATGAATCTGTTACTTGTTGAGGTTCATTGTTGGTCAGAATGCTGAGGATGGGACTTGATTTACTAATCACTTATCCATGAGGACAGGATTGAGTTTAGCACTGTCGATTAACAACCCAGTGACAATTATTATCCAGGATCCTATTAAACAAGCATGTTTGTGTGAATGATCATAGATCATAGAATCCTTACAGTATGGAAACAGGCCCTTCGGCCCAACAAGTCCACACTGACCCTACCCCCTATAACCCACCTAATCTCCACATCCCTGAACACTACAGGCAATTTAGCATGGCTAATCCAGCTAGCCTGCACATCTTTGGACTGTGGGAGGAAACAAGAGCACCCAGAGGAAACCCACGCAGACACAGGGAGAATGTGGAAACCCCACACAGACAGACATCTGGTGGTGGAATCGAACCCAGGTCCCTGGCGCTGCAAAGCAGCAGTGCTAACCATGGAGCCACCGTGCCCACCCCAGTGCCAAAGTACTATCTTGTGTCAAAGTAAGTGCTAAAGTAATATCTTGTGCAAATGTAAATGAACATTAGTCCATTCAGGAGTGAAATTGTAGATGTAAATCTATTACAGAGTGGATCTAATTTTTTTCAACAGTATGTAGTTTAGATTGAACCATACAGGATGTGAAGCATATTGTCGGTGCTGATTTGTAGGTTCAGAGGCATTTACAGCACAAAGGACGTTGTTCAGGCCATCATGTCTGCACTGATCAACACAGATCATTCATAAAGAATAAGATTTAGACATAGAGGTCTACAGCACAGTAAAAGGCTAGTTGGCTCAGTGAGTCTGCACTGATTAAAAACAAATACCTAATTGTTCTAATCCTATTTTCAAACACCTGGCCCACTGCCTTGAATAGCATGGCATTGCAAGTGTATATCAGCAAACTTAATAAATATTATGGGAGTTTCTGCTTCTACCGCCCTTATAGGCAGTGAGTGCCAGATTCCCAAATGTTTTACACACATCCCCTCTAAACCTCCTGCCACTTATATTGCGAGATTAAATGAAATACATTTTTAACTAAGAGCAATGGAATACATTACTATGATAAGCACACTCCCTTTTCTCTGATATGTCCATTTCTTCCATCATTTGAGGTTCCTTGAAAATTCCATCAGCTTCTTCACCTTGGGTGGCATGGTGGTTCAGTTATTAGCACTGCTGCCTCGCAGTACCAGGTACCTGTGTTCAATTCCAGCCTCAGGTGACTGTGTGGAGTTTGCATGTTCTCCCCATGTCTACATGAGTTTTCACTGGGTGCTCTGGTTTCTCCCACAGTCCAAGGATGAGCAGGTTGGGCTGACTGGCCATGGTAAATTGGCCAGGGATGTGTAGGTTAGCTGGATTAGCCATGGGAAAAACAGAGATAGAGTCGGTCTAGGTGAGACGCTCTTCAGAGGGCTAGAGTGGGCTGAAAGGCCTGCTTCCACACTGTGGGGATTCTATGACCTCCTTCACATTTTTATCTCTTAGATACGCTACAAAACCCATCACTTTGATCTGGTCTTTTGGTCACTCCACCTAAATCTTTGCCTCAGCATTTATTCCTATCTGATTGCTATTCCGCAGAAATGCCTGGTCATTTTCTTCCTCAGAGACATAATACAAATTGAAATTATTACCATTGTTAAAAATAGCTGGGCGAATATTTGGCCATAAATGAGAATGGGCATTATAAAAGTAAATGCATACAGGGATGACAGAGTGCACATTGAAACCAGATGTGCTTGAATTGTTGGTCTCATAAAATTATCATTTGAAGGAAGGCATGTGGACAAAGTTGAATGATGGAAGATGTAGCATTAATTTGGAGCCACAAGTTCTGAACCATATATATGAAATAGAAATGACTTTAATTTCAACAACCCATTAGAAAAAAAAGTATGTGTCCTTTTTCATTGTCAAATGGAAATACAATCAACATTTTTTTAGGACAGTTATTCATAAACTTTAATGTATCAGACACCATTTAATCAGTGGTAATACAAAAGTAGACCTACTTAACAAATGAGCTTGTAAGAGGCACAGCGGAGGAAATGATGATCTTTTGATAACTAAAATCATTCAGGGTACACTGGAAAACTGAAATGTTGGCTCTTGCAATAAATTTCTTAATGTTAAACATAATTAATTACATTTTTATTACAGAAAGAATGCTTTTACAATTTTAGCAAGACATTATTTTACCTATAGATCATTTTAATCCTCTGAATCAATACATTACTCTTTGGCCATAACTTCATCCAGAATCCTTAAATCATATTTATCTTTTGATGCTTTCTTAATGTAATTCTCATCGCATTCGTTGTTAGGCAAATATATACTTTAAATCATATTTTATATGTCTTGGACCTTGAGTTTTAAGGCAAGGACAAAAAAAAAATGAAGATTGTTGCATGTTATAAACTGATCATTATTTTACCGCTAAGGCTTATGGTGTTAGTATTAGGGATGGTAACTGTCTAGTTTTATTTTTCAGGGATAACAAGGTGTAGAGCTGGATGAACACAGCAGGCCAAGCAGCATCATAGGAGCAGGAAGGCTGACATTTCGGGCCTAGACCGTTCCTACTATCTCTGGTTTTATTTTTCTCCTGGTTTGCAGAGAGGAAGTCTATCACCATTTTGATTTCATCTCCAAACCCAGCATTAATCACCATTGGTTATAAACTTGTCATTCAAAACTATGCAGTAAGTGTCTACAGTAAGGAAATTTTCAGATGGTCATAGAGACAGAGAAATCAGGGGTAGGTGATCCAGTCCTTCAAACCTGCTCCACCATTCAACATAATCATGGAGGATCCTCAATCTTAACGCCATATTCCCATTTTCTCCCCATATCTCTTGATGCCTTCAATATCTCAATAAAATCTCAATCTCTTTCTGGAACATATTAAGTGATTTGGCATCCACAGCCTTTTGTGGTCAAGAACTCCGCAGATTCACTATACTTTGCATGTAGGCACTTTCCTCATCTCAGTCCTAAATGATCTACCCCATACCCTGAGCTTGTGTCTCTTGGTTCTCAGGTACCTGTCCAAGGAAAACATCTTTTCTGCACCTGATCTGTTCAGCTCTGTCAGAATTTTACATTTTACATTTTACTAGTGAACATAGGCTCAGTCAAACCAATTACTTTGTACATCCACAATTCCCAATACATGACTATTTAAATATTACTCTTCCTTTCTGTTTTTCACATCAAAGTGTGTAACTGCACATTGAACAAAGTTGTATTGCAACTGCCATACGGCAGACCACACCCAACATGTCTAAATCACCTTGAAAGCTCCTTGCATCCTCCGCACAACTCACAATTCTGCCCAGATTTGTGTCATCAGCAAACTTGGAAATATTGCACTTGATTTCCTCATTCAGGCCATTTTGTCAGTCAGGAACTGAAAGAATTATTAAAAATACTTTCTTCTCAGAATTATTTTTGATAAATTCTTTTTAAAATTGTGCATAATTGGAATACCTATGCTAATGATATGACAGTTTATAAGATGATATTCTCAAGAGCTAGGATACAAGCATCAGTACCATGTTGATAACTATGTAAATAAAACTTTTTTTGTTATGGTCAGAGAATAGTCACTTTTAAATAAGATACAGCAGACTCAGATTAGGGACAGTCTCATCTAAGAAAGCAACCTTTACATCGCAGCTCAGACCTAGGTGCCCAGAAGTTATGATTGGCAGAATCCAGCAGACTAAATAACTCAACAGTGTGATTTATGGAGGTAGTGCCTATCTGTATAGAGGCGGCACCGATACAGTCATCAATGTAACGGAGGAAGAGGTGGGGTTTAGGGCCGGTGTAGGTACGGAAGAGGGATTGTTCCACGTAACCTACAAAGAGGCAGGCGTAGCTTGGGCCCATGCGGGTACCCATGGCTACCCCCTTTGTCTGTAGGAAGTGGGAGGAATTGAAAGAGAAGTTGTTGAGTGTGAGGACGAGTTCGGCTAAGCGGATGAGGGTGTCAGTGGAGGGGGACTGGTCGGGCCTGCGGGACAGGAAGAAACGGAGGGCCTTAAGGCCATCTGCATGGGGAATGCAGGTGTAGAGGGACTGGACGTCCATGGTAAAGATGAGGTGTTGGAGACCGGGGAATTGGAAGTTCTGGAGGAGGTGGAGGGCGTAGGTGGTGTCACGGACATAGGTAGGGAGTTCCTGGACCAAGGGGGAGAAAATGGAGTCGAGATAGTTGGAGATCAGTTCGGTGGGGCAGGAGCAGGCGGAGACAATGGGTCAACCAGGGCATTCAGGTTTGTGGATTTTGGGAAGGAGATAGAAGCGGGCAGTGCGAGGTTGGGGAACGATGAGGTTGGAGGCCGTGGGTGGGAGGTCACCTGAGGTGATGAGGTTGTGGATGGTTTGCGAGATGATGGTTTGGTGCTCAGGGGTGGGGTCATGATCAAGGGGGCGGTAGGAGGAGGTGTCGGAGAGTTGGCGTCCGGCCTCGGCGATGTAGAGGTCAGTGCGCCATACTACAACTGCACCTCCCTTGTCCGCGGGTTTTATGGTGAGGTTGGGATTGGAGCGGAGGGAGCGGAGGGCTGCACGTTCTGCGGGGGAGAGGTTGGAGTGGGTGAGAGGGGTGGAGAGGTTGAGGCGATTGATGTCTCGACGGCAGTTGGAGATGAAGAGGTCGAGGGAGGGTAGGAGGCCTTGGGGTGGTGTCCAGGAGGAGGGGGTGTGTTGGAAGCGGGAGAAGGGGTCAGTAGAGGGAGGGTTAGGTTCACGGTTAAAGAAGTAAGCGTGGAGGCGGAGGCGGCGGAAAAACTGCTCTATGTCCAAGCGTGAGCGGTATTCATTGATCTGTGGGTGGAGGGGGACAAAGGTGAGCCCTTTACTGAGGACTGACCGTTCGTCCTCAGTAAGGGGTAGGTCTGGGGGGATGGTGAAGACTCGGCAGGGCTGGGTGCTGCTGTCTCCTCTGGAGCTGCTGGCTGTGGAGGTGGTGGGCGGAGCTACGTCGGCGTCGGCTGTGGGCGGAGCTGTGTCGGCGTCGGCTGTGGGCGGAGCTGCGTCGGCGTCGGCTGTGGGCGGAGCGTCGTCGGCGGTGGGCGGAGTTGTGCCGGTGTCGGCGGTGGGCGGAGTTGCGCCGGCGGTGGGTGGAGTTGCGCCCGCGTCGGTGATGGGCGGACCGGCTTCGGAGGTAGGAGGAACGGGGTAGGCGGCGGCAGTAGCGGTGAGGGTGGTCGCGACTTCAGTGTCGGTGGCAACGGCAGCGATGGTGCTTGCTGTCCCGGAAGTGGGGAACCCGGCGGTGGCGGATGTGACGTCATCTGTGGGTTCTCCGATAGTGGCCTCATGGCCAATGGCGGCAGACCCATTGTGGGGAAGGTCCTGGGTACGGCTGGGGATTTGGGGGGTGGAGGAAGCCCGTTTTGGGTGGTAGGCACCAGTAAGTTTACTGTACTTACGGTTTTTAGTGTCCAATAAAGCTGAGTAGAATTGGGAGTTCAGGTTGTGGATCCTACGTAGAATAAAAAACAGGAGAGGTCCTTTGCAGGTCTGGGAGAGGGAGGCTCTGAGCTGGGGTAGGCTTGATTGTAGTGCCTGGAGATGCCGGCGCATTGCTGCAAGTGTGTGTTTCAGGAGTCGCAGGGAGAAACGCTTCTGAAGGATCTCAACCCCATGAGTGTAGATATTCACCCTCTTCAAAGCCTCCATTTTCTTCTTATAGTGTGGGGAACAGAACTGCACACGATAATCCAAATGTGGTCTAACTGAAGTTTTATACAGCTGCAACATGGCTTGCCAACTTGTATACTCTATTCCCTAACAGATGAAGGCAAACATGCCAGATGCATTCGTCTTCACTCTATCCAAATGTGTTACCACATTCAGGGAGCTATGGACTTCTACCCCAAGCCCATCTGTATGTCAATGCTCTTAAGGGGTCCTATTTACTGTATACTTTCCTCTTGCCTTTGACCTCCCAAAATGCATCAGTTCACACTTGTCTGAATTAAACTCCACCTGCCAGTTCAATTTTCCAACTGACTAATCAGACCACCTATATTTTCATCCACATATATATATCTCAAACATGCAGGTCACTAACTTCCAGTCAGAAAAAACACCCCTTAACAACCACGATCTGTCTTCTATAACCAAACCAATTTTGTATCCAATTTGCCAATTCACCATGGATCCCATGTGACTTCATCCTCTGGACCAGCCTATCATATAGGACCAAGGTGTTGTGAGCTTGGGAGGAGACATTCAGTCCTCATGCAGCATAATACAGTTTCCTACTATCTCTTTGTGACATGACTGGTGCTGTATTTATTGGAATAATGTCCAATTCCAAAGTTCAAAAAAGAATCATTCCATGTCCTTTCTTGTTGGAGTGTTCCATGTTCCACTGTTTGGAGAAATATGTTGAGCCATGATTTGTACATGATGTGAATGCTGACTATTCACATTAACAAGAACTAATTCTGTTTCTTCTGCTGCTCACACAAGCTCATTGCAAGTGTGACTGATGGATCAAGCCCAGAGGAAGGGTAAGCACCATGGTTGCTTCAAGGCAACAAAGGCACTGAGAAATGGAAGAGAAGCACATCTGCCAGGAAGCCCAAAATCAGCAACAACATCCAGTGAATGCCAAACAGTCTCCACATAAAAGGATCACAACTGAAATTCCTCTCTGGATGAGCAGGAGATACAGGAGACCTTGAGCCTTTCATCCTCAATGTCATTTCTTCAGAATGAGCGAAGGGCAGTGTTGGTGCAGGCTGAAGATGTCAAGAGACAGTCACTGAACTACACCAGCCACTGGATTGGATTTGGTTGGTGATCTGATCCCAATGCCTGTCAGCTTCTCAGCTGTGTTGGACTTTTATGTGACTGGCTGCTCCAAAGGAGCCATGAGGAACCGTTGTGGCATCTCTCAACTGTCTACCCATGTCAAAGCTCTGATCAATGCCATTTCTGCCAGGCCATACTGTTTCATCACATTTTCCTGTAACATGCTCATTGCAGCAGCTCAAGCAAGAGCCTTCAACATCATAGCTAGCTTCTCTGTAGGGGACTGTATATACATCACACTAAAAGGACCATATCAGGACACAGCTGAATTCATTTGTAGAAAATGGTTCCATTCTAACAATATACAAGTGGTCAATGACCGTCAATGACTTTTTAGAAGTTTGCGTTTGACATCCTGGGAGCTGCCAAGATGCCAAACCCTTGAGAGTTCTTGTGTTTCTGCTATATTTGTGGGTCCAGATGCCTTACAAGGATGGTTACTGGGAGACAAAAGCTATTACTATATCCATGGCTAATGACTTTGTTATGTAACTCCCTGACTGAGGTAAAACACAAATACAGTGGAGCCCATTCATTCATCAGGGCTACAATGGAGCAGACAATCGGCCTCTTGAAGATAAGCTTCTTCTGCTTGGACTGGTCTGTTGGGACCTTGTAGTATATTCCAGACAGAGTGTACTGTTTAATCTTCGCATGGTGTGCTATGCACAACTGGAGCAGGCAATGAGGCGAAGTAATGGATGCTGATGAACTGGGAAAGCGGAAGCAGTCTTCATTTTGCATGATAAAGTGTAGCATTGTCAGAAACGCAAGATAGACAGGATGTGATGGACACTCAATTCCAGTAGATGAGAATGTGAATGAATGGCTATGAATGAAGTTCATGTGAATGAATGAAAAAAAATTACCTCATGTCTTTTCCAAACGCTTTTCTCTCAAATCTGGTGTCTCTTCATTTGTAGCATGGAGTGCAGCAGTTCAAGAAGGAAGCTCATCACCAACTTCTCAAGGGCAGCTAGAAGTGGGACAATATGTGCTGGTCCAATCAGCGATGCCTATGTCCTACAGGTGAACAAAAATATGCCGGTATTAATGGTCTAATATTTTTAATGGTTTGATTCCTTGGGTTTAATAATCGATTCTCTACTATCCTCTGATTGGCAGTTGGTGTCAGGGACATTGAAGCCAAGGAAGCTCTGCTCCTGGTCTGACCAGCACTTAATATGGTAAGCCTTTCCAAATAAGACAAGGCAGGGTCTCTACTGGTGATGTGATTTTGCTTCTAGCATTTCATTTTACCTGACGTAGCAATGCTTATGTGATATAAGAAACCAGGCGTGGATATTGTCATATTGAAGAATGTAAAATACGTTTATACAGCTAATAATTATATACAAACAGTATATTCCTCAGGCACATAGTGTTTGTGCCTATATTAAATTAGTAGCATACAACAGAATGCTTTCAATGCTTTCCCGAGCTTCAAGTGATCCAGGTTAAGATGAAGTCTGAGATCTTTATACTCTCAGGTCACATTCAATGGTGCAGTGATGACATTATTAGCATGTCTCTTAAAAGTATATTGACATGAGACATAAAGCGACAGCTGGCTCTCCAATTCCTATCATCTCAATATCATGTATAAACTGTTTCTCTTTCCAGTGGAGTAATTCTTATGTGGAATTATGCTCTTCTAATACACAGCTACAGTAAGATCTAAACTGTTGAAATGCTCCAAATAACACTTCCATAATGCTTTAAACAGCAGTACTCATAAGAACATAAGAACATAAGAACTAGGAGCAGGAGTAGGCCATCCGGCCCCTCGAGCCTGCCCCGCCATTTAATAAGATCATGGCTGATCTTTGAGACTCAGCTCCACTTACCCACCCACTCACCATAACCCTTAATTCCTTTACTGTTCAAAGATTTATCTAGCCTTGCATTAAAAACATTCAGTGAGGTAGCTTCAACCACTTACTCATCTAGTAAAGGTACTTGTCATTTTAAAATGGTTTAAATCTGATGATAACTAAGGTGATGACAATTGGTCTGTATGGTAGAGCAAGGGTATTCATTTGCTTATATCTGCCTATGGTCCATTAGTGAGGAGTTGTTCCACCTGCAGCACCATTAAGAGCGGATGCAGGTATACACAAAATAATTCACAGCACATTCTCAGACCTTCGACGTAAAACGCAACTGAATAGTCAGTCAAATTATGAAAACACAATAATTGTGATACCACAGCACCCATTATCTCCATCATTAAACAATTTACAGGCTATTTATCATATTCAGAGAATCTCTCCACATGTGCATTAAGGACACGAGTGCAATCATGGAGGGGGTGAGGTGTAGCAAGGAAATGCAGTCTCTGTGACTAATGTTGATGGCATGAGAAAGAAACCCAGACATTATCTGTATTGGACAGATGACTAAGCCACCTCTATATAGAGTTCAGCACACATTTAATGAATTTTGCATAATCTGTTATAATTGTACAGGATGTGCAGTACAAGGATCCAGTTTAGAGGTCAGCTGCCAAGGTAAACAACAAAAACTGCTACCATTTATGTGTTACTTATAGATGGTACAAATCAATAACCTTAGAGAACTGTGTATTGGCAGTAACTATGCATTGGCAGAAGGGCCTCCCCAAGGATGTTGGATATGTCAGCCCGATCGACTGAACATTTCACTACCTCCTCGACACTGAACACAATTTCAGAATGTCAGGCATGTGCAGATTAATACAGAAATCCAAGTGATGCAGTCTGTCGCTCAGAAATTTCAGCTCAAGCTGCACTATTGAACATTCTTCCCACACCTCACTCAGATCCAGCAATTGCTGAAAATTCAGTGAAAATTTTACTTTCCATTCACACAAACTGATCCAAAAATAGTTAAACCTTGCTCAATAGTGATAGGATGAATACAATTTGATGAATCGAGTAAAATAATTCCATAGTGACAGAATGATTAATCAGAAAAACTCTTCAAGCTAATGTTTTAAATTTAATTATTACAAAAAATAAAATTGGGACATTTCATCTTTTCCCTTCATGACCTGTACATGGCCAAGACTAACCACTTTGTTATGGTATTGAAATCAAGGGATTCTATATTTTGATATTCACTCTGATAACCTTATTGAGAAAGTAAAGTCAGAGATTCAATAATCAAAGTGGAAATGGTGTGCTTGATATTTATCAATTCTGGAAGAAAGCTGAGTGAGGACATTGTGTTATAGACTAGGCCAGATGCCCTCAAAATTTTTTAAGATAGTAGATTAGACCCTAACTTTCTCTTATTTCAAAGGTAAATGTGGAGTGCCGTGTTCTTGATGCAATGTGATTGGTCAAATTACTTAACGTTAAGCAAAACACAATTTAATTAAACATTGTAGTTAAACTATAACCAAAGAAAGAGGAATTTGGAATAACTTAAGTCTATTGGAAAACTCAGCAGAATAATAGATACAGTGACTGTTATTAATCAACAGTTCCAATATAGTAACATCTCATAAACACACCCCTTGGCTAAAAGGAAAATTCAGACACAGATTTTCACATGCAGTTCTCCAATCCAGGAGGAAAAAGCATCAAGAGAAAATTCAGAAACAGTAGCAGGAAGGAGTCATTCACTGAAGCTTCCAGCTCTGTTGAGACCCCAATAGCTTCTGATGCTACCGGAAAACCAAAACCCAGAAATCCTAATCTGTGAGAGCTAGCCACACCCAATCAGGCACAATTAAAGAAAAAACAAGGTGCTCCAAGTTGTTTTCATTACCCCAGATTGCTTGGCGCCTCAGCCTTACAACCTGTCTTCATGAAAAACCAGGACAAAGTAACCTCTTAAAGCCACAGCATCATCACATCTGTCACTGAAAGTGAAGTGGAATGGGTTGAGAGAAATTTTGAGTCAGCTCATTGACTGTGGAAACCTCTTCCTATGAATCACAGAAATCACAGAATTGTTACAGTGCAAAAGGAGGCCAGTCAGCCACTGTGTCTGCATACACTTTCCAAATGATTTTTGTTAAACTCGAGCAATCCTGTATACACCTACCTGGTCTTTGTAATCATGAATCATCCATAACTCTGTTCCTTCTATCCGAAAGTTATACAAAGTCCTATTCACCCATTCTCCTTATTCTAATGGAACTACATTGACTTTTAATACAGCAATTAAACACCATTACCTTCAAGTTCCCCCCCAAGCCACCCACCATCCTGGTTTGGAAATATATCATTGCTCCTTAAGGTTTTCCTGGAAGCATGGCACTCCACGAAGCAGGCTATAAATAAACACATTGAACTTGACCCCATATACATTCCACTACGGAGGAAACCCGGAAGTGAGGCAATCCATCACAACGGAGCCCAGAGTTTAAAAGCGAGGCAGGAAAACACACCGACGCTTCATCAGAGGCTGCACTGAGGATGTTACCAAGCATGGTAACGAAACGTCTGCGGAACAACAAACCAGCTCGGCGAGCCAACCAACCTCAATATCACTGCTCCTTCACTGTCGCTTGGTCAAAATCCCGGAATTCCCTGCGTAATGGCATTGTGGGTCAACCCACAGCAGGTGGACTGCAGCGGTTCAAGAAGGCAGCTCACTACCACCTTCTCAAGGGCAATTAGGGACAGGCAATAAATGCTGGCTGGCCAGCAATGCCCACATCTCACAAAAGAATTTTTAAAAAACTGTGATATTAAAATTTTCATTCTGGTGAGCAAATCCCACCATTTTTCAGCACTCCTATCTCTGTCACCTCAACCTCTCTAACAATCCTCTAAGACCTCTGTTTTCTTCCAATCTGGCCTCATATGTATCCATTCTGTTACACTGTCTTCAGCTGTCTAGTTCCTAAGTTCAAGGATTTTCTCATTCAATCTGTGCCTCTCTCTCTCTGCATTTCTCTCTCCTCCAAATTGTTGTCGCTTTATATAGGGAGTATGAAAAGCAAATGGTCCAAAAATCTATGCCTGAAAGAATTTTAGAATAACCCAGTACCGAAAGCGTTCTGTATTTAATCACAAAATACACGGTTTTGATGCACAAGATCACCAAGTAGAAGTTTCATTGATATAATTTGCTTCAATGCATTATTCCATTCCGAGCTAACAGATCATTCACTCAGACTTGATACATCTTGAAATTCTCCAGTGTATCGATCAATGTAAGTGAACCAAACAATCATGACACTAAACAGTGCACAGGTTTTATTTTTCCCCTCCATTTCATGTTCGTTCTGTGCAGAACGGAAGAAGTTCATGGGAGATTTATAGAGACATTCAAAATTATGAAGGTTTTTGATCAAATAAATAAGGAAGAGCTGTTCCCTCTGGCAGAAACCACAGAACACCAATTTAAGGTGATTGGGAAAAGAACTAGAAGGCAACACAATATTATAATCTGGAACGCACTCAAAAGGATGGTGATTGCAGATCAAATATGACTTTCAAGAACAAATGGACGTGTTTTTAAAGGGGAAGTAATTACGGAGTTCCAGGGGACAAGCTGATGAGTGGGGCTAATTGGTTAGCTCTTTCAATGATGGGCCAAATGACCTCCTTCTGTGCTATGCGGTCCAATGGCCGCTCTGCTCCTGTTCTGACATCTGCAGTTCAAACGTTGAAAACAGAGTTTGACTGGCCAGAGTCCACCTTTCAGATTTTGAGAATTTGGAACCCTACACTGGCACATGAAGCACGAAAGATTACGTGTGTTTGAACTCCACATTAATCCGTCCCTCTGAGGGAAAAAAAATCTTCTTATGAATAGCATTCCTGATTTCCACCAATTATTTCTCATTATTTGCCCATTTGAGACGTTGCCACAAGCTCAATGGTCAAGCTGTCACCTTCACTCACATCATGTAAAGTGCATAAGAGCTAACCATTTAAATGTGCCAAATCTATTTTGCTAAGAAATCGATTATGCTGCTATTCAAAGGCCTATGAAATTTGATCAAATTTTAATTTAATTCTTTTGACATGGGGAATGTTAAGTTGATATCACAAAGAGCTGGAGGACCGTTGCCTCCAAATGTCATATTTTCCACAGTGTCATTTTCTGGGTGGTAGCCAGCAGGGCAGTTTTAATCGCTCCCTTTTGAATTTTCAACTATCTGTACTGTCTGCAAGTCTGGAGCCACGGCAGGAGGCAACGTCAATGGCAATTACACAGAGCATCAGGGACTGCAGCCCTATTGCTCTGTCAGCTGTGGGGCTGCAAAGGGTATAAAGATTTACACAGCAGGGCAGTGAACCAAACCAAATTCAAGCGAAGGACCCTTAGCAGTTTACTTCACAATGTATTTGTGTCAATGTAGCTGTGAAGTTAAAACAAAAAACATTTATTTTTAATTCTCCTTTGCAACAAACAGCTTAATAAAACTAAGATAGAGAAACAAAGAACTTGCATTACTGCTGCACTCTTCACAAACGCAGGATTTTCCATAGCACTTTATAGTCAAGGTATGTTATAAAGCATCAGCCAACTTGGTTACAACGATGTCCCACGAATACTAATATCTGAACGATCAGATAACCTGATTTGTTTTGTTTGTGTGATATTGATTGAGGATTGGGTACATCACCAAGGTGATCTGATCGCCCTGTTCTACTTTGAAGTTGCACTCTGGATACTTTAGAGTCAACATAAGAGCGGGATATTGCTCACCATCAAAAAGGGAAATCTCTGAAAGGGATCGGAATTGGGTCCACAGCTGTTTGACATTTATATAAACAATTTGGATGAGAATATCAGAAGTATGGCTAGCAAGTTTGTGAGTGACACAAAAATTGGTGGTATAGTGAACAGTGAAGATGATTTTCTAAGAGTATGATGAGATCCTGATCAGGTATGCCAATGGGCTGAGGAGTGGCAGATGGAGTTTAACTTAATTAGATCACATGGAATACAGAGAGAGTGAGCCACCTGGATACAAAATTGGCTTGAAGATAGGAGACAGAGGGTGGGTGCTGGAGGGTTCCTTTTCAGACCAGAGGCCTGTGACCAGCAATGTGCCGCAATGATCGGTGGTGGGTCCACTGGTTTTTGTCATTTGTATAAACGATTTGGATGAGAATATAGGAAGCATGGTTAGTAAGTTTGTGAGTGACACCAAAATTGGTGGTATAGTGGGCAGTAAAGATGGTTATCTAAGATTACAATAGGATCTTGATCAGCTATGCCAATGAACTGAGGAGCGGCAGATGGAGTTTAATTTAGATAAATGCAAGGTGTTCCATTTTGTTAAGACAAGCCAGGGCCTGACTTACACAGTTAATGATACAGCCTTGGGAAGTGTTGTGAAACAGAGAGACCGAGGACTTCAGGTATATAGTTACTTGAAGGTGGTGTTACAGGTAGATAGGGTATTGAAGAAGGCATCTGGCACACTTGCCTTCATTGGTCAGAGCATTGAGTATTGGAGTTGGGACATCATGTTGCAGCTGTACAGGACAGTGGTGAGGTCACTTTTGGAGTACTGTGTACAGCTCTGGTCGCCCTGCTATCGGAAGCATGTTGTTAAACTTAAGAGGGTGCAGAAAGGATTTACAAGGATATTACTGGAATGAGAGGGTTTGGGTTGTAAGGAGAGGATGGATAAGCTGGGACTTTTTTCCCTGAAGTGTAGGAGATTGAGGGATGACCTTACAGCGTTTTCCAAAATCATGAGGGGCACAGATAAGATGAATAGCAAAGGTCTTTTCTCCAGAGTGGGGCAACTCAAAACTAGAGGACATGGTTTTAAGGTGAGAGGGGAAAGATTTAAAAGGGACCTGAGGGGCAGCTTTTATACCCAGAGGGTAGTGCATACATGGAATGAGCTGCAGAGGAAGTGGTAGATGCAGGTACAGTTACAACATTTAAAAGATATTTGGACATGTACATGAAAAGGAAAGCTTCAGAGGGATATGGGCCAATCACAGGGAAATGGAACTAATTTAGTTTGGGATCATGTTCGGCATGGATGCTTTGGGCCAAAGGGCCTGTTTCCATACTGTATGACTGTGTCACTCTATGACAGCACAGCATTCTCTAAGTACTTCCCTGGACTGTCAACACAGAATAAATGTGATAGTCACTTAAATTTGGTGCCCATTCTCCTGTATCACATTCATCTCCTCATTCCACAAATCCTTCAAAAGGAATATACTCTGGGTTCAGCTTTAATCTCTGGTGGCCAATAATGTTCAGGTTGGATTATTATTTTGTAGGCAGGAATCAGGGGCCAGGACATTTCACAATGTGGGGATCCCACTTCCCATTGGGCAGTGACTCCCTCGCCCACCATGTTATTTTTATGGGATGGCCATGGAGGCAGCAGGTAGTCAGGACCACCAGCTCCTGAAAACTGCCTGTGGTAGAAAAGGAGATGAATAGAGCCCAAGGCAAGCATGTTAAAAAAGCTTACCTCCATTCTCTAGTATATGGGTCATGTTCAGGAGATTGTCTCCCAATGCTCACACCCTTCTAACCCTCACAACTCTCATCCCTTCACTCCCATCATACTCACGTCCAATCCATAATCACTCCAATAGCTCCTTGATTATGTACAGAGCTCAGGTGCCTCACAACAACATTGGGAAATCATTACAATTCTTATCAAACTGTCAAAATAAGCAAACAATACTTCAAAATGCACCTGCAAAAACTATAATCCAATTAGAAAACTGTAAACCTGTCAAGATCAGTTGAATGCCACTTTAAATACACTGTTGTCTAATTAAATGGTCATTAAACTGTCAGACTTCCTTTATAGTCCTTGCTGAGGTGAATCCATTGGGGATCATCCAAGTATTCATAATCAGATTCTGTTATAGAATTGTCACCAAAACATCCAGAGCTGAGCATGTTATTTTTTTTAAAGGCAACGTAAAGCTTAGTAAAGTTCTATAAAGTTTTGAATCAGGTGCCTGAGCTGAAATTAAATGAAAAGGTTAAAGGATGATTAAATCTGAATTTCAGTATTGTTTAAAACAGAAGAGCACCTTATCCACGGATAATCTATCTGAAAACTTTTCCATTTTTTCAATGCTGTCAATTTACTGGTCACTTCCTTCTTAAAAAAATGTTCTATCATTAAATACACATATACCTTCCTATCATTTTAAAATCAGATGTGGGGATTTTCACTGATGACTGCATTATTTTCAGTACCAAATGTGGCACTTTAGAAACGATTTCTGTTAATATACAACAAGAACTGGACAACAGCCAGACTTTAGCTGATAAATACCAGGTAGCATTCATGTTTCCCAACTGACAGGCAATGATTATGTCCAAACTAAAGATTCTAACCATTGCCCCTTGACATTCAAGGGCATTACCATCACTGAATTCTACATTATTAAACTTTAAAATAAGCATATAACTGTAAGCAAGTATATGTCTTGAAAATGTAATTTGCCATCTTTGTAATCACTATGAAATTGGACCAATTAAATCATGCTCAAATGAATGATAAATAAAAATTATGACCAAAACTATGTTTCCAAGACATTACAAAGTCTTGTCTATTAATGCATTGACTACAACAGTTTTAATTTTGATTTAACTTTGGGGATAACATAACAGTAATTAGTTATAGTAAAACTCAAAAACAAGCAACTTAATAGCATTAATTATTTCCATGATTTATGTGTGCTTAGAACACTATTCATCAATAATTATTTCGTTTCAATTTTTACTAGATATAAGCCATGACTTGAAGACGTATGCATTGAGGCTTTCAGTGAATTAATCTCCATATTTGTGAATGCAGTTATAGGTAAATTAAAGATTTCGGGATTATTTTACAAATCTACACTGAGTGGGGTGTTGTAAAATCTATTAGATTATTTTAAAGGAGTGCTAAACAGTTAAAGTGAAATTAGAATTATATATGCAGTCATTTATTATATATTCACATTGCGGGCCAGTGATCTAATAGGTTCTTTTGGAGACCCTTGTACATTACAGTTTTAATAAATCTTTATGTTCCTCCTCTCATGTTCCTAAAGCAGTTTCACAAACTGTAGGATGCAAACCACCAACTGAGTTCAAGTGAAGATTTTGGGGTCACAAGCTCCAACATGGAGGCAATGGCCTAGTGGTATTATTGCTGGACTGTTAATCCAGAGACCCAGGTAATGTTCTGGGGACTGGCGTTCAAATCCCACCACAGCAGATGGTGGAATTTGAATTCAACAAAATATCTGGAATTAAGAGTCTAATGATGGCCATGAATCCATTGTCAATTGTTGGAAAAACCCATCTGGTTCACTAATGTCCTTTAGGGAAGGAAACTGCAATCCTTACCCGATCTGGCCTACATGTGACTCCAGACCCACAGCAATGTGGTTGACCCTTAACTGCCCTCCGGGCAGTTAGGGATGGGCAATAAATGCTGCCTAGCCAGCGATGCCCTCATCCCGTGGTTGAATAAAAGAAACATAGCAATGTCTGCTGTGGAGCTCAAACTGAGTGCTGGCAAGAACGGAGACCTTTTAAATCCTTGTTTTTTTTGATGGTAGGCATGCTTCAATGGATTGCTCAATGAGGGCCTGTGAATAAGTAGCTGTTTATTCTTGTTCAGAGAAACCCTGCCTTTTCATCAAAACCATCCACTTGAAAGATGATGCTGAAAGTGGTGGTGAGGGAAATGAAGGAGGGAAAATGGGGGAGGTGAAGGTGGGTAGATGGAATGAAATAAAAGTGAAAAGAGAAAGCTGGGGATGAAGGAGGGGAAGATGGGGATGAAGGAGGGGAAAATGGATGAAGGATTGAAGATGGGGAAGAAGAATGTGAGATGGGGATAAAGAGCTAAAGATGATGGGGCTATGATGGAGAGAGGAGGGGTAAAGTGTGGGAAATGGGAGACATGGAGGAGATGGGGTAAAGAGGCAGTGATGAGGATAAAGAGGGAATGTTGGCAGTGAGGAGGAGGAGATAAGGGGTCAAGGGGGAGATGAGAGTTGAGGGGGGATGAAGGGTAATGAGGAGGAGATGAAAGGTGATAAGAAGTGAAGAGGGAGTGATGAGGTGTGAAGTGGGGTTGATAGAGTGAAGAAGTGGAAGATGGTAGTGAAGAGGGGAAGATGAGGAGTGAAGTTAAGAGGTGAAGAGGGAGTGACAGTACACACTGCCTCACTCACCAAGTGAAGCCTTCCTCCTACCCCACAATGCACAACATCTGGCTTGCACCCCAGAGCCATATGATATCTGAGAATTTAACATTTGGACTTTGGACATAACTGACTTTGAGCCAACACATTTTATTCAGAAGCAAAGCAGTATCTATTGTGTTTGACCTGATAGCACAAGAAATAGTCTCCAAATTAAAATAAAACATGTCACATTAATTGGAAAATGTCTCAATTGGATAATGACACCAGCTTTGCTTCAGAATAATCACATCCTAAAATCATTAAGCTGCCTTTATACTCATTGCTTCCCCAGTCAATTAGCATCAAAAAAACATTATAGATATAAACAGAAGCTTGAGACGTGCAAAACATTTTACTTAAGTTCAATATTGTGTTAGGTGCCATATGTCTGGAGAACCAACCACTAACAGTTTAGGGGTGAGATCGGTTGCTGCTTCTAAACTTCCTGTCAGTACACAGGCACAGTTAACCGTGGTAGAGGATGATTCTTATGTTTCCTCTGATACTTCACTCATGATTCTTAACAAGAACTGGCTTGCACTCCAGAGCCACATGATGTCTGAGAATTCCAGCCTCGGGCAACTGTCAATTTGGAGTTTGCATGTTCTCCCTGTGTCTGCGTGGGTTTCCTTTGGGTGTTCCGGTTTCCTCCCACAGTCCAAACAAGTGCAGGTTAAGTGGATTGGCTAAGTTAAATAGCCCATAGTATCTAGGGTCGGAAATGCAGGGATAGGGTAGGGAATGAGTCTGGGTGGAATGCTCTTCGGAGGGTCACGGACTTGATGGGCTGAATGGCCTGCTTCCACACTGTAGAGATTCTATGAAGATGTGGCACTGTCTCAAAGAGATATAATTTATTGCACGAAAGAAGGAGATGAAATTACACTGGCTAATTAGGCATAACTATTGAGACAATTTGGAGCCAGGGACAACAATCTGACCCCATCAGGATTCAAAGCTGGACTGTTTGATTCTCCATCCAGGAATGGATGATTTATTCGGATTGGGTGGGACTTAATAATGTCCCCAACGTTAACATTTTTGGAACAACTATTTTATGTAACCTTTCACCTCAAGCCTCTAAGCCCATTATTAACATTTATACAATCAGACATATAATTACGTTCGCATTTACATTATCCTATTTCCCCTCATTTCTAAAAAAAACTGAAAGAACTGGCGGATGCTGTAAATCAGGAACAAAAACAAAGTTGCTGGAAAAGCTCGGCAGGTCTGGCAGCATCTGTAAAGGAAAAAAACAGAGTTAACGTTTCAGGTCCGGTGACTCTTCCTCAGAACTCGCTCCTCATTTCTATTGTGCCCAAATGGATCACCTGACATTTATCTGGGTTGAATTCTCTTTGCCACTGATCAGTCCATCTGACCCACCAGTCAAAATCTTCCTGTAATCTGAGGCTATCCCCCTCAATATTTACCAACGTAAAGATTCTTTTACGGCTACTAGATTTTCTTATTACATAATACTAAAGCTATTACAATCTGTGCCCTCATTGATTCCTCAATATTTTCAGACTGTCTTGAAAATATTCCAGGAATTCCTCCACCATAGCATTACGTTTAACCAGCCAAATGTAGATCGAAGTCACTCATGATTGCTGCATTCCCCTCACTATACATACTTCTAATATCCTTATTTATTGCATGCCCAGCATTACCATTATTGTTCGGGGGCCTATACATTTATATACAAGTTCATAGGTCATTCCTAACAATGTTTGCTGTCCCTTGCTGTTTCTGACTTCCACTCAAACAGATTCTATGTGCTATTCTTATGATCAGTCAGTAAAACACTTATTCTATCCTCTCAACATGACCCCACGTCCCCTTCCTTTTTTCCATATTCCTCCTAAATAGTGAAAAAAAACTTTAATATTCAGTTCCTAATCTTAGTCACCCTGCAGCCAAATTGCTGTGATGATAATTAAATCACACCTTGTACTTCTATTAGCATCATCAATTCAACTATCTCATTATGAATGCTGCACAAATTCATATAAAGTTCTTTGAATTCTTTTTTTTAAACACTGTTCTGCTGTTTCACCCTGGTTGATTCTTAAAATTGTTTGTGCTGTTTTCCACTTTCATTTCTACCTTTTCTACTTCACATTAGCCAACTTTGATTTTATTTTTTCTGGATTCCTTCTTATGTTTCCATCTCCCTGGTAAGGTAGTTTAATCATTCCTCAATGGTACCAGCAAATATCTCAATGAGAATATTAGTCCCAGTACAGTCAAGGTGTAACTCAGTGAAAACTCTTGTACAGGTCCCACCTATCCCATCTAGTCCCATTGTCCCAGAAATCCCAAGCCCTCCCTCCTGTACCATTTATCCAGCTATGTGTTCATTCACTCAGTCTTCCCAATTTTCAAATGTACAATGTGACACCACAACATCGTTCTACATTTGTAAAATCTTCCTTACTGTCCTGTTTTGACATCAGCACCTTGATAAATTGTCGTGACTTCTCTACCTTAATTAGTTTGTACAGTTTTGGATTACGTGTTACTTTGGTTAGACCCTCAGCATGTGTCTCTTATACCTGTTATGTTATTCCAGTCATTTGGTTTGTCTCCAACACCACTTCATTTTTAATTTTTTGCAATTATCCCTCTGCCTCATTTAATTTGGAATATAGGTGATCCCTTTGCTTGTTATTCAGCTGTTGCCACTTTACTCGCATCATCTGACACTTTTGATCACCTGCAGAGACTTGTCATTTGACACTCCATTCACACCATTTGTATGACTTTTTGATCTCTCTGCGCATAAATTCTGTGTTCTCTATGTGTGTCTCTCACTTCACCTGACGAAGAAACTACACTCTGAAAGCTTGTGATTCCAAATAAACCTGTTTGACTATAACCTGGTATTGTGTAATTTCTGGCTTTGTCCAAGTGTACAAGTACAACATATTTGGTGTAATCCTGAGATCACTACCTGAGAGGTGTTGCTTTGCAATCTCTTGCCCAGCACCCTACATTACATTTTCAGGACCTCATCCCTTTTCTACCTTTCTACCACATACTCCAAGTTTGACTTGTCCAAAAGCCTTTTATGTGGCATCTTGACAAATGTCTTCTTTCAATCCAAGTTCAGTATGTGTACAAGCTTCACTCTATATCACTTCTTCAAGGCACTGTAATAAGTAGATTAAACCTGAATTCCCTTGTACAAAACCATGCTAACTCTTCCCATTATCTTGAGTTTTTCAATTGCCCAGCTTTCAGCTGATCAATTCAGATGAGAATATAGGAGCCATGGTTAGTTCGTTTGCAGACAACACCAAAATTGGTAGCATAGTCAACAGTGAAGAAGGTTATCTAAGATTACCAAAAGATCTTGATCAATTGGGTCAATGGGCTGAGGAGTGACAGATAAAGTTGAATTTGGGTAAGTGTGAGGTATTGCATTTTGGTGTAACAAACAGTGGCAGGACTTAAATAATTAATGGTAGGTTGCTGGTAGTGTTGTAGAACAGAGATACCTTGGGGTTTGGGTACACAATTCTTTGAAATTTATGTCACGGGTAGACAGGGTGGTTAAGAAAGCGTTTGCCACACTTGCCTTCATTGCTCAGACATTTGAATATAGGAGTTGGGACGTCATGTTGATGTAGTACAGAACGTTAGTGAGGCTTCTTCTGGAGTACTGTGTGCAGTTTGCTAGAGGAAGGATATTATTAAATTAGAAAGTGTTCAGAAAAGATTTACCAAGATGTTGCTAGTAATGGAAGGTTTGACTTATAAAAATAGGATGGACAAGTGAGGACCTTTTCGCTAGAGCATAGGAGGTTGAAGGGTGACCTTATAGAAGTTTATAAAATCATGAGGGACATAGACAAGATGATTAGCAAGGGTCTTTTCCCTAAGGCGGGGGAATTCAAACTAGAAGGCATATTTTTAAGGTGAGAGTAGAAAGCTTTAAAAAGAACATGAGGAGCAATTTTTTTACACAGAAAGTGGTTCATGTGTGGAATGAACTGCCAGGGGAAGTGGTGAATCAGGTACAGTTATAACATTTAAAAAACATTTGGATAAGTACATGAATAGGAAATATTTGGAGGGATATGGGCCAAATGCAAGCAAGTGGGACTAGTTTAGTTTGGGAATATGGTCGGCTTGGACTAGTTGGACCAAAGGGTCTCCTTCCACGCTGTTTGACTCTATACGCTGAATGATCGATTTTAACATCTTCATGACAGACTTCAAGCCAACTGGCCTATAGTTTCAAAGATAGTAGGAACTGCAGATGCTGGAGAATCCGAGACAACAAGGTGCAGAGCTGGATGAACACAGCAGGCCAAGCAGCATCATAGCTTATAGTTTCTTGGTTTCTGCACATGTCCCTTCTTCAATAGATAAATTGAGTTTTCTACTTTCCAGTCTGTTGGAACATTTCCAAAATCTAGCAATCTAGCCAGCCTCAAGGATGGAATCCACCAGGACCTGAAGACTTATCAGACTGCAATTCCATCAGTTTGCTCAGTACCACTACCCTGGAGATTATAATTTCACACTGTTCCTCTCTCCCTTGTACTTCCTGACTTACAGTTAATTTCTGTCAATGTTTTGGATCCTCATATTAAAAGCAGAGCACATATTTGTTTATTCCATCTGATATTTTCATATTATTTATTATTAACTCACTATTCTCACTCTCTAGATTACCAGCATTCGCATTACTTACTCTTCCTTTTTAAATACCTTGAAACTCTTGCTATCTATTTTTACATTTCTAGCTAACTTTCTCTCATACTCCTTTTTTTCTCTCATAATCCTTTTTTAATTCCCCACAGTTCTTTATATATTGTGCAATCATCTCACCTTCTACTTGTCTTTGCACAATGAAATGTTTTTTCCTTAAGCTTGACATTTAAATTTCCCTTAAGTTTCTCAGTTATCCATGGATAATGAGTTCTACCTGTAGAATATGTCTTTAAAGTAAGAATATACTTCGAGTTCATTGTAAATTATGCGTACATTTACAAAAGCTTTAAACACTTTGTGTTGCAGAGTTACTGATAGTATACCTTTGCAATCTCGAGACCCTTCATGATTTTGAACTTCTCCAAAAAAAATCTCCAATCACACTTTTCCTTCTCTCAAGGACCAAACCAGCTTTTCCAATCTATCTCAGCAAATGAAATTCCTCATCCCAAGACCATGCTCATAAATATATTCTGCACAACTCCAAAGCCTCCATAAAGTGCAGTGCCCAGAATAAGGCCCACTGCTCCAGTTGATGCTAATCCAATCTTTTATAAAAGTACATCTCAACTTTCTACTGCATCATCCATGCCTCCTATAAACGCCAAGATAGCATACGCCTAATTTACCACTTTCTTAACCTTTCCTGCTGCCTTCAACTACTTATACACATTTGTCAAGCTCGATCTCTGTTTGTGAACTTCTTCTAACTGGTTTTATGTTATATTGTGTTGCTTTATTTTTCCTACCACAATGTATCATTTCACACCTCCCTGTATTAAATATCATCTGCTATGTATCCATCAGCTTGTCTGTCCTCTTGAAGTCTAACATTATCATCCTCACAGTCATAACACTTCCAGTTTTGTGTCACGTGCAAATTGAGAGATTGTTCCCTGTAGACTCAAATCAAAGTGATTAA
Source organism: Rhincodon typus (assembly GCF_021869965.1). Lineage (NCBI taxonomy): Eukaryota > Metazoa > Chordata > Chondrichthyes > Orectolobiformes > Rhincodontidae > Rhincodon > Rhincodon typus. The sequence goes on from NC_063334.1 coordinate 111,822,950, forward strand.
TACAGACCAAGAAAATAATTGGTCATAACACTGACCCCAGTAGAATGTATTTTATGCTTTCCTGCAAGCCAAGAAACAGTTTTTCAGCATATTTCTTTGTTTCCTTTTACTTTTCTAGATTTGTATCTATTCTGTCATTGTATTTTTAAGACCATAGCGACAGGAATAGGCCATTGAACACATTGTACCTGCTCCAATATGATTGTGGTTCATCGAACACTTCAATGTCTTTTACTCATCCCATTTTTTAATAGCCCTGCACACCACCTGTAACAAAAGTCTTCATGTTATTCCACAATATTCATATGTCTTGCTGACAAGTTTATTACGCTGCACTTTATCAAACATCTTTTGGAAGTTCATGTAAGCTCAATGCCCTCGTCAACATGCTGTCACTTAATAAAAAGTAATGCATGATTTTTCTTTAACAAACACTAGCCATATTGCAGGATTTGTCTTTAACAAACTCTCGCTGTTTTTTTTTTCTAATTAGTCCAAGTGATTACTTATTTAGTTGTGAACTGTTGGCCCTGGCCTTCCTCTTTCTACCACTTCACAAAAATTTCTATGCCGAAACCAAGCCCCATGTACCAGTTCACTTTTTTGCCCCTTTCTTCTTATGCCATCCATGAAAACATATGCCCCATTCAGGGATAGGTACACAGCATGCTATTTCACAGATGCATTTGAATCCTAATAATATTTGATACCAAGGGCTTTATATGAGACTGGGCATTTTTTTTTCAAATCACTTATTAAAGTGCAGAGAGAGATTCACAATATCAGATCCACAACTCAATCAAAGTCAATAGTCCTGGAAGCTGCTAATTAAATAGTCAACATTAGTAGCCCTAACCAATTAAGGACAGGGGAGCAGACTAGGGAAATGATACGCACAATAGGAGGGCTCACAGCAATTGTCTGACTGCCCCTCTGGGGTTTGCTGAGTTAGGCCATAAAACACCCATTATTTAGTGGCTGTTGTTATTTTAATCCATTGAAAACAAACCTCATTGCAACAATTTTAACTTACCAACTAACAGCTTCCTACTATTCAGGTGCACTTAGAAATTCCGATTACACCAGAAAATGTCAACCCATTTAAAATAAGGGGGTTAATGCCAATAACAGAATACGGTACACTAATACCACACAAAAAAATTCTAAGGCTCTTTTAGGAATCAAAAAGAGCTGGTGACTTTTGGAGTATGTAAAATATGTAAAATTGTCATAGGCTGGCTTGTAACAAGCTATGATGATTCTCCTTATGCTGTTATTCAATGATTAGTTTGAATTAAACTAAATTTGGATTTACAACAAGTGTAGAAAGCAAATGCGTTCTTTGGTGAAATAGTTGGCCTTTTTAAATCTCCACTTAAACAGCCTAACAAAGTAGTGACTTTTTTTTCTGCTTTAATTATATGACGGTTTTTAGTAAATTACTCTAAAAAAAATTAAAGGCTCAGTGGTTATTGGACCAGATGTCCACTAATCACACTAGTAGCCTCATCCCAAGACCAGCCCAGCCCGTCCCCGCCTCCTTGACCTGTCTGTCTTTTCTCCCACCTATTCACTCCTCCCATCTCACTGACCAACCCCCACCCTTACTTCATACTTACTAACCTCATCCACGCTTCCTTGACCTGTCCGTCTTCCCTCCCACCTACCCACCCATCCCTCCTCCCTGACCAAGCCCCATCCAAACTCCCTACCCACACTCACCTGTACTGGCTTCATCCCCATCTCCTTGACTTGTCCGTGTTCCCTCCACCTATCTGCTCCTCTATCCACCTTCTATCATCGCCTCCCCCTCTCTCTATTTATTTCAGAGTCCCCTTCCCCTCCCCCATTTCTGAAGAAGGGTCCAGACCCGAAACGTCAGCTTTCCTGCTCCTCTGATGCTGCTTGGCCTGTTGTGTTCATCCAGCTCTACACCTTGTTATCTCAGACTCCAGCATCGGCAGTTCCTACTGTCTGCTAACCTGAAAGTTCACTGGTTTGGTAGAAAAAATATTGCTTTACCTCATTCTCTTAAATGCCCTGCTTAACCCTGCCTTCTTACATTGACCCTTTCCCCCTGTTAATTGAACCTCTTGATGCAGTCTGATAGTATCAGGAAACATAATTGGCATATAGAAAATAAAAAGACCAGACAAAAACTGACCAATGGCAATTCAGCCAATCATTCCCAGTGTGCCTTCTCTTCATAGGCTCTCTTTTAGCTATGCAAGTAAATAAAGACAACTCACGAAAATCCTTCACAAAAACCAAAAGAACTGCGGACGCTGTAAACCAGAAACAAAAATAGAAATTGCTTGAAAGGTTCAGCAGGTCTGGCAGTGTATGTGGGGAGAAATCAGTGTTAATGTTTCAGTTGGAGTGACCCTTCCTTGTTTTCTAGCACTTTTTCAGAATTTAGATCTGCCCTGCTTGAAAATTTATACAATGTTTTGCTTTGTCTGTCATTTTCTTCAAATCTTTTTTCTGCTTTGTGACGTTGAAATCAAGCTTATTTTAATATATTGTTCATAATAATTACATTGGCAGAACTTTATAGCTCTGGTCAACTTGCAGCATAGTTTATAAGTTTTACATACAAATACATATACTGTCATGTTTATTTTAATTGTTACTTTTCTGAAGAGTGTTTTTGTAGAACTTGTTTGCAACTGGACATATCATTTGTTTATTAACAATAATGAATCATATCTGGAATACACAATGATGGGCCCCTACACATTTATACTTCTGTATCATACATACCTCTTTCTAAACCTGAGTTATGGATCCCATTCCAGTTACCTTTCTATTTATTTCTGCCTTGAGTTATCATCTAGTTTCCCTTTAAATCACAGAAAGATAGAATGATGCATACAGAAGGGAACATGTTGCCTGGGTAATACTTTCATTCAAGTAATTCTGAGGAAGGGTTACCAGACCCGAAACATTAACTCTGATTTCTCTTCACAGATGCTGCCAGACCTGCTGAGCTTTTCCAGCAACTTGTTTTTGTTTCTGCTTTACAGCATCTGCAGTTCTTTCGGTTTTTCTTTCATTTAAGTATTCAGCTAATTCATGTTTGGATTTTATTGTTGAATCTGCTTCTACCACTGATACGGACAATGCATTTCAGATCACAACAACTCACTGTGTGTAAAAAAAAGTCTTTCCTTGTGGCATCAGGGCTGTCGATCGATTAAATGTATGAATACTATTTGTCCAAATAAAATCAATCTTCTGGCCATAAACTAAGTAAAAAGCATTTTCCAGAATTCACCATTGATTAGCGTTGATAAAATTTATGACACCTATTTTTGGACTCTGCACTAATGGAAATGTGTTCTCTACATCTACCCTATTAACCCCTTTCAGATATTTTGAAGATCCCAATCAAATCATCCCTCAGCCTTCTATTATCCAGATCGAAAAAAGACCTGATAAAATTAATAATAAAACTAAGAAGTGCTGGAGAAACTGAGCAGGTCTAGCAAGTTCTGGACAAAGAGTAAATGTTTTGAGTTCAATATGACTCTTCAGAATTGAAGAGAGTGGAAATGCAATGTTATTGTGTTGTTGGTAAACAAGGAAGGTGAAAAGTGGGACAGAAGGGAAAATCAGGGAAAGGTTAAAAAGTGAAGGAACATGAAAAGGTGCAATATGCCACAAGACCTGCTGAGTTTCTCCAGGACGTTTTGTTTCATATCTCCAGCATCTGTAGTAGTTTGCTTTTATTTTACTGATAAAATTAAGCAGGAATTCAGCCATGAAATGATTTATTTGGAGGATATATTCTTGCTATGTCAATGATTTAAATTTTGCCACAGTGAACGCATACTAATATTTGCAGGTGACTTAAAACAGATGTAGCAACTTTTACTTTCGGGAGAAATGCTGCCAAAAATTCTACAGTCAACCCAGGTGGACACTGCAGCTGTGCCATCCTTGCAGGAGATTGCGATAACAGTAATAACATCGGTCTTGATCATACAAATAGCTAGATGACAGCAGACAAATCTTCAGATAGTTCACTTGCTCACATCTGGTAAAAGGCGGAGTCACACGACACCAGATTATAGTCCAACAGGTTCATTTAAAATCACAAGCTTTCAGGGACACTGCTCCTTCATCACCTCGGAGCAATGCTCCGAAAGCGTGTGATTTTAAATAAACATGTTGGACTATAAAGTGGTGTCACGTGACTTCTGACTTTGCCCATCCCAGTCCAAAACCAGCATCTGGTAGGCATAGGATATAAAAAGGGAATTGATGAAACATTGTAATCAACCTTGATTAACTTTGTCTACGACAGGCTCAGACCTGAGGTAAGGAGCATTCAGCGTGAGATATGTTTGGAAATCACCAGTCAAAATTTACTTTTTATTGCCTCTCGTGCACTTACCCCCATGTCATTCAAACATGAATCGGTTCAATTATTATATTTATATCCCAATGATTATTCCTTTTTAAACAAGTTCATTCTTCGCAATTCTATTGCTGTTTAACTTGCTGCAACCAGCACTTGATGGCCATGGCTGACTTCAGTTGGGTGTAAATAGCTATAATATGCCAGAGAATAGAGTGGTACTTGGGTAGAGTCCCTAACTCTGGACAGAGAGGCCCAGATGCAAGTCCCATCTGCATTAGAGGTGTATAATAACATCTCTGAATAGGTTGATTAGAAAAATAGATCAATAATTTAAAAAAAAATAAAATGGCAGAGGATAGAGGGGCTCCTGTGACACTGGTGATGTCCCTACCTCTGGGACTGGAGAAACATTTTCACATCCCACCTGTTTTAAAGATGTGTAATAATATCTGAACAGGCTGAATAAGAAAACAACATAAGGTTTTTGTGCTACATTGGTAGTGCCCCTACCACCAAACCAGGAGGCCCACATTCAAATCCAACCAGGTGAGCGATAACATCTCTGAACAGTGTGTTTCGGTAAACGTAGATAAAATTGCAGACTGTGAATCTGCGAAGTTCTGTAATGGAAACGTATTTTACTCAAAAATCCTGCTTTTCCAAATCCCGTTTTTATGATATGTAAGATTCTCCTGATTTCACAAAATTGGGCAGAAGTGATCGACCCAGTATTCCAAACTGAATCTCCGCAGGATATATTAAAACCAGTGTTGTGCAGAGTGAATCTCTGAAAGGGAACTAACGAGAATTGCATTTGCAATATATGAAGCATGGCTTGCTACCAAATAGGCCTCAGGGGCCTACAGAATGAGATAAATTTCTTTGAAAATGAATCCAACGATGACATGAAGCAACCAAATTTGAAGAACTGCTTTACACAAAGAGTAGTTGGAATGATGTTCCCACATCAATTTATTGAGGTGATTAGCATAAAAGAAAAAGTCACCATAATCCCAAAGGGGCAAAGGCTGTTTGCTCATTCGAGAGAGATAACTTGTGGTGAGTTTAATCCGAGGGTCACCACACCTCAGGCAAGGGGAGTTTAAGCGTAGGGCATAGTACAGGAATTGGACCCAGGCTGTTGGCATCATTCTACATTGTAAACCAGCTGATCAGCCAATGCAGTTCAGCGGCGATCAGCATAGAAGTGTTTATGAGGTAGATAGACAAATACATGAATGAGAAAGGATTGCTGCTAGGAATGATGAAGTTATGCTATGAGGGAGGCTTGTTTGGAGCGTAAACACTATCAGAGACTTGTAGGACTGAATTACACCATAATAGCATAAGACTTGGAACAGGAAAAGACCATTTGATTCATCAAGCCTCGATGAGATCATGACTGATGTGATAAATCTCAACTCCCCTTTCCTGCCTTTTCTCCATAATTCTTGATTCCGTCACTATTTAAAAATCTATCTCAGCTTTGAATATACTTAATGACTCAACCGCTAAAGCCCTCTGCAGAAAATAATTCCACAGATGTGCTAGCCTCTGAGAAAAAAAATCATAGAGTCACAGAATTTTACAGAACAGCAGGAAGCCATTCGGCCAATTGTGTATGTACCAGACTGTGTCTGTTTCCTGGAACAAAAACAGAAGTTGCTGGAAAAGCTCAGCAGGTCTGGCAGCATCTGTGAAGAAAAAATCAGAGTTTATGTTTTGGGTCTGGTGACCCTTCCTCAGAACTGACAGTAGCTGGGAAAACGTCGGTTTATATGCAGAAGGTAGGGAGGGGGAGGGGTAGGGAGTAAACGATAGAATAAAGGATTGAGCCTGAAGAGAGAGAAGAGCAGTTGGATGGACAAAGGAGTTGATAATGATCTGGCTGGGAGGGTGAATAGTTGTTAATGGGGACATTTAGTGACTGACAATAGGTAGTGTGTAATGGCAGGCTATGTGATAACAAGGCCTGGTGTGTGGGACAGGGGACTAGGACATGGGAGAGTTTAGGCCCTAAAATTGAAATCAATATTGAGTCCAGACGGCTGCAGGTTCCCAAGTGGAAAATGAGGTGCTGTTCTTCCAGCCTGTGCTGAGTTTCACTGGAACACTGCAGCAAGCCAGAGACAGAGATGTCGCCAGGGAACAGGGTGGTGTGTTAAAGTGGCAGGCAACTGGAAGCTCAGGGTGCTCTGTGAAGCAGCCACCCAGTCTACGCTTTGATTCCCCAATGTAGAGGAGACCATATTGTGAGCAGCGAATGCAGTAGACTAGATTCTGGGAAATGCAGGTGAAGTTTTGCTTCACCTGGATGGTATGTTTGGGCCCTTGGATACTGGGGAAGGAGGAGGTAAATGGGCAGGTGTTGCACCTTTGCCGGTTGCAGGGGAAGGTGCCGTAGGGCTGTGGGGAGGTGTTGGGGATGAAGGAAGTGTGGACCAGGGTGTCCCAGAGGGAACGGTCCTTGCGGAAGGCAGACAAGGGAGGGGAGGGGAGTATGTGTCTGGTGGTGGCATCTCACTGGAGGTGACAGAAATGGCGTGTGATGATCTTCTGGATGTGGACGCTGGTGGGATGGTAAGCAAGGACAAGTGGAACCCTATTGCTGTTGCGGGAGGGAAGAGAAGGGGTGAGGGCGGAAGTCGGGGAGATGGATCGGACCTGGTTGAGGCCCCCGTCGACAACGGTGCTGGGGAATCGTCGGTTGAGGAAGAAGGTGGGCATTTCGAAGGCTCCTTTGTCGAAGTTGGCCCCATCTGAACATATACGACAGAGATGGAGGAACTGAGAGACTGGCATGGAGTCTTTATAGGAAGTCTGTATCCTCTTCATCGCTGTCATAAATAGAGGATCTGTTACTCTAAGATTACGTCCTCTGGTCCTAGACTCTTTCACAAGGAGAAATGATCTCTCAGCATCCAAGCATTTGTACATATTGTGAATAAATATGAAACCAGCTCTGGTCCCTGTGGAACAGTGGCATAATTATTGGTTGCCAACATGAAAATGACCACTTTAGTATAACCATCTATTTTCTATTAGTTAGCCAATCCTCTATCCATGCTTAAATATGTGCCCCAAGACCACGTAATCTTCTTAAGTAGCTTACTATATGGAACCTTATCAATCACCTCCTGGTTCCTCACCGCCTATCCTGCTTACTATCTCTTCAAAACATTCTGTCTGTTGCCTGCTATGAAGTGCTTTTAATCAACATGTTTTGACACACCTCTGCATCAGATGGGATTTGAACCTGGACCTGCTACCAAGAAGTAAGGGCATTAAGACTGCACTACAAGAGCCTTTTGTTTGCTGTAATTTCTGTCTATATTATCAGGTAACATTTAATGCCTTAGTAGGGAGTTGTAGTGGATGTATTAAGCATTGATTCTCCCACTCCATTGATGGTTGGAACTCCATGCATGCAGGTATCCCGTTTCTCTGGTATCTCTGTCAAACTTCTGCCAAAGTTATGCTGGCAGGATGGAAGCAGTCTTGTAGAAATTTGTTTCCACTCTTTTTAAAACAGTTACTACTTGCAATAATAATGAACTAATGAAAAGTCAGGCAGAGGATTCAATGGGCTGAAGGCCTCTTCATGAACTGTAATGACTAGATTACACATTTTTTTAATTGACCAATTTTTCCTCAACAACCTGTTCAGAGATAATATTAAACCACTCTGGAGCAGATAGGAGTTGAACCCAATTGTCTCTAATCAAGGGCAAAGACGTTACCACTGCACCATAAGAGGATATGATAGTTTCATCTGCTCATATGAGCTATCATCAATTTTAGGATCTCTGCTTCAGATCAGTTCTCAGGAAATAGGATCACAGAATTATTATGGGCTAGAAGGAGGCCATTTGGCCCACTGTGCCTGCACCTATTCAAAATGAACATCACCATCCAGTGCTAACTTCCTGCTTTTTCACCACACCTATGCACATTATTTCAATCCAAATAATCATCCAACGCCCTCTTGATTGCCTCAATTGAACCTGCCTCCATTACATTCCTAGGCAGTGTGTACCATATATTAACTACGCGCTGAGTGAAAAATTTACACTTCACATCTGCTCTTTCTGTACATCAATTTAAAACTATACAACTATGTTCTTGTTAGAACAGAAACAGCTTCTACTTATCTACCCTATCCAGCCCACACATGATTTTGAAAACCTCAATCAAATCTTTTCTCAGCCTTTTCTTTTCTTTCTGAGGTGACAGTCCTAATTTCTCCAACCTCTTCAATCCAGCCTCATAATTGAAGCCATTCTTGTAGATCGCTTCAGCACTCTTTCTAATGCAATAACAGCTTTCCTGTAATGTGACACCCATAACTGTACACAGCACTCCAGCTGATGTCTAACAATTGTCTTGCACAGGATAAAATATCCCCTCCTTGCTCTTATACGCCAGGCACCAATTCATAAAGCTGAGAACACTGCATGCTTTATTTACTGCTCTCTCCACCTGAACTACTACCTTCAATAATCTGTGCCCAAATGCACTCAGGTCCCTCTAGCCCTCCATCCCTTTACAATTGTTTTTTTTTGATCTTTCAAAGTTCTTCTGAAAAAAGTGCATCATTTCACCTTTCTGTGTTCTGTGTTCAGATGGTGAAAACATTTACAAGTCATTTCCCAGGACCATTTGCTTCCACCCAGTCCTCATTTCTTTGGCTATTCAGTTTCCTACTCCCTATTTACACAATGTCTTAAATGGTTTGCTTCAACATTTCACAAGGTATTGTCTACCACAGACCAGCAGATTGGCCATCTTTTACTTCACTTAGAGTTGACTAATAAATGCACATCTCATTGCTGATGCATATGTAAAACGAAAGGTCAGAAATAAATAGTGCAGCAAGAAAGCTTTGACAGTAGCAAAGAAAGTCATTTCCTGTCGCAGGATGCCCGAGCAATTAAAGAAATTGAAATTAGAGAATTAAATCAAAGGAATGGCCAAAATGAGTGCAAACTCTGAGCTCATTGCTCACCCTGGCTAGTTAAGTAGGCTAGACCCAAGTATTTGGTGAGTAATTAGGATTGAAATTAATAGTTGACTGTGTGATTAAAATGGAAGAATTAATTTGATTTGTGCAATTGATAGGAACAAGCTGTTACCATTGCCAGGAGGGTCAGTAATCAGATGAGTCACATTTAATGTAATTGATAAAAAGCCACAGGAAGGATGAGGAGAATATATTTTGATGCAATGGGTTTTTACAATCCGGAATTCACTATTTGAAAGGGCAGTGGAAGCAGATTAATAACAATTTTAAAATTAGAATGAGATAAGTGTTTGAAAAGGAGAAAAATTGCAATGGAATGAGGTGAGGAGCATAACTAATTCGACTGCTCCTTCAAACAGAACGATGGGCTAAATGGCCTCTTTTTCTGAGATGCATGATTCTGTAAGGGGATAAATTTGGGAAAGGAGTGAAGGGTGGCTCAGTGGTTAGCACTGCTACTTCACAGCACTAGGGATGCAGGTTCAATTCCAGCCTCAGGTGACTGTCTGTGTGGAGTTTGCACATTCTCCCCATGTCTGCATGGGTTTCCTCCCACAGTCCAAAGATGTGCAGGCTAGGTGCATTGGCCATGCTAAACTGCCCATAGGGATGATTAGATGGATTATAGGGGAATGAGTCTGGGTAGAATGCTCTGAGGTTCAGTGTGGACTTGTTGGGCCGAACAGCCTGTTTCCACACTGCAGGGATTCTATTTTTTTAAAAAACTCATTCATTGCATTGATGCTTATGATTATATTTGTCTAATGTTATTATGACTGGATTGTTAATCCAGAGACCCAGGTAATGTTCTGGGTTTGAATCTTGCCATCGAAGATGGTGGAATTTAAATTAAATTTTAAAAACCTGGAATTAAGAATCTAATGATGACTGTGAATCCATTGTCAATTGTCAGGGAAAATACATCTGGTTCATTTGTGTCCTTTAGGGAAGGAAACTGCCATCCTTACCATGACTGGCCTACATGCAATTCCATACTCACAGCAATGTGGTTGACTTTTAACCGCCCTCTGGGCAATTAGGGATGGGCAATAAATGCTGGCCTCACCAGCATCGCCCTCATCCTGTGAATAAGTAAAAGTCTAATCTTCTGAATTACTAGTCCAAGTATCATAACCACTATATTATGTAACAAGTGTCTTCTAGCTAAAAGCTGACAACTCTATTATATCTGGTACTCAAATGTTGCATCTGCAGTACTGGTTCTGTATATGTATGATATTTCAAGGCCCATCATGGCTATATATCCTACATTCAAGACTGAGAAATCTGCACTAATGAGGAGGTACCAACATTACTTTGTCCCATAGCCTAGTAGATATAAGGGTTTTTTTTAATTTCTATTTATTCTACATAAATAATCTCTTCTTTAATTATTATGTATCAGTACATCATTTGTGCTAATTTTAGTCTTTACTGTACATTCGTGTGAAATTTGTGCACAAAGATACCAACTTATCTGTAACATTTTATTATTTTGGAAAATGAGAGCTGTGAATGGTGCATTTACTTACACTTGGGAAACTTCATCATTACAGAAAATAAAACTAAGAATTCGACCAGTGTCTCAGCACTTAGCTTAATGCTATTTTCATTATTGACCACAGTACTATGATAACTTTCATTTTGACACATGCACACACTAGAAAATAATGAGGTGTCAAGGAGGATAGCAGAAGCCTGTTGAGAGCCCTTCGTTATAATTGAAGGAGACCCTGATATTAGGGATCATATTTAATGGATTTGGGTCAGCCTAGCAATCTTGTTTGTTTGCCAGAGTCAATGAATTCTTTAATTAGAACCAACATTAGTTTCATGTCTCAGAGTTGCAAGGTTGATGGCAAACATTCCAGATGGAATTGGAAACAGAAAGAAATGACATTTTTGGTTATTTAAAATATAAAAGAAACAGCCAGCTTGACAGAAAATCAGCTCAGAGATAAACATAGGAAACAAAATACCTTTTGATTAATCATAAATCTGGAACCTCAATGGTAAGGTGTATCCAAAGTCACTGTCTTACTCATTAAGACAACCAACTCTCATGAGATGGCATTTTCATCTTATTGTCTTGTTTTTAAGATGACATTCAACTGGCATTCCTGATAATAAGCATTTTTAACTCAACAGTGTGCATCTCTTGTCAGTTGAAGAGAAGTACTATGTTCCAGACTATCTTATGCCTTTAGTAACTGGAATATAATGGGATAAGGTTTCTGACTTGGAGCCTGTTGCTGAATGTGCGTCAAACAGCAGTCAAATTGGATCTGTTTCAAAGTGTTCCCTCACCCCAGTTGCTGCTCAAACTCATTTGCACTCGCCACAGAACCTATGTATGACCACATTAAAAGGGATGAACTGATTCCATTCTTCCTAAACATTAACTCTACTTTCTCTCCAGATACTGCCAGACCTACTGAATTTCTCCAATAATTTCTGGTTTTTGATTTTTTTTAATCTGACTCTTCAACTGACCAAAGCAAAGTTTCACTGTAAGAGGGATAGTATTGCCCAAGTATACATTTGTTAGACCGCACATCACTCAGTATCAGATAAACAGCCAGATTATTAAATTTAACAGGTTAAGAATTATGATGTGGAGGTGCCGGTGTTGGACTGGGGTGGACAAGGTCAGAAGTTAAACAACACCAGATTATAGTCCAACAGGTTTATTTGAAATCACAAGCTTTCAGAGCATAGCCCCTTCGTGAATTTATAGGCAGAGAGATCAATGGGCAAAGAAATCAAAAGATCATAAAAATGGTGTGAGTGGAGTGTCAACAGTCTGAATAATAGGTCAAGTGATCAAGTGTGTCAGACAATGTGAGCAAAGTGTCAACAGCTGAGTAACAAGCAAAGGGATGACCTATTATCCAATTAAATGAGGTAGAGAGTTAATTACAAAAAATTAAAAATAAGGCAGTGCTGGAGACAAATCAAATGACTGGAATGACATAATAGGTATAAGAGTCATATGCCAAGGGTCTAACAAAAGTAATAAGTAATCCATAACTGTACAAACTAATTAAGGTAGAGAGATCTTAACAGTAATGACATAACAATTGCCAGGCAGGGATGTTCCCTCCCAGTCGAGGAACACTTCAGCCGTCAAAGACATTCAGTCTCCGATCTTCAGGTAAGCATTCTCCAAGGTGGTCTTCGAGATACACAACAACGCAAAATCGCCGAGCAGAAATTGATAGCCAAGTTCCGTACCCATGAAGACGGCCTCAACCGTGATCTCGGGTTCATATTGCGCTACACGTGACCCCAACACGCTGTTCTGCGTCTGTAAAATCATTCTTACTGTCCTGTTTTGATCCCACCACTATGATAAATTGTTATGATCTTTCTACCTTAATTAGCTTGTACAGTTTTAGATTACTTGTTACTTTAGTTAGACTCTCCGCATGCGACTATTTTACCCATTATGTTATTCCAGCCGTTTGGTTTGCCTCCTGTATCACCTTATTTTTAATTTTTGGTAATTATCTCACTGCCTCATTTAATGAGATTATGGATCACCTCTTCACTGAAATAAACACAGAGAATGGTGGAAAAACTCAGTAGCATTATGGAGAGACGTACAGAGTGAACGTTTCAAGTCCGCTATGACTCTCCTTTAGAAGAGGATCCTCTCTGTTTGTTGGAGTGAATCTGTTTGTTTCTTAGTAAGCAAGGAGGAAAATCACATTTAAAAGCTTTTAAAATTTGACTTTCGATGTCCTTCTGTCCAGAAAAGCAAAGGCCTGTAAATGAGCAAAGAAAAGACAGAGAAATAACAAATAGCTGAGAATTCTAAGGGTAATACTTTCAGAGACGTAGCATGCTCTACCTTATAGCTGGGCTTGTTTTCAGTCCACTCTTTCAACGAGGGGAAAAGACCATGGAAACTCAACTTGCGCTGAATACAAATTGTTCTTAGATTTCCATACATAATTGCACTCGCTGCTCCTATTTCAGCTGCATTGTATTCGAGAAATTCAAGCAACCAAGCTGAAATGTCAAGTCAATGCCTTTAGCCAGACTATAAAAGATGAGATATAGGGCTGAAGTTTGCAAAAATGGATCTTACCAATGGTGTGTGGTGGGGATGATAATGTGTCAATAAGTATAAATCAACACAGAAATGTAATTCTACCTGTTATAGGAAGGATATTATTAAACTGGGGAAGGTTCAGAAAACATTTATTCGGATGTTGCTGGGAATGGAGGATTTGAGATTTAAAAATAGACTGGAAAAGCTGGGACTTTTTCACTGGAGCGTAGGAGATTGAAAGGTGACCTTATTGAGGTTTATAAAATCATGAGAGGCATAGATAAGGTGAGTGACAAGGACCTTTTCCCAAGGGTGGGGGAGTTCAAAACTAGGGTGTATAATTTTAAGGTGAGAGGAGAGAGATTTAAAAAGGACGAGGGGCAACTTTTTTGTACAGAGAGTGGTTCATATATGGAATGAACTGCCAGAGGAAGTGGTAGATGCAGGAAATGTTTGGAGGGATATGGGCCAAGCGCAGGCAGGTGGGAGCAGTTTGGTTTGGGAACATGATGAGTGTAGATTGGCTGGACCGAAGGGTCTGTTTCCATGCTGTATGACTCTATGACTCTACCCATCTTTTCCAAATATGATACATATTGCATCAGAATGATGCGCTTGAAAACTTCTTGGAATTAGGCGGAGGCAGAGGTACACTTAAATAAACTGTTCCCTGTCAGTAAGTATCTAATTAACAAATTCATTGGCAAATTTGTTCATGAACATTCATACATTACCACTTTAATCCTCCAGGAGTTCATAGGTTACAATTCTGATTAATGTGCTGTTCTCTTAGGGACATTGTTACATTTTAAGCCACACCATCACATTTTAACAACGCCTGTGATTTTTTTTTTTTAATATCAGCCTTTGCTACTGAAATGTATCACATTTAGAATAATATTTCAACACGTGCCAATCAAGTTCTGTATTCTTCAAAGGTAAAGTGAAAGTTGACTTAAAATTACATATGCATCAATATGAACTACGGCTTATTTTCTCATGCAGTTTTGTTTTTGAAAAATATGCAGTGGTTAATTTTAAACCTGTGTTAAATGTACCTCTTAAACAGTTTCAGTCATTTTGATAAAATATACTCCGATTATTTTTACAGTAAGGTTAAGCAGAACTGTAACTCTAGCCTCGATTAACAAGAACAACAGCTGCACCTCATGTTTTCAATTGTACTGAGAATAAGATCTATTCAGCCCTTCATTCCTGGGCTGGCAGTTTGAATGAGCCTTTGAGAATTGCTGAAAATAATGTTTCCAAAACTTCTATTTTTTTCAGGACTATTCAAAAGAAATGCCAAAGTAAAGGGAAAACAGCATTTTGCACAGTCCGAGAAGAAAGTGATGAGTGGTTATCAATTAAATTCTCTGCAAGAAAAAGGGATCTGAGTATTAATATAATATATCTTCCAGTATGTGCAAGGCATTCAAGAAAATGGGCTGGTAAAGGGGATCAGATTGAAGGTCAGGTGTTTCTCACACATCAGAGCAGACTCAATGCATCAAAGGGCCTCTTTTGCACTGTTTGATTCTATGATTTACCAAATCACAAACCCAACTGACAATTTTATTTCAATTATCAGCATAATTCTTAGCTGAGTTAGGAATTATGTTACTTGATGCAATGTGCCAGAAATACTTGAAAGTGCTCACCATGAACTAGCCAAATGGTTGGGTGAATTTAAAAAAAAACAGTTTTGAGCAAGTTTTCCACATACATAATGAAGGATTTCGCATTTGCAAAGACTATGTAGGACTTGCACAGTGATAGTAATGCAGTGCCCACATGTTTATTTGAAAGAATCATAGAATTGACAGCACAGAAAGGAGGTCTTTCAACCAATCATGGCTGTACCAGCTCCTGAAAGAGCTACCCAGCTAATCCCATTCTCCAGCCCTATCTCTATAGCTCTCTAAATTCATCTCTTTCAAACATATATATACACACATACACAGTTCATTTTGAAATCTTGTATGGAATCCACCTCTACACACTCCCAAGCAGTGCAAACCATTACTCTATTCCAAATAAAAACATTATATTATTTATATAAATCTGAATCAGGCCACCAGACAAAACAATAAAATTGCACCCGTTTCAATTTGACAAAACAAATAACAGCCACTCTCTTGTTTATTGATCAAGGCCTGGCTCTGGCAAATCACAGTGAAACTGTTTGGTTAAAAATTTAAACACAGGGCTTGGCAGTTAACCACCAATCATTATCTAACTGGTACATTCTCCCCAGCGATGCCTGTACCAATGACAGCCCACTTGTGAATCAATGAGCACTGGCTTCTCATGCAGTATGCTGCATTGTTTTTCCTTTACATTTTCATATTATCCTTTTGAGTGCAAGAAGAAAAACCTCAACTAATTGTCTTTTATTTCAGTGTTACTCAATTTCTGTTATACTGAATGATTGTTTATTTGCATATCTTGTTCTTTTCATGTAGCTCTGTGCAAACTTTCCATTTCCAAGCATAAACTCAATTTCTTTTGGAAAGTTATTGATGAATCTTTTCTCCAAATTCCTTTTAGGCAAATCCAAACATGTCAACTGGCATAAAACTATATTCATCTTGTTCCACCAATCTCCCTACATGGGGTTTCTCTTTTTTATTCAAATTTGCTTCCAAATAGCTTTCCAGGATCTGTTGGCCTGTGACACACTTTGATCTTGTAAATGACAACTTCATATTTCCCTGGCTTCCTGGCTAATCAGCAGGGAACACTTTACAGAAAACTGAAAGAACAATGGATGCCATAAATCAGAAACAAACAACAGAAATTGCTACAAAAGCTCAGCAGGCCTGGCAGCATTTGTGGGGAATAAATCAGCGTTAATATTTTGGGTCGAGTGATCCTTCCTCAGAACTTAATCATTGCATTGTGTAATCTATTATAATCTGACAACCTTGATCTATAAATCTTGCTTGATTCCATTCATGCCCTTGTTGCTTTATGGATAGAGGTTGCAGATTCCATTGCTTGCTTGGTTATTTTTGTGTTATTTTCCCAGGTCCTAAGCTCCTTTAGCTAGTTCAGCAACATTTTAACAAGAACTTTCTGGCCACTACTCAACTATATGGATTTTTGCTTTAGATTCCAGTTGCATTTAATGCTATATGCTACCTGTGCACTAAGTATACATTTTCTCCCTTGGGTTTTCAACCAGCATGTCTATTTTTACTTTTATTTGCATTAGGGAATATTTATCAGAATTTCCCTCAGGGAATTAGTGATCTTTACTCACAGGGAAATATATAGCATGGATCAAATCTGATCTATAGTTGTGGAACTCACATATATCTAATTAGCTCGAAGTCCAGAGCTCAGCTGACACCATACTCATTTTAAATGAACTTCCTCTTTTTGTCTGTTGGTCATGCTTGCAGCTATCCTAGAAGTGCCCTTCCTCAGTCGCAAATTTCCTTGCTGTTTGCCAGATCTCAGCCCAGTCCCATATTATGCACACTTGTCCAAGCAAAGCTGAGTCTCACAAAATGAAGGTGCTCAGAAGTAGTATCACATCAGATGTTAGCACAGTTTTAGGTGAGCTATTGTATTCAGGATGTGATCATTGCAAACTAATCCAGCATTTATTGGCACTTCTCATTGCTGCCTGAAGTTTTTTTTTCTTTGGATGTTGTTGTCAAGATGGTCATTTATTACCCATCTCTTGCTCGAGGTGGTGTTAAGCTGTCTTCGTGAACTCCTGCAGTCACATGCATTGGCAATAGGAAGTTGATTATTTAAGATGGTAGCTGGGGTGCCAATCAAGCCGGCTGCTTTGCCTTGGATGGTGGAAAGCTTTTTGGGTGTTGATCAAGCTGCACTCATCCAATATTCCGTCACACTCCTGACTTGTGCCTTATAGATGGTGAACAGGCCTTCAGGAGATAGGAGGTGAGTCACTTGCTGCAGAATTGTTCGCCTCAGATTTGCTCAGTACTTACATGGTTGGTCCAGTTTAGTCTTGCTCAGCCGTAGGATGTTGATAATCATGAGTTTCTAGCCAGGCCTCTCCGGTGGTCACTCAAGAGTTAACTACAATGAATAACAGTGTGAAAATATAGTCATATCTGGACCAAATCGGATCAGGATATGAAGCTTCATTCCTTAAAAGGTATCAGAGAACCAACTGAGATTACGAGACAATCTGACAGATTCATGGTCCCTTTTACTGAGATCAGCCTTATTAGTTCCTGGTTTAAAATTCTAATGGGATTTGAATTCACATTCTTTTGATCATTAGCTCAGATCACTGGATTAGTAGACTATCAGCATAACTATTATGCTTGTGTTCCCAATAGTGTAAACAAAAAATGAAACAGTAATTACTATGTTTTGTGTTTAAAAGAATTGTGCAGGTATTCCAACTCGCACTCTGGTTATCAAACTACCAGACTCAGTAAGTACAGGGAATGTTGATGCTTTGGACTTTTGTGGGGTAAAATTGTAATGCATATTACTTTACAAATATGTTTACGCAAAATTTATGTTATGGTAAATAAGTCAGCATCTTTGTTAAAAAAAAAAGATATCGCAAAGAAATTCCACATCAGCATACACAAATGGTAACTTTTCATTACGCAAGTTTCTGAACCTCTACTTCTGTTCAAGAAATTAAGAGTACATGAGATCCAAGGCAAAGTGGCCTGTTGGATCCAGAATTGACTAAGAGACAGGGAGCAGAGGGTGATAGTAGAGGGATATTTCCATGACTAAAACTCTGTTTCCAATGGCGTTTTGCAGGGTTGGGTGCTGGAGCTCTTTCTGTTTGTGATGTACGTTAATGATTTGGACTCAAAATGTAGGATATATGGTCAAGGAGTTTTCAGACAACACAAGATGGTAGAGTGGTGAATAGTAAGGAGGGTAGCCATAAACTGCAGGAGGATATCAATGGAGTAGTCAGCCAGATGGTGCAGTGGCAAGTAGAATTGTACCTGGAAAGGTATGAGGTAATAGACTAGGGGAGGCCTAACATGCCAAGGGGTTACACTATGAATGGTAGGAACCTAGAAAGCACTGAAGATTAGAGGGACCTTGGTGTGCTTTTCCAGAGATCCCTGAAGGTAGCAGGGCAGGTAAATAAGGTGTTTAGGAAGGCATTTGAAATACTTGCCTTCATTAGCTGAAGCATAGAACACAAAAGCAAAGGGGTGATGCTGGAAATGCATAAAATGCTGGCCAGGGCGCAACTGGAGTACTGCATGTGGCTTGGTCACCACATTATTGCACTGGAGAAGGTGCAGAGGTGATTAGCTAGGGTACTGCCTGTTTTGGAGGGTCTGTACTATTAGGAAAAATTGAATAGTCTGTGGTTGGTTTAATTGGAGTGGCGAAGGTTGAGAGGGGGCCTGATAGAGATGTACAAAGTTAAAGGCATTGATAGAGTGAATAGGAAGGCACTTTTTTTCCCTTGAGCATAGAGGTTAATAAACAGGAGGCATAGATTGAAGGGAGGACATACAAGGCTAACACAAGTGTTGAGGAGAATTTTGTTCACTCACAATGTGGTGGGAGACTGGAGCTCACTGGCTGAAAAAGGTGGTTGAGTTAAAAACTCTCATAACATTAAAGCAGTATTTAGGTATTCACTTGCATTGTCACAGCCTCCTGACTATGAGTGTGAAGCTGGAACGGTGGATTAGTGTAGTTAGACCTTTGGTGACCAGCATGGACACGATGGGCTAAATCCCCTCCTTCTATGCTGTAATTGTCTATGATTCTTTGAGTCTACTTCCAAACTTAGCATTTCAGTCTCATGACGATATGATTGTTCTATGTACGGCAACTGACTACTAAATCACAGTACTTGAATCCAAAAACTTATCTGAAATCGGAAGATGTGACAACAAATCCTGAACTAAGTTGGATAATTTTTAATTCTTGCCAAATTTCAGGCAACTTTGCAGCCGAGCAGTAAGAACCGGGAGATAACAAGTGAGATCCTCATTCAAGCACATTTTCACAGATTCAAACTATTAATCTTTTCAGTACTGCAGCATTTTACATTTGGAGAGCTATAGTTATGTCAGTTCAATTTTATATTTGTCGTGCAAAGCTGACATCAAACATCACAACACTGAACAAAACAAGATAACGTGCAAATATCCTTGAACATATATTTTAGAATAAGAGAGCTGGAAGATCTCTTATCAATTGTATTAAGGCGAATTGTTGCATGCCCCCAGAAGAGAAGCCCATGTTTTAAATCCTATTTGCAGCAAATGAATGGGATTAAATGTGCATTAAATTGGTATGGCCCCAAGCCTGAACTTTTGGTTTTCTCTTCAATTCTGACCTGCTTTCTACTTGTGATTGGTTTGAATATGTTGTGTCATACTCAAGGTTACTGACTTATGTTTTTTTTTCAAGAAAATAGTACGACTCACAAAATATAGTACGATTCAATTCATCCAGTAAGTTAATAGCTCTGGCTAGAATTTAAGAATATATTTGCATAAAATGCAGCATTTTATTCACATATTGATGTTTGATAAAATGTTAAATAGCATTTAGACAACTAAAGTTTCAGTTTCAGTTAAATATTGCAAGCAAAAATAATATAGCAATGTTGTACTTGGGATGAGTATTTTTGCTGCTTCATGTCATTAATTCCTACTTCAATTAAAATGTTTTTAATCATATCCGTAAAATTCTGAAGGACAGATATGCACTTCCTACTAATCCTGCTGAACAATAATGAATTTCCCAGTGATCAAATCTTGGAAAAGGAATAGAAACAGAAAATGCTGAAAAAAAAACACTCAGCAGTGCCTGTGCACTAAAAGAATCCCTTTGTTGAATTGAGAAAACATTCCTTCATTCCTTACATACTCCCTCCAGCTCAGGACAAAGAGTTTACCTCACTCATCACAGATGCTACTTAATATGCTGTGCCTTCTCCAGTTTTTTTTTATTTCAGATACCCAGCATCTACAATATTCTGCTTTCCTTTTAGAAATAAAGGATTGCCACACCTCATTAAACAAATTTGAAAGAACAATCACATAGCCTTTCAATAACCAAACAACAGAACAATAATACAGTCCTCATTAACAAAATTCTGAAGAACATGAAATGAATCTTTATTAATCAAATTGTATAAAGCTGTAATGATTGTAAAATTATAGAGAGTTAGCTCAAGATAGAACGGAGTTTATCTTCAGACACTCTTTATGTTTATTTATAGAATTGCAAGTATACACCTTCTAATCCAAAAAAACAGGTTCACTCTGTGTCGATTTACAGGAATTCAAATGAATCACGGTTTAAAGCCTGCTCCCTACTTATACTTAATATTGTTAGAGTCCTCACTGATTTTTCAATATCTTTATTTGATTCTTTTATCAATTTTGTTTTGGAGCTGTGAACTGAGAACTGTGAGCTAAAGATTACTTTTAGACTTTGGGTACCAGCTTGTATTAAAATGAATGCAGACGAAACAAACTTTTGTTTACTCATGAGGCTGGGCCTGGAAGTTACTTGTAGGTTAGTTCATGACTCAAGAGTTCTATAGACACTTCACTACTGAGGAAGAGCATTATGTTTAAACAGATAACAGAAGCTGGCTATTAACAAGATGAGTACTTAGGAATTGGTTCCAGCAAGTCTGGAAAAGACTTCATGCTCAAGCACACTGTAGATGGTGAACGGTAACTGGGACCTCAAAGAGGTCAGTCTGTCAGTGAACAGTGTTTGAATTGAGCTTTGGACTATGTTTTCTGGAAAAAGGAATCTGGTTATTCATGCTGCAGCATGAAGATTTGAAAGCTCCGCCTAACCTCTGATGAACATCTCTTATAAACTCAGAGAATAGAAAACTAAGTTATAAGTATTACTGCTTTTATCTCAGCGAACTGTAAAGGTGAACCCTGATCAACATCTTTGGAAAATCAACCAAGAAACCATCATCTATGCTTGTGAAACAATGCATCATGAAATCTACTTCAGTAATCTGGCCAGTTTTGTTTTTTTTTTAATTTATGCCTTAACTGTGATTTTCTGTCTGTCTTTTGTGTGAATAGGGATAAAAACACAAGTTTTTCAGTTTAAAGCAAAGACCAAAAAGATTATTTGTTGTTAAATGTTGCTCTGCTCAAATTATTATAGTGTTAATTAATTGCTGAGCAATTTGTTAAGACACAAACCACTGCCTGGAATTTATTCACAGAGATCCTTAATAAGTACTTTGTATCAGTATTCACCAAGGAGAAAGATTTACATTAGAAAGACAGAGGTTGAGGGGGAACCTGATTGAGGTCTACAAAATCATGAGAGGTATAGACAGGGTGGATAGCAAAGAACAAACAAAGAACAAAGAAAATTACAACACAGGAACAGGCCCTTCAGCCCTCCAAGCCTGCACCGATCCAGATCCTCTATCTAAAGCTGTCGCTTATTTTCCAAGGATCTGTATCCCTCTGCTCCCTGCCCATTCATGTATCTGTCTAGATACATCTTAAATGATGCTATCGTGCCCGCCTCTACCACCTCCGCCGGCAACGCGTTCCAGGCACCCACCACCCTCTGCGTAAAGAACTTTCCACGCATATCTCCCTTAAACTTTTCCCCTCTCACCTTGAAATCGTGATCCCTAGTAATTGAATCCCCCACTCTGGGAAAAAGCTTCTTGCTATCCACACTGTCTATACCTCTCATGATTTTGTAGACCTCAATCAGGTCCCCCCTCAACTTCCATCTTTCTAATGTAAATAATCCTAATCTACTCAACCTCTCTTCATAGCTAGCGCCCTCCATACCAGGCAACATCCTGGTGAACCTCCTCTGCACCCTCTCCAAAGCATCCACATCCTTTTGGTAATGTGGCGACCAGAACTGTACGCAGTATTCCAA
>NC_063334.1:111845369-111863022 GCF_021869965.1 Rhincodon typus
ACATCCTTTTGGTAATGTGGCGACCAGAACTGTACGCAGTATTCCAATTGTGGTCGAACCAAAGTCCTATACAACTGTAACATGACCTGCCAACTCTTGTACTCAATACCCCGTCCGATGAATGAAAGCATGTTGTATGCCTTCTTGACCACTCTATCCACCTGCGTTGCCACCTTCAGGGTACAATGGACCTGAACATCCAGATCTCTCTGTGCATCAATTTTCCCCAGGGCTTTTCCATTTACCATATAGTTCGCTCTTGAAGAAGCAAGAAGCTTTTTCCCAGGGTGGGGACTCAATTACTAGGGGTCACGATTTCAAGGTGGGAGGCGAAAAGTTTAAGGGAGATATGCGTAGAAAGTTCTTTACGCAGAGGGTGGTGGGTGCCTGGAGCGTGTTCCAGCGGAGGTGGTAGAGGTGGGCACGATAGCATCATTTAAGATGTATCTAGACAGATACATGAATGGGCAGGGAGCAGAGGGATACAGATCCTTGGAAAATAGGCGACAGGTTTAGATAGAGGATCTGGATCGGCGCAGGCTTGGAGGGCTGAAGGGCCTGTTTTTGTGCTGTAATTTTCTTTATTCTTTGTTCTTTGAGAAGGACATGACTGATATTGAGGTCAGGGATGAGTGTGTGAATACTCTAGAGAATGTCAATATATTAAAGGAGGAAGTTTTGGGTATCTGAAATTGCATTAAGATGGACAAGTCACCAGGGCCAGAAGCGATCTATCCGAGGTTTCTGCGAGAGGTAAGGGAAGAAATAGTTGGGGCATTAGCAGATATCTTCACATCCTCCTTGACCACAGGTGAGGTTCCAGGGTACTGGAGACTAGCCAATGTTGTTTCATTGTTTAAGGAAAGAAGCAGGGATAATCCAGGAAATTATAGGCCGGTAAGTCTGCGTTGGGGAAGCTCTTGGAGAAGATACTGAGGGACAGGATATATGCACATCTGGAAGAAAATGGACTAGTTAGCAACAGGAAGCATGGTTTTGTAGGGGGACGGTCATGTCTCACCAACCTGATCGAATTTTTTGAAGAGGTGACAAAGATATTTGATGAGGGAAGGGCTGTGGATGTAGTTTATATGGCCTTTAGCAAGGCATTTGATAAAGCCCCACATGGCAGATTGGTGCAAAAGCTAAAATTACATGGGATTTGGGGTGGGCTGGCGAGATGGATACAAAACTGGCATGGTCATAGAAGACAAACGGTAGCGGTGGAAGGGTGTTTTTTAGACTGGAGGACTAGTGGTAACTAATGGTATTCCACAAGGATCAGTCTTAGGTCCTCTGTTGCTTGCAGTATATACAAATGATCGGAGGAAAATGTGGGTGGTCTGATTAGTAAGTTTGCAGATGACACAAAAAATGGTGGAGTTGCTGATAGTGCCGAGGATTGTGAAAGGATACAACACGATATAGATAGCTTGGCAACTTGGGCAAAGGAATGGCAGATGGAGTTTAATCCAGACAAATGTAAGGTGATGTATTTTGGAGGATCAAATATAGGTGTGAATTATACTGTTAGTGGCAGAACCCTTAGGAACATTAACATACAGATGGATCTGGGCGTGCAGGTCCACAGTTCCCTGAAATTGGCAACACAGGTGTCCAAAGTGACTAAGAAAGCAAGTAGCATGTTTGCCTTCATTGGCTGGGGCATGGAGTACAAGAGTTTGTAAAACATGTTGCAGTTATATAAAACCTTTGTTAGGCCACATTTGGAGTATTGTGTGCAGTTTTGGTCGCCACATTACCAGAAGGACATGGAGGCTTTGGAGAAAGTGCAGAGAAGTTTCACCAGGATGTTGCCCAGTCTCGAGGGCATTGGCTATGAGGAAAGGTTAAAAAGACGAGGATTGTTTTTACTGGAAAGACGGCAGCTGAGAGGAGACCTGATAGAGGGCTACACAATTATGAGGGGCATAGATAGGGTGGATAGTCAGAGGCTTTTTCCCAGGGTTGAAATTTCAATTACAGTGGGGCACAGGTTCTAGGTGAGAGGGCAAAAGTTTAAGTGAGATGTGTGAGGAAAGTTTTTCACGCAGAGAGTGGTAGGAGCCTGGAATGCACTGCCAGAGGAGATGGTGGAAGCAGGCACATTGGTGACATTTAAGAGACATCTGGATGGTCACATGAATAGGGAGGGAATAGAGGGACCGAATAAGGGCAGAAGGTTTGTTTTTTAGTTTAGTCAAGGCATGATGATTGGCACAGGGCTTGGAGGGCCAAAGGGCATGTTCCTGTGTTGTACTTGTCTTTTGTTCTTTTGAGTCTGGAATTAGTTATTCAATAATCTAGTTGAGAAGCACTGGTGTCAATTTTGAGGGTTTTTGAAGGTTTTAATTTCACTATATGCAAACACAGAGGCTGATTTGGTCCGGCTGCCTGTCTCTGTTATATAACGTAATATAATTAACAATGACAGTAATAAATCATGGAGAAACGTATTGAAGGCACACAATATCACAAATTTAAGGGGCTATTTTAAGATCCATTGGTAGTTGCTGGGATGACAAGTGTAATTGCTCAATGTCTGCTCATCGTGATGCAGGCAACACAGAAACTGTTCTCATTTAAATCTGATACATTCAGATAGGATGCTTTCTTTGGCCCATCTATAAAAATCGGCAAAGTTCAAAATCCTGGAATTCCCTCCCTACATGCACTGTGGGACTATCTACTGCACAAGGACTACAGCGTGTCAAGTAGACAGCTCACTGCCAACTTCTCATGAGCAACTAGGGACAGACCTTAGATGCTGGCCCAGCCAGCAACACACATGTCCTATGAATGAATAAAAAAAGCTCAACTGCACTGTCAGCAGAAACTCTATTAAGTTGTTTAGGGAGTTCAGGGTATGGTTGGATGTGAGATTAGGTCAATGAGATTACTAAAGTGACAGACTCAGTGCTAGTAGGAACTGCAGATGCTGGAGAATCCTGAGATAACAAGGTGTAGAGCTGGATGAATACAGCAGGCCAAGCAGCATCATAGGAGCAGGAAGGCTGGAAGGGTCTAGGCCCGAAACGTCAGCCTTCCTGCTCCTCTGATGCTTGGCCTGCTGTGTTCATCCAGCTCTACACCTTGTAGACTCAGTGATGTGTGTCATTTAGTTCTCACTTTTTTTTGTTCATACGTTTTTATGACCATATGAGATATATTGAAATGCACAAGCTAACATGAATCAAATTTATTTTCAATCACCCCTTATACAAAGGCTACAAAAAGTTACACATTCACTAGTGCATGGATCTCTTTACCTTTTTGTTTCATGGGTAGATACACAAACATTGAAGAAAATCTTATCTATTTCATTTTGCAGTGCAAACATGCAGTTGGCAGCCCATGTGCACAGCATGGGCAGAAGTTTCAAAAGCTTCATCAGCATAAATTATAGTAAATACATATGTTTGGCTCAAATGGCGAAACTTCCCAAAATATCTTTAACAGATCTTTAATTGAGTTGTTTTCTCACCCTCCACACTCCCCAGCTCATGGAAACATAGAAACACAGAAAATAGGAGCAGGAGTAGGTCATTCACGCTGATCATATTTTTCTGCTTTCTCCCCCAAACCTTTGATCCCTTTAGCCCTAATAACTATATATAACGCCTTCTTGAAAACCGATCTGTTGACAGGAGTAGCACAGTTTTCACACTGTTCAGCTGAATGGAGCAGTGACTTTCAAATATAGTGTTGGTCAGAACCTCAAAATGGGTGCAGAAATGGAGCCAGACTGACAATGAGATGATCACTGCACGATTACCTTCACCTAGAGGAAATTTCAACCAATGGAAAAGTCATAACTTGCTCTTGATTATAGTCGACTTAAATCCAAATACTGTTGTGGTTCAAAAAGGCAGCTCACCACTACCATCTTTAGGGTCGTGAGGGATGGGCACTAAATGCTAGTCCAGCCAAGTCACATGTCTGAATAAAAAGACTTTTTCAGTATCTCAATGAACACTGTCAGTAGCAATGCCACTTAGAACTACCTATTGCCTATCTTGCTGTTTATCTTTCTTGATCTGAAGGGGCTCTTCTTTTTTATAAAATTATAAATGCTCTGCAAATTATTGTTTTAATAATCCACATGCAAAATGAGAATGGCCACCCATTTCTGAGTAGTGCCACTTATTTCATTAGCTGCTTCTCTGACATCCTGAGGCAATTCAACTGCTGGCTCATGTCTTATCTTCAAACTGCCACTTGTAACAACAGAATCAGCAAACATATTTTAATTACTAAAAATGCTCAAATAAATGAATAAGCAATGATTAATAGAAAGATAAGAAGAACAATTTATCAATGCTTTGAAATTATTTTGTGACAAATTGTTTGACGCAATTTAGAATCACAGAGTCATATAGATACATAGCATGGAAACAGACCCTTCGGTCCAACTCATCCATGCCAACCAGATATACGATATAAATCTTGTCCCATTTGCCAGCATTTAGGGCCATATCCCTCTAAGCCCTTCCTCATCATGTATCCATCCAGGTGCCTTTTAAATGTTGTAATTATACTAGACTCCACCACTTCCTCTGGCAGCTCATTCCATACTCACACCACCCTCTGCGTGAAAAAGTTGCCCCTTAGGTTCCTTTTATATCTTTCCCCTCACACCTAAACATATGCCCTCTAGTTTTTGGACTCCCCCACCCCAGGGGGAGTCAAGAAAACCTTAACATTACTGGCTGAATAGGTAGAGCTGAAATGATAGGTTCAAAAGGCAGGGTGGAGAGAGCAAGTTCCTTCAATATTGAGAGTGCAAAGGGGCAGATTTTTTCAAAAAATCAAACGAATTAGAATAAAATGATTCGTATTCTAAACAGGGGCAAGGAGTATCAGAGAAAGTAGGTCATGTTGAACTTGTATAAAACATTAATTCAGACTCGGCTGGTACAGGGGTTCTGCTATAATGCGAAAGTTGCTGCAGACCTGAGTTTGAATCCCAGCACAGCAGATGGTGGAATTTGAATTCAATAAAATTCAATTTAAAAAATCTGGAATTAAGAGTGTAACGATGACAACGAATCCATTGTTGATTGTTGGAAAAACCCATCTGGTTCACTGATGACCTTCAGGGAAGGAAACTGCCATCCTTACCTGGTCTGACCTACATGTGATTCCAGACCCACAGATATATGGTTGACTCTTAACTGCCCTCTGTACGATTAGGGATGGGCAATAAATGCTGCCTAGCCAGTAATGCCCTTATCCCATAAATGAATAAATTTTAAAAAATAAAAGTTAAATTATAGAAAATTGTGCTATGGAAATAATGGGGCCAATAGGAAAAGCGAGGTTAGGGGCACAAAGGACACATAACAATTATATTTCCCAAAATTCTTCCTCACTTCTGTAGCTTCATTCTTATAGTTGCAGTTATAACGACAGTTTATCAAACAGGTGATGCTGCAAAGAGGCAATACATTTACAAGTCTGACCTTGTATTTGCAATGAAGTGACAGTGGAGCTTTAAATAGAGTTCTGCCAGTAGAAATCCCAGCAATGGTCAGTACTGCATGATAGTGCGAGCATGATCCAAAAGAGGTGAGCAGTGCAAAGTTGTGTGAGATCGAGCTCAAAGCCAGCAATCCTCCATGAAACTCTCCCAAAGTTGACATGTCGTCAATTTTTAGTAAAATTCCCTCCTCCATTTAAATGCTGATCTGACCTGACATTCCGTTGGCCTCGACTTCTGGATAGATTTTCAGATAAGTGAAGCAGAAGAATCTGACCTTTCTTTCCTATGTAGCCCATTGGCATTGAAATTAATTGTAGGATTAAAATCCGTTGTAAACCTGAGTAACATTGTATTCAAAACAGTGCTGGAAAATAGCAATCCATACAATCCATTCTCGTTGTAGCCAATAAAAGTTCGCATACTCTCTATAGTCAATTTGCATTACCAGAACACGCATTATAGGAGAACCCTCTGTATATTGTGTCCAACTCCGGGTGCCACAATTTGGGAATAATGTGAAGGCATTGGAGACGAATTGGTAAGATTGTTTGCAGAGTTGAGATAGTTGCAGGGATGAGGAACATTCCCCCATGAAGATAAATTGGATAAGTTAGGACTGTTTTAATTGGAGAAGAGAAGATGAAGAGGAGATTTGATATTCAAACTCATGAGGGTGTTGGGATGCAGTTGAAAGGGAGAAACTATTCCCAATTGTGAAAGGATTAAGATCAAGATGGCACAGATTTAAAGTAATGCAAAAAACATGCAAATGTAATTTGAGAGAAACTCTTTACTCTGCATTGAGCAGGAGGGTCTGGAAACCACTGAGAGGCAAGTTTCAGTTGATGCAATTGTTAGGGAGATTGTTTCATTTGAAATAACTATGCGCAGATTTATGCAAAAAAGACAACAGAATAAGTGAAATGCTTATTCAGCGAGCTGGTACAGACATGATGGGCTGAATGATAATCTTCTGAGCAATAATAGTTCTGTGGTTCTGTGAATTGGTCCCGATGAATATTTCTTTTAATCAAAGATCGCATATAAATAGTAGTTGAGCCCCATTGGATTCAGTCAAAGCAGCTAATTAACTGAATGAACTCCCTATATATCTTTTCCCCACTTTACAGGGTGTGTTGAGTTACTTGATAAGGCTAAAATATCAAGGATTTTCTTCAGGTTTTGTTGCACTGCTAAAACTTGGCATCGAATTTTGTTTGGAGGTTGAACTCTCGATTTTCATCACTGAAGGAGTACCCAGCACAGGTATCCAAGAACTCCCAAACACCAACTCCTTTCCTTTGCCTTCCATAAAGGAGGAAGGAAGAGGTGGCACTGGAGACAATACAACCTCCATTAATGTCTTGTGAATTCAACCGATTCCCATAAAGTATTGAGCAATGTGGTGAGAATAGGTAGGAAATTTCTCCAGTGCCTACCAAGCATTTCAGGGCAGGCCAGTCATCTCCGTGACTCCCTCGTCCGCTCCACACTCCCCACTAGCTCCACCACCCCTGGCACATTTTCCCTGCAACCGCAGGATGTGCTTCACCTGCCCCTACACCTCCCCCCTCACCCTCATCCCAGGCCCCAAGAAAACCTTCCACATTAAACAGATGTTCACCTGCACATCCGCTAATGTGGTATACTGTATCCGCTGTTCCCAATGTGGCCTCCTCTACAACGGGGAAACTAAGCAGAGGCTTGGGGACCACTTTGTGGAATACCTACGCTCAGTTTGTGACAAACGACAACACCTCCCAGTCGCGAACCACTTCAACTCCCCCTCCCACTCCCACTCCTTGGAAGACATGTCCATCCTGGGCCTCCTCCAGTGCCACAACAATGCCACCCGAAGGCTGGAGGAACAGCACTTCATTATCCTCTTGGGAACCCTGCAGCCCAATGGTCTCAATGTGGACTTTACACCTTCAAAATCTCACCACCCCCAACCTCATCCCAAGACCAGCCTATCTCATCCCTGCCTCCTTGACCTGTCCATCTTTTCTCCCACCTATCCACTCCTGCCACCTCACTGACCAATCTCCATTCCCACTTCCAACCTACTAGCCTCATCCCTGCCTCCTTGACCTGTCTGTCTTCCCTCCCACCCACCTGCCCCTCCCTCCACACTGACCAACCCCCATCCCAACTCCCTACCTACACTCACCTTTACTGGCTTCATCCCTGCCTCCTTGACCTATCTGTCTTCTCTCCATCTCCACATCTGCTCCTCTATCCACCTTCTATGATCACCTCCCCCCCCTCTCTATTTATTTCAGCGCCCCTTTCCCCTCCCACATTTCTGAAGAAGGGTCCAGACCCAAAACATCAGCTTTCCTGCTCCTCTGATGCTGCCTGGCTTGCTGTGCTCATCCAGCTCTACACCTTGTTACCTCAGACTCCAGCATCGGCAGTTCCTACTATCTCCCAGTCGTATAAATGATAGCCTGGAGTCTGCAGTCAGCAATGAAGGAGGCTCCTAAATGCTCAGGTCAAAGAAAGCTGTTAGATAAATTTAGCAATCTCCATGGTATCAAATGTTATTCTCTATAGATGTTCATTGTGCAATTCGCATGGACCTCCAACCAGAAAATTGAGAGTCATAATTAACTCACATTTAACATTTTACAATGAGTGAAATAACTATTGGGATGAGGTGGAGTTAAGGTAGACCTGAAATATCACGAACTTGCAACAAAAGGGATGAAATTAGTAATTATTCCAGTTTAAACTCTCATAATTAGTCATAAATGAGACAACCAACAACATTTCACAAATTTCAAATTACTTTTTCAGGGCCAGATCTACTATTCAGGAGTAGTCATTACTCTGATTGCTGACAAAATTCCAGTTATACTTCATTTAACCAGGCTTAACAGTTTTATATTATGTTTCTAACAGTGATATGGCAGTGGGAAAAGGAAGTTGTCTCTAGACCCACTGATGTTGCCGATTGCTAGCTCTTAAGACATCAGGGGTCGAGAAAGTTGTTGGAGCAATCTGCATTCTTGCTCAGAAGAAGTAGATTTGCTGCCACTAATCTCTTTCAGGTAGCCTACAGAGTCTGGTTAATCTTCTGTAGTCAGAGAAAACCACTTGGCAGCACACCACCACCTTCTCAAAGGCAACTTAGGGATAGGCAATGAATGCTGGCACAGCCAGTGACACCCATGCCCCATGAGTGAGTGAAAGAAAGAGAAGAGACTGTTAGCTTCAGCAAGATGTAGTTTATTGCATGATACTTGTGAGGTACAAGTTACACTGAAAGTCTCTGTAACTATGTGTAAAAGTGTGAAAGACCACAGAAGATTAACCAGGCTCTGTAGGCTACCTGAAAGAGATTAGTGGCAGCAAATTTACTTCTCGTGAGCAAGAATGCAGATTGCTCCAACAACTTTCTCCTGACATTCTAACCTGTCCTCCCATTGAGATCATTTACAACAAGTAGTGGATGGTTCTCCAGGCACTTCTTGACATTAACCCTTTCAGAACCTTACACCCTGATGCAATGCACACTACAACCAATGTTGGAAGAGTGAAGGACAATTTTTTTGCATCAGTCTTAGTTTACGCTGCATCCTGAATATGCAGTCAAATTTAAAGAGACAATGATAATAACGTCAGCCTTCCTGCTCCTCTGATGCTGTTTGGCCTGCTGTGTTCATCCAGCTCTGCACCTTGTTATCTCAGCTCTGGGCCAGTGTCTTTATTGTTCATTGTTCACAACAGCAAGTGAGAAAAAGTTCTCTGGACTGAGAAAAAGCCCAGAAGATGAGTATAGCTGCACATTTAATGTGAGAAATGGAGAAAGCAACTGTGCATGTATCAAACACTGATTCCAAATAAAGCTCCTAAGTCACTGAAGTGCCCTTTACATAAGAATGTTCTTGAAATAATTGGGCTGTCTGATTTACTGAGTGTTACCAGCATTTACATAAACAAAGTGTAGGATTATTTCACACCTATCAAACATTAGTCCATCAGTCCAACTAATACAGAAGCTTTTAATATTAGTGACTAACAAGACATGCTCTGAAAAAGCTTTTCTATCCTTGGAGGATGGGCATCAACAATAAATGTTGAACCAAGAAACTTCAAAAATTGCACGTTCTCCAAAGTCCCTCATTAAACCTTACCTTCCAGGATTATAACCTGTTTAACATTCCAACCAGTCTGTTTAGATGATTTAAATCTGGCATTACAAATTGTTTTCAGACTGTTAGTTATGTTAGATCCAGTTTGATTTGATTTGCATTTTGGAATTGGTTGGTACAAAGCATCAAAGCCAAGTCAGTGCAAAACAATAAATATTGTAAAACAAACAAAGGCGGGACTTATACAATTAAAAGTAGGGCCTTGGGTAATGTTGTAGAACAGAGAGACCTAGCGGTTCAGGTACATAATTCTTTGAAGTTTGTATCACGTGTAGATAGGGTGTTTAAGAAGACATTTTTAGCATGGTTGCCTTCATTGCTCAGACCTTTGAGTCTGAAAAAGCTTTTTCAGAGCATGTCTCGTTAGTCACTAATATTAAAAGCTTCTGTATTAGTTGGATTGATGGACTAATGTTTTATAGGTATGAAATAATCCTACACTTTGTTTATGTAAATGCTGGTAACATTCAGTAAGTCAGACAGCCCATTTTTTGCTTGGCCATTGCCTGAGGAGGGAGAAGGGTATTTCTGATTGACAAGTGTGTCCAGAGTCATGGGGCAAGTAGGAAAGTGGAGTTAAGTCCAGTTAGATAAGTCATGATCTTATTTAGTGGTGGGTCAGGATCAATGGGTCCCTTGACCTACTCCTGCTTCTAGTTCTTATGTTCTCACATCAAATCTGAACACTCTGACATTCGGTTAAGATTCTTTACCTTTTCACTCCTACTCCTTCAAAGTTCAATAAGTTATAGAGTCATAGAGTCACACAGCATGGAAACAGACCCTTCGGTCCAACCAATCCATGCTGACCATAATCCCAAACAAAACTAGTCCCTCCAGCTAGTGCTTGGCCCATATCCTTCCAAACGTTTCTTATTCATGTACTTATTTTAATTTCTTTAAAACGTTGTAACCATACCCACATCTACCACTTCCTCTGGAATTTCATTCCACTCACAAACCACTCTCTGTTTAAAAAAATTGTCCTGAATGTCTTTTTTTAAATCTTGCTCCTCTTACCATAAAAATTTCACCCCTAGCCTTGAAATCCCCCACACTAGGGAAAAGATACCTGCCAGTCACATTATCTATACGCCTCATGATTTTATAAACCTCTATAACGTCACCCTTCAACATCCTATGCTCCACTGAAAAAAGTCCCAGGCTGTCCAGTTTCTTTTTATAACTCAAATTTCCCAGCAACATCCTGGCAATCCTCTTCTGAACAGTCTCCAACTTAATATCCTTCTTATAACTGGTGACCAGAAGTGGACACCGTACTCCAGAAGAGCCTCGCCAACATCTTGCACAACCTCAACATAATGTCCCAACTCCTAAACTCAAAGGTCTGAGCAATGAAGGCAACCATGCTAAAAATGCCTTCTTAACCCCCCTATCTACACATGATACAAACTTCAAAGAATTATGTACCTGAACCGCTAGGTCTCTCTGTTCTACAACATTACCCAAGGCCCTACTTTTAATTGTAAAAGTCCCGCCTTTGTTTGTTTTACTAAAATGTCAGTTGTGTTTATAGTGTCATTACAACATGTCCCAAAGTGCTCAACAGGAATGTAATCAGAAAAAGACAGAACAGTACTAAGTCAACAAGGAAGCATTAAGATCGCTGGCACAATATAAACATGGAAGGAAACCAGTAGAAAATATTTTTAAAAATCTGTACCTTATTCCGGACATGGTGTCAAGATTCCAAATCCACACAAGTTATTCCAATTCGGACAGGCAGCAAACAATTGTCTCCTCATTTGCTTGATTGGAGCATTTACCTAACAGAAACACACACTGCCACTTTGTTGAGCACTCAACAGGGGCCCTAACAAAATGCAAGATATGTACGTGTTCCTGCCAGCCTCCAGCAATCCACAAAGTCTGACATTTTTAAAGGGAGCTGCTCTGTAGGAATGGTAACTGCTGCAGCTTCCCTGTATTGCAACTGGCTGCATGGAGAAAATGGGCACGGTGACTCAGTAGTCAGCATGCTGCCTCACAGCGCCTGGGACCTGGATTCAATTCTAGCCTCAGGTGACTGTGTGGAGTTTACACATTCTCCCCATGTCTGCATGGGTTTCCTCCCACACTCCAAAGATGTGTAAGTTAGGTGGATTGTCCATGCTAAATTGCCGATGGTGTTCAGGGATGTGCAGGTTATTGGAGTAGCCATGGGAAATGGATGGTTTCGGGAATAGTTTAGGGTGATAAGGCTGTGTGGGATGCTCTTTGGAGAATCGGTGTGGACTTGTTCGGCCAAATGGCCTGTTTCTACACCTACAGTGTAGGGATTCATTCTATTAAAAGCTAAGAGAGAAGTAGGGTTAACCCTAACCCTAAATACATCCATGTATATGGATATGGCACTGGGAGCTTTACTGATGAGGTCAACAAGGGCAGAGAGAAAATGTGCTTCTGTTGGAGAGTGGCGTTGGTTGTGGAAGGTCCTCAAAGAATCACCTTGCATTAGAAGGGTCTGGAAGGTCTCTGAAAGCATAACACCACCCATTATTGTGATATTATACTCAGTTTACAAGCAATAGACTAGTTTTAGTTAACATACAGGAGACTCTGCATTGTCTACTAGTTAGAGCCCAAAGATAAATAGTCTCCATTCCAACTCTTCCAATGGCGAATAAGGTAATCCAGGCAAAGAATCTGTCCTGAGCACTTGTTGCTTGAAAATGCTCATTGATCTCACACGGCTGGTAAAAGTCAGTCACTGCATTTTCATATAATATCTCCTACCTATCACATAACCAACATCTCCGATGCTCAATGCACCACAGCTCTACCTATTCAACCATTAGTAGTACCTGACCTATCAGTCAGGATTCGAGCCTGATATATTGCTGCTGCATCTCACCTCACAAACTTCCAATGATGCCAGTCTCACATCACCCTTTCTCTGCCTCCACCTATCTCCAAAACGATACTAAGAACCGCAACCCAACTAATCAGAAAGGATTGATCTGACCCTCACAGGCACCATCTCAGATGTTGGAATTGTGCCTATTTCAGAACATCCTTATCAGGCACAAATGGACTCCGGCCAGGCTGCGGAGAGAGAATAGCTCTTGTGCCAGCAGACCAGAAGGTAAGGACAGATCTGAGGTCTGTCAATGGGAATTCATATGAAGATGCCGATGGGGGAGTGTTCAGGAGAAAGCCAATGTGGATCCATTCAGAGGATATTACTGTCTCAGCTTCCATATGTGAGTTTATCCATTTTGGTAGGAAAAATAAAGGAACTCAATATTATTCAACTAGACTGCAAACAGAGGGATTTGGGATACATTGACCATGAATCACCAAACTAATAGCCAAGTTGAGTAGGTAACAGGGAAGGTAAATAAAACGTTGGACTTTATTGCAAAGGAAATGAAATTTAAAGTTGGGAGGTTTTGCTAAAAATATACAAGGTGCTAGACAGACCACAGCTGGAATATTGTGTCCCTTAATTAAGCAGAGATATATTGGCATTGGGAGCCATCCAGAGAAATGTTCACTAGGCTGATACTAGATACAGAGGGACTGGGTCATGAGGAGAAGTTGGGTGGATTAGGCCTGTCCTCATTGGAATTTAGAAGAGTGACAGGCGACCTTATTGAAATGTACAAGATTCTTAGGGAGCTTAACAGTGTAGATGCAGAAACATTGTTTCCCCTTGTTGGAGAGTCTAGGACTACAGGAGCGTAATCTCAAAGTAAAAATTTGCACATTTAAAACAGAGATGAAGAGGAATTTCTTCTCTCAGAGGGTAGTGAATCTGTGGAATACCACAGACAACTCTTCAGGCTGGGTCATTAAATATATTCAAGGCTGAGGTGGACAGATTTATAATCAGTAAGGGAATCAATGGTTACAGGGAAAGGACAGGCAAGTTGAGCTCAAGACTATCAGATCAGCCATGATCACATTGAATGGTGGTTTAGACTTGATGGACTGAATGGCCTACTTCTGTTTCTATGTCTTATTGTCTGAGGATCTTATGGTTTAGTCACAGCAATATCTGAAATATTGTGTGTAATGTCCATTGGGATTGTATTAACTGGAATTTAGAAGAGTGAGGGGCTATCTCATAGAAACCTATAAAATTCTAACAGTATTAGACAGGTTAGATGCAGGAAGGATGTTCCAATTATGGGGGAAATCGAGAATCAAGGTCATAATTTGAGAAGAGATAGCAAGAACTGCAGATATTGGAGTCAGAGATAACACAGTGTGGAGCTGGAAGAACACAGCAGGCCAGGCAGCATCAGAGGAGCAGGAAAGTTGACATTTTGGGTTGGGACCTTTCTTCCGAAGCTCTTCCTCTGATGCCGCCTGGCTTGCTGTATTCCTCCAGTTCCATATTGTGTTATCTCATAATTTAAGAGTTTTTGAAATGTTTTGAACATTTTTGATTTACTTACAGATGAGTCCATAGAATTCATTACCACAGAAAGTGGTTGAGGATGAAACATTATGTGTTTTCAAGAGGAAGGTGGGTTTAGCTCTTGTGGCTAAAGGAATCAAGGGATATAGGGGTGGACAGGATTAGGGTCTTGGACTTAATGATCAGCCATGACCATATTGAATGGTGAAGCAGGCTGGAGGAGTCAAATGGCTCTACTCCTGCTCCTTTCTTCTATGTTTCAAATAATGAAGTATGAAATTGCCAGGCTGGTGCTTGACTTGTCCTTGGTACGTGTCCCCCACACGTTCATCAAGAGAACTTTGCAGAATTATCACTGGACTGTTAATCCAGAGACCCAGATAATGTTCTGGGGACCCAGGTTCAAATCAGGCCGTGGCAGATGGTGGAATTTGAATTAAATAATGATGAGAATTCATTGTCGATTGTCCATTGTCAGGAAAAACCCATCTGGTTCACTAATGTCCTTTAAGGAGGGAAACTGCTATCCTTACCTGGTCTGGACTACATGTGACGCCAGACCCACAACAATGTGGTTGACTCTTAACTGCCCTCTGGGCAATTAGGGATGGGCAATAAATGCTGCCTGGCCAACGATGCCCTCACCCCATGAATGAATAAAGAAAAAAATAATTGGTAGGTGCCTAGATGTGGCTAGGTGGTCCATCCAGTTTCATTCCTTTCTTTAGGCTTTGTAGCAGCTCGATACAAATGAATGGCTTGCTAAGCCCATTTGGAGGGCAGTCAAGAACGAATCACTTTTCTGAGACTCTGGAGTCACATGTAGGCCTGACCAAGTAAGGACAGCAGTTTTCTTTCCCTATAGGGTATTAGTGAAGCAGGTGTCTTTCTATGATAACCAGCATTGGATGCATTAAGTTAGCTTTAACTTGCAGATAATTTTTAAATTCAAATTTCACCCTCTGCTACGGTGCAATTCAAATCCATGTGTGCAGAATATTAATCTAGGATCTGGATTACTTAACCAGTCAATGCTTCCCTGTTCACTTACCCCAATAGAGACAAGCTCTCACTTCAGCAATGTTACGGAGCACAGCTTTGCTTGATTACGCTTGTATTCAGTCCAGAGGATCATCGCATGATAGAGTATTTATGGTACTGTTTGTAGCATTTATAGTATATTTATAGTTCAGCCCAGTACATCTATGTTAGCTCTCTGAAAGAACAACTCAGCACTCACCCTGCTTTTCTCTATAGCTTTGAGACATTTTTCTCTTGAAATTATACAGCCCATATATTTATTTATTTTAGACTGTGGACTCCAATTTTCATTTGAAAACCACAATTGAATCTGACTCCATCAAACTCTCAGGAACAGCAATCTGGATGTTAACCATTCAGTGCTTAATAGAGTTTCCTCAGGTTACCGTCACATTAAAAATATGCTATGCGCTGTTCAGATAGTGGAATTGAGCCAGTAAGCTTACACTTTTACAACAGTGTCCTTTCATAGGAATTTGCTGTTCTTTTTATAGAGATTCACATGGTCAAAACACATATTGGGAATTCAGATGTTAACACACCTAATCTGCAATGTACAAAATTTTCAATCCTTTAACATTAGTGGGTAGCAAGTCTCACAGGCTGTGGATCAAGTGCACTTACTTCCATTTTTCTTGTGGCTAATTACCATGATGCTTCCTCAATGTGTAAAGTTTGTTGCTAGACATTATGAAATGTATTCAGTGCGAATGTGGAACTCATTCACAACTGCAATTCTTTTTAAAAACTCCTGATTTGTTCATTGAACACCAGTGCCTACCCTCCTTGTTAACAGTAAATTGAAATGAAACAAACATTTTTTGCTCCACGGTCACCTGATCTAACGTTTCCACCAATGACCACTTTCATGTTCATTATAAGCAATTATCTAAGCCAGGCTAACAATACTAACCATTTGCGTGACTTCAGTTACAAATTGCAAAGATGTCATTTATAATAGATAATTGCATCAACTACTTTCAAGGATTTTGGTAAATACTTAACATACACAACATTCTTCACAATCCTTGCAAGCTATTAATAGGATCTTGTGGCGCATTGGTAGTGTCCCTACCTTTCAGCTTGGAGGTCTGGGTTCAAGTTCCACGTGTGTAATAACATCTTTGAATAGGCTGATTGGGAAAAATACTCTTGAAAACAACCAGTCCGACACTAATCTTCCTTAATTATGTTGTAACCTCCTTATTCTGCACATATCTTTCCCAGAAATCTATGTTTGAATCAATTCAGTTTGGGTTCTACCTTTACCACAGAAGCAAAATATTTCTCACTAAAGTCTCAAATGACATCTTGTGTCCAAATTAACCCACTCCTCTCCACCTTCTGGATCTGCCTGCAGCCTTTGACATCGTTCATCATCATTCAACTGTTGTCCAGCAGGTGGGCTGTGCTCCAGCCAAGCATCGTACTTATCTACCTAATCATAGGAAGAATGCTTTCTCCTTTACTCTCACATTGTTATGCCTGCTATTTGCCAAAGCATCATAAGATCACCATTTCCTGTTCCTCATCTACATGCTGCCCTCTAGTGACATCATCCAAAAGCTCAGCATTAACATTCATACGATGCTGACCATCCAACTCTATGGAATAATTATATTGGAAGACTACTTATAAGATTATAGACTGGCATAGTAGTAGCAGAAAAGATGGAGAGGGCAATAGCTCCTTCAGTGAGCTCCGGAGAGTTTCCTTCAGCGTATGATTCCAGTCCAATGAGAAAGGAAACACTGTGAAACCTCATTATGAAAAATGGCACGGATCACATGTCACTAGGGGAATGTATAGGATTTAGAGATTATTGTATCAACATTTGTTGCCATATTGATAACAAAGGTCATTGGGGGGAAGTGGGACTGTGGAGTTGAGACCACAATCAGATCAGCCATGATGTTATTGAAAAATACTTGAGGGCTGAATGGCCCACTCCTAATTTATATAATGTTTGCATGTATTCTTAAGGTTTATTTTTTCTATGGAAAATCACAAATTGAGTCTCCTGGAAGTCAAGCCGGCCGAGTGCTGACTTGCCCTTTGGAAACATACCCCTCAGTCATAAGGCACTAAATCTGAGACTTCAACTCCTCACTTTTTTCCGAACTTTTGATCATGGGCTAAATTAGGAAACGGGCTGGTTTAAAAGGCAAGGATTGTGGAAAGGGTTGCTGCACCTTTTTTTTAAAAAAATGTTACCTCACAATTATTACAAGTGGTGTTCACACAGGTCTTTTTGCAACAGTGGGAAAAGGTCTAGTTGTAAATGAGCTGGGGCCACAGGGCTGTGTACAAGTGGAGATTTAGCCAACACCAAGTAGCTGATAGGTCTGTAGGCCAGGGAACAGTTATGGAGAACAGACTTCCTTCCTGTTAATGTGTCTCCCAGGTAGCTGAAAATGTTTTGGGAGGTGGGGGCAGGGAAATGTTTTTGCAGAGCAATCAAAGTTCTGCAATGGATAGAGATATTTTTGCTCTGTAGCAAAAGATAACCAGTGGTTTATCCTGAGATAACAAGGTGTAGAGCTGGATGAACACCTGGAAGTCAAGCCGGCCGAGTGCTGACTTGCC
>NC_063334.1:111863422-112045950 GCF_021869965.1 Rhincodon typus
CCCTTCTTCTGAAGAAGGGTCTAGGCCCGAAACGTCAGCCTTCCTGCTCCTCTGATGCTGCTTGACCTGCTGTGTTCATCCAGCTCTACACCTTGTTATCTCAGATTCTCCAGCATCAGCAGTTCCTACTATCTCCTGTAATTTATCCTCATCAGTTGTTGTCAGCTGTGATTTTGAATTAATAGACCAGTGACCTCTACAAATATGAACCAGGCAACCTGTGCTCCTGCAAACAAGCGCAAGTATTTGGAGAAGGAAGATTGAGAAGCAGCATTCTGATCAACAAAGGATCATCTGAGCAAATCACTCAGATAAGAACAACTGAACTGCCTTCCCAGTTTTAGCCTCCTCCAATAATGCCCATGTTTTGTATTGTGTTTGTATTCATGTATGTATAGACCGGGAGTTTTAGAAGTGGGTTGCAGTTTTCAAAGGCAGAATTACATGTTGATGGTTCATAATTGTTTGTCTATAGTTAGAATCTATTTATTTATCATAAATAGTCATTCTTGTTCAGTACAATGACCTGGTCCATGCTTTCTATCAACCCGAGTCTAAAAGATTGGTAAATTAGGGAATACTGTGCACATTTTAATTTTTTTAATGTCTATGATGACTTTGGGAGTAGCAAGACTTGATTCTCAGCATGTTACTCGAGTGAGGTGTAAGATGTGGTGTAACCATCTAAGAGTCTATAAGTATGTGAAGTTGCTGGGTGAGTGATAGGGTAGGACGCCAGGTGGGTAAGGGTGATGGGTAAATATTTGGCGTAGGGTTTATGAGAGAGGGTGGATTGTCAGGGCAGCTCTGTTCCCATCTGGAGATGAGTAGTCTTAGGCATAAGAAGGTGGCACATGGGTCAGCTTTAATGTGGGGTGTGTTGGAGTAAGTCTGGGCATGTCATGGATCTGGGCATTGGGCTGCCATGTACATGGGAAAATAAATGGAGGGAGGAGATCATGTTAGGTCATGCGAGAGTCAGGGATTGCATGGCATATTTGGATGTCTGTTTGGGGTGGTGTGAATCGAATGTGAATGGGGAAATCACTGGTGAATCAGGAGAATCACCTTAGTACTTACTCAGGCATTGCAACTGCTTGTAATTGCTCTTACATCTCCTGGGTAGCAAAGTCAATCAGAACCCTCCGCAGTCTCTGATTACACCTGAGGTTTAGCAAATGTGTTGGTAGCTTCCAGATGCTGGGTTATTGTCCATCGGAAGTTTCAACTTCTGGGCCAATTCCTAGCAAGTCAGCCTCGTCTCGCCTTCAGCATTTCGTCATCCCATCGCTCATGTTCACGCCACTGTAATAACTGTATTCTCTTCTGAACTTCTGGGCAATTGTGTTAGAGTCCCAGAAAACTATTATCCATCAATTTGGTTGGAGTTATTTTGATGTTGTTGGAAATGAATATATCCAATTTTTATTTTTTGTGTGTTCATCTGTGTAGGTTATTGATTTTTATACAGAAGAGCAAACTAGAATAAAGTTAAAAAGTTTGAACTAATATGTTTATAACTATATATAACTAATGTTTTTTATCAAACATCTATGAATCAGTACTTGCAATTTATAAAATGCTTGATTTAAGAAAATGAGTACTTTTATTTAGAATGTTCCCTCAAGCTTATTTAACGGTGCAATCCAGTCTGAATTTACCACTGCTCATATTTAATCATTTATTTTTATGTTTGAGTTTAAGTTCTGAATTAGAATTCAATAAAGAGAAAAAAGGGTAATTTAGGAAATATGATTATTTTTAATAAAATCATGCCTCAGTCTATAGGGCGGCACAGTGGCTCAAGGGGTGGCATGGTGGCTCAGTGTTTAGCACTGCAGCCTTACAGCACCAGGGACCCAGGTTCAATTCCACCCTCAGGCAACTGTCTGTGTGGAGTTTGCACATTCTCCCTGTGTTTGCATGGGTTTCCTTGGGGTGCTCTGTTTTCCTTCCCCAGGCACGAAGATGTGCAGGCTAGGTGGATTGGCCATGCTTAATTGCCCATAGTGCTCAGGAATGTGTATCTTAGGTGGGTTAAAAGGGGGATGGGCCTGGGAGGGATGCTCCAAGGGTCAGTGCGGACTTGTTGGGCCAAAGGGCATGTTTCCACTGTAGGGATTCTATGATTCACACTTTTTGGTGCTTTGCTGAGTTGTGGCTGCATTTAGAATTTCACTGTACATACCAAGTGAAGTCACAGAAGATTAGTTATGTTATAATATCTATCAATTGGATTGTGAAAAAGTACTTCATAAAGTGAATAGCCTCTACAATAATGTAGTTTGCACTTTTAAAAAGCTACTGTACCATGGGAAGTAAATCAGAAGTTGTGAATTAGGACAAACATTTGAAGGAATTAAACATGTTCATGGCATCATATATGCTGTTGTTTAGGAGGTGCACTTCGGATGTCCTTGGAGATCATAAAGCAATCATGGAACGTTGTTATGTCACCAATATCATTGATATTCAGCAAAAAAAAGACAAGTACAATATGACAGTGGCAAGGTTCCAAAGGGGACACTACATCTGAAGTTGTTACATCTCATCTATCGCAAGTTCTTTCTGAAAAGGCTGTTGGGCACTGATTATACTTTGATTATGACTGTTAATTCAAAAATTTCAGTATAAATTAATTGCAGACTCAAGACCTTGACTCAGAAGGAGATAAAAAAAACTTCTATATCCAATAATTAAGAAATGAAGTAGACTAAATTCAACCTTGTAATGATTTCATATCACTTCCTCAAGCAAGAAACGGGTGCAATTAAGACTTATTTGAACTGAGGTTAAGAGAAAAAGGTCTGCTCGCTCGAAGTGGAAAGAGAGATAACACAAACCATATAGGAAAGAGATAAAGACAGCGGCTAAATTGCTGGCTACAGTCCAAACAGTCGGAAAAGGAATAAAAAGCCGGAAATCAGGGTTAAGACACTTTGAGCTTTGGAAAATTTATCCTTTGAGTATCTGCAGTAGCAACGTAATAGTGAATTTCAAGTAAAAAGAAAGTGAATTCTGCACATTTTGAGCTATTTGGAACGAAGCAAAATATTAAATATAGATAAAACTACTTTGGTTTTATTTATAACAGGAGGTGGAGTTATCTGAAGACTAGGCAAATTAAACCAATGCATTATTTTCTTCAGTTAAGAGCGAGGTGGAATATGAGAAATTGTTAAATTAATGGCTACAAATTCAAATTAAATTATTCAGGGACTGTGAAAAGTCAGTTGAAGGTGGAAGAAACTAGTACTTGTTTTCTAGAGTCGTCATGGTTGTAGCAATGAATAAAGGTAGACACATGGTAACCTTTTCACAGATCAAGGACACAGAAGATGGCATTAACACTACAGAATATAAATGGAAGACAGGGCAAGTAAAATTTTTTCTTCTCGGTATGATTCACCAAGCTGTCATGATGCTTAAGATTATAAAAATGTGATTACAACACATTTGATGAATTTTCATGTCAAGTTAAATGGAATGCAACAGGATATAATCGTTTTATGGCACTTTAAGGATTAAAACTTTAGTAGTTGTGGGCAGGATGGTTGAAGTTGGTAAATTGGCTTTAACAGTCTGATGAGAAATAATCATCAGGTCATGGGAGTTAGGAAGATTCATTTTGGGGAAAAAGTACCTCTCCATGCCCCATCCATGCATCTTATCTTCACCAACACCTCCCTCCCCCCTCCCCATTACACCTCACACTCTTCATGCCAATATGTATCCAAACCACTGCACAGACCCGTCATGCTCTCCATGCTATGATGCCTTTTCAACCAATGAACCCTATAATGACAATAGAATGTTTTA
Source organism: Rhincodon typus (assembly GCF_021869965.1). Classification (NCBI taxonomy): domain Eukaryota; kingdom Metazoa; phylum Chordata; class Chondrichthyes; order Orectolobiformes; family Rhincodontidae; genus Rhincodon; species Rhincodon typus. Next base: position 111,867,242 of record NC_063334.1, read on the forward strand.
AAAAGAGCTTCAAAAACACAGTAATTACCACTTAACTTTCCACTTCCTTTTAAAAAGCTGCTTTGACAATACTGTTCTGAGGAAGGGTCACCGGACCCGAAACGTTAACTCTGATTTTTTCTTCCCAAATGCTGCCAGAGCCGATGAGCTTTTCCAGCAACTTCTGTTTTTGTTCCTGCTTTCACTATAGGTTGATTAAGGTGATTAAAGTGTCAATCAACCTTTAAAATATCAACAGCAGAACTGCATAAAAACGAAGTTGCTGGAAAAGCTCAGCAGGTCTGGCAGCATCTGTGAAGGAAAAAACAGAATTAACGTTTCAGGTCCAGTGACCCTTCCTCAGAACTAGCAATCATTTGAAGTTTCTTCATCTTGTATCAATAAACATTGCGCAATTGACAGAATAGATTGGAGAGCTAAAGTCCTTTATACAGCAATGTTTTGCCTGTGGATTAACTGTTTCAACACTCTAACGGATGATTGAGTTCTCAAAGTCTTCTAATAGATTCTTGATGAAGAGAAGATATTCTCGGTTGTTTGAAAGTTCAAACTAAAGGTCATAAATATAAGCTAAAAACAGACATAGGAATAATAGATATAAATAAAATTATAAATAAATGCATCAAAGACTTCATCAGAAACATCTTTACTCAGAGACGGGTTCAAATGTGTAACTGGTTACATTTTGGTGTTGTTGAAACAGCTAAATAGGTAAGTGTCTGAAGAAGAGTTGACTAGAAGTATATGTTGATGGAAGTGTACATTGATGGAGGTGTAAAGATGAGAGGATGTTCATGGGAACATGGCATTGACTAGGTGGCCAAATCCCCTGTTCCGACACTCTAAATTCTAAATGATTTTCATGTCAAATTGAAAAATTCAACACTCCTTTGAGGGAGACATCTTTGGATTTGTCTACAGAGATTTCTTGTGTCTGTCCAAAAATTAAAGCATTCTGTTATTGAATGTTTATCCTTTTTGTCGTATCTCACCATTAAAATCACAGTTACTTTTTATTCTGGCCTGTTCTTTTGCCAGAATTAGAATTGACATCCTCCTATGTCTTTCAGTTTTATTGTACTTCTATAATTCACAAACATTGAAAACTCACAATGAAATTCAGAAAGCGCTATTCCTTGCTTTTTTATAAAAACTTTCTCTCCGGACTTGTTAAGACATTGAACAATGTTGAGACACTGAAACTCACCTTGGTAAGCAGTAGAACTTAAATTCACTGAAAGAAAAACCTGGAATTAGGAGTCTCACGATGACCATGAATCCATTATAGATTTTTGGAAAAAAATCCCATCTGGTTCATGAATGCGCTTCAAGGAAGGAAACTGCCATCTTTACCTCGTCTGGCCAACATGTGACTGCAGATCTACAGCAATGTGGTTGACTCTTAACTTCCCTGTTGTTAATTAGTGATGGCCAATAAATGCTGGCCTAGCCAATGACACCCTCAGCCTGTGAAAGATCTACCATCATTATTCATTGCTCTGGACTTCAACATGAATGCAGGAGGCAGCATGGTGGCTCAGTGGTTAGCACTTCTGCCTCACAGTGCCAGGGACCTGGGCTTGATTCCAGCTTCAGGTGACTGTGTAGAGTGTGCACATTTTCCCTGTGTCTGCGTGTGTTTCTTCCAGGGTGCTCCAGTTTCCTCCCACAGTCTAAAGACGTGCAAGTTAGGTGGATTTGCCATGCTAAAGTGTCCAGGGATGTGCAGGTTAGGCAGTTTAGTCATGTGAAATGCAGGGTTACAGGGTAGGGGCGCTGGGTCTAGGTGCAGTGCTCTTCAGAGTGTGGGTGGGCCAAATGATCTGCTTCCACACTGTAGGTATTCTATGAAACACATGTTTTTACGACAATCCAATCTCCTTTGTAGAGGTATTAGGGGAGAGGGTTTGTTATCAGTTCACTCAGGCATCAATGGCTGGTTTGGATCAGATTGCTGCCAGTATAATGGCGTACAATCCTGGCAGGAGTGAAAAGGTTGGTTTGGAACTTGCTTACCGATTCTAGAAAATGGTTGTTATGTTGCTATGGGTTGGACTTGCCTTTAGACAGAAAACAGCAGGAAAAATAGTCTTGCACCACCTCAGAGGGACACAAATTATATACTATGCACCAACAACTGCTCTTTCAGTCTGCTCCCATAGATATGAACAGTCAGTCCCCAACTAATAACAATGCACGAGTATAATTGACATTTAATACATATGCAAGTGGCTCATCTCTTGTGATAAAGTGGTAGTGTCCCTACATCTGAGCCATTATCCTGGGCTCAAATCAAGAGGTGTGCAACAGCATCTCTGAACAGGTTGATTAGAAAATTTCTAAAGCACAAAGCCAGGTAGTTAGCATTGTTTATTTCAGATGCTCCACCAGCAACCCTGCTTCATCATTTGGTTGCCCAATGAAACATTTTCATGAGGTCTACCTCGGCTATAATAACTTTCCACTTATGAACTTGGTGAGTACCCGCAATTGTCTTAATTATTTATTTACTTTCATCATTTGCAAAAGAAAAGAGGCTTAGTTTTTTTTTAAAGGACAGATAGAGACTTTGAAAGGGTTGCCGCTGTACCTGAGGTATGAGAATCATTTACAACCTTAGCCACCATACGGACCAGGCTGGCCAACAGTTTATCTTTTTGGTTTATATCCAGAAGTGCTATCACACCCAACCCAACAGCTTGACCCACCACGTAATCACCTGTGGCAATTTTCACATATTAACCACCACCAGTAATTCATCTCTGTGTTCCAATTAATTAATTTACATGAAAATGTAAAGTCTGTTAAGGGCAGTGCAGGCCACCTAAGGTAAGGGAGAGATAGGGAGAGAGCAAGAGTGCTAATTCAAAATGGAAGTTGGAAGGGGAGATAAAGCACTCTATGACCTGTGCTGCTAACCCTATCTCTTAAGACATTGATGGTATTAGTAGATACCACATGTTCCTTTGCCAAGGACGCCCAACATGAATGTGTAGCCAATGGGTTAATGTGGATGAGGTAATGGGTATGTGTTATTACTGTTATTGTCATGAGGAGGTTAGAGGGATGCAAAGGGATGAGAGGAGAACTTAGTGAAGGAAGTGATTGATGCCAAATGGTACAGGATTATAAAAAGGGGAATTGTCAAAGATGTTAGATAATATCTGTTTGATAGGCTTACATGAAGCATGAGAGAAAAAATTAAAAGTAAAGTTGGAAGAATTAAACCTGTGGGAGTTTACTTACTCGGACACTGAAACTATCGTACAATTTTAATCTAAAAGCGACTACAATGTCACAAATTTAAGAAAATCTGAACTTTTTTATGACAATGAGACCAAGATTAGATTTTAGCTGAACACTGAATTGGAGAAATTCCTATCAAATTGAAGCTGGCCTTCTGATTTTACAGGGTAACATCTCCCTTGATGTGATGAGGAGGTCTCACCTCAGATATCAAAGTGACGTCATTGCTTCCCAGTCCTAGCCCTTTCCTTTTCCTCTCACAAGCTCATGAGCAAACTACATGTGAATTCCCCATTTACTAGAAAAGATTCCTTCAGAGCCCCATCAGTAGCCTCATGCTCTATGAGCATATGATGCCTACCACTGCCGATGTGTCTTTGGACAAAAAGCTGCCATCATCCTCAATTCCTGAGTGGGTTTAAACCACTATGTAGTTACTGAGGTGTTGTCGAAATCAAAATGCTGCAGTCAGGGCCAAGTTACTTAGTAAATTAGACATTGTAGGTTGACTCCATTCCTCAGGACCAGCCATGAAGGGTACAGCACCAGACCCTGCAAGACTGGTTTGAGGTTGCCACCCGTGTTTTTTCTATCTTCAAGATCTGGGGAAACACCCAAAAATGTAGGAAGACAGTCAATGACCTTCTTCACTCCACCAGTGTCAGAGCTACCATCTTCTCTCTGACATGTCACACTCACTCTGTGCTAGTATACCCATCAGCCAAGGCTCATGCTCTATGATTCTCACTGTTGATATCTTCCCTCCCTTGCTGTCACCCACCCCAATCCCCAGGTACTACTGACTCTGTATACCCTCTATGCTGTCTGTTCACTCATTTGGGACCCTGACCCATTTGCACCGAAAGTTACACTTGGGCCATCGACTTTCATGTTCCTTAACACCTACCTCTGTCTCTGATTCCTCAGGGAATACAACCCATAATAGGGCAGAAAAAGTCAAGACAGGTAATGAGCTGCCCAACATTCAGCTCCTCATCTTGTGAGGAGAGGATCCTTATCACTTTAAGTAGATTGCTGACAATGTCCGAGCCCTAGGGCTGGTATAAGAGGCTTCCTTTGATTTATTGAGCTGGGAACCGTAACTGAAGACTATCCGTGCTATCTTGATTGTCAACTGTACTCATTCGTGACAAGCTTCCTGGTTTTGTATCTGTGTTAAGCAGCATAGCAGGACAGAAGTCCTGTGAGCCTGGTATTTCTGGTTGAGGGACAAGGTACAAATAGGCAAGGCAATGCAAGGATGCAGTGAGCATCCAGATAGGCTCAAACTGAGTGAGTGCTAAGAGAACAAGTGGATAGCCCAGACATTTAGCCAGGTCCAGCCTGTGATCTGGGTGTGTGTCTGTGATTCCAAAGTGTTCTTACTGTGGCACGACAATGAGAAACAATACAACACCATACCACAGGGCACAAAAGTGCGGGAGTGGATTGAAGATGTGACCCCAGGGTATCTAGAGTCTGGCATATGTTGACTGTCAAAGTCCATGGATGTGGGGTGCATATGGCCAGTGCCCACACATCATGCCCTGAGATATTGATGCCCAGTGTCCCACACAACTGTCCTTTGGAGTCAGCGATGGGCTGAATTCACCAGGTACCCACTTGATTTCCACGTCAAGAATTCTAAACATCTCGTTTACTCGAGATGGTTCGTTAAGTGGAAGGCTACATTTTAATGAGGCAAGATGTACAGTTAATAATATAGCTATTAAACAATAATTCCTCTTAATCAGCAATTTGCTGCTCCCGAGTGGGAATCTTGTCTCGATGGTCACAATTAAAAGAGGTAGCAGATGCTACCAGTGTTGAGAATGGCCTCAATGAACTTCTCATCATCGATTTCTCATCATAACCCACGTCATGCTGCTTCCATAAAGACTTTACATCAGTTCTGAAGAGGTGTCACTGGACCCAAAACGTCAACTCTGAATTTTTCTTCACAGATGCTGCCAGACCTGCTGAGCTTTTCCAGCAACTTTTGTTTTTGTTCAAGTCTTTGTATCAAGTTATTAGAAGGATTGGGAGACTAAATAACAGATCTATCCCTTTCAAGATCCTAAGATGTTCTGCCTTTCTCCATCAAAGTCTTTATCATCATACTATCAGATTGTGTGGAACTTAATACAGTGTTCAACATTAACCCTTTCAGAATCATTACCTTGTAGAGCATCTCTTACTGACTCAAGTTCTTCTCAAAAAAACTGTCATTTCTTTCAACCCTTTGATTTAACTGTTAGCCCAAAATAATCCAATGCACCCAAGAGTGAACACAGCGAATGCCTAACAAAAAAACAAAGAACTGCGGATGCTGGAAATCTGAAACAACACCAGATATAGCTGGAGAAACTCAGCAGGTCTGGCAGGGTCTGTGGAGCGAAAGCAGAGCTAACATTTTGAGTCTAGTGACTTGAAGAAGAGATAGACAATAAGTGGTAATGGAGCCGAGAGAAAGAGAGAAAACAGTAGTCGGGCAGACGAAAGAATGGGTAATGGTGAACCAGGGAGAAAGAAAAGCTAATAATAAGGACCATTAGTCTGTGCAGGTGGGTTGGCTGTTGTGGAGCAGCCCATGTGATAACAAGGTCTGGTGTGTGGGGATGGGGGAAGGACATGGAAGAAGCTGTTCAGGCCCTAAAATTATTGAACGGAAAATACTTATTCCTTCATGGTTTTCCTTAATTGTTGGGCTAATCTATTTTTTTATATCCTTTATATTCCCATGATAATGAGATCTATATGTTGGAATATTTGTGACAGACCATCTCTTAATCTTAGAGCCAATGAACAGATCCTAGAGCCTATTTATCCTCTATATCAGCTCTTAAAAGTTCTGTGTATGAAAGGTACAGCACAAAATAATTTGAATCTGTGTGTTGAGGATAATTTTTGTCAAAGAACAGTTCATATTCAGCAACCTTTTATAATCTGCATCTTTTGTGGAAAAAAATTGAGTGAAAAAATTTCTGAAAAACAATGAAAATAATAATTGACCCAAATCATTGTTGCCCTGAGTTTTCCAGATGGAGGCTTCCCTTAATCAACATGATAAAATTAATAAAATTTCATAAATTATGAAATATAAACCAGAAACCCAAAATGGCTCATCAATAAAGGCGGATCAGTCCATCAGGCCTATTGCTGTCTCATTTAATGCACTTATTTCCTTGTCATAGAAGCCATCTGTTGTCACCCCCTGAGGAAAGCAAACAACTTCAGGCAAAAGATCCAATTATTAAAGCTTCATCTTTTCTCCCCAAAAATCGTACTCGTTATTGAAGTTAAAGTTTGAAATTTGAATTGTATTTATTCATGAATCACACCTTATGGCATTGAGATGACACCACAATCTGTTGCTGAAGCTATTGTTAGATGAATGCAAATGAAGGACGATTTCCCTGTTGAATTAAAGATTCAATTGTTATCTTCAAACTATCCATGAGGTAATTACTTTCAATGGATGTAAAGCCTTTGTGACAGGTGTTTAGTACTTTGGGCATTGCACTGGGTATCACAATTTTCCTTTTAAACTTTATGTCACAATCAAAAAAGAAGCACTAAGAACAGAAAAAGGGAGTTGTTCATTTACATTCTGAAGAGAAACTTTAACAGCAATAGAAAATATTGCAGTGACCAGGGAGTAAGAACATCTTGAAGAGCAGTTAACTTCTAACTGATCTCAAGATGTTACAGAAATAAATCTTGTGACCTTAAAGAGACAGTCTGCTTAGCAGCAGATCAATACATTCGTAACATGTCGTAAAATGGCTTTGCCTTTAAAGAACAGTCAGAATGATTTCTCAGAATTATAAAATGGTTACAACGCAGGAAGTGGTCATTCTGCTTGTCATGTCTGTACTGCCCTGGAGTAGAAGCTCTCATCTGGCTCTGCTTCCCTGTCTTTTTCCTGCAGCTTTGTAATTCTATTCTCTTCTCAGGAAGCCATGAATGCATTTGCTTCCACCAGTCCAAAGACGTGCAGGCTTGCTGGACTAGGGAAGGTGATGACCTAATGGTATTATCGCTAAACTGTTAATCCAGAGAGCCAGGTAACATTTTGGGGATAACAAGGTGTGGGGCTGGGGGAACACAGCAGGCCAAGCAGCATCAGAGGAGCAGGAAGGCTGACGTTTTAGGCCTGGAGCCTTCTTCAGAAATGGGGGAGGGGAAGGGGATTCTGAAATAAATAGAGAGAGAGGCGGAGGCGGATGGAAGGTGGATAAAGGAGTAGATAGGTAGAGAGGAGACAGACAGGTCAAGGAGGCGGGATGAGGCTGGTAGGTAGGAGGTGGGGGTGGGGGTTGAGGTGGGAGGAGCAGATAGGTGGGAGAAAAGTCGGACAGGTCAGGGAGGCGGGGATGGAGCCAGTAAAGGTGAATGTAGGTGGGGAGTTAGGATGGGGGTAGGTCAGTCAAGGGAAGACGGACAGGTCAAGGGAGCGGGGATGAGGTTGGTAGGTAGGAGGTGGGGGTGCAGGACATTTTGGGGACCTGGGTTCAAATCCTGACATGGAGCACGTTGGAATTTGAATTCAACAAAAATCTGGAATTAGGCGTCCAATGATGACCCCAAAACCATTGCCAATTGTCAGAACAAAAATCTATCTGATTCACTAATGTCCTTTAGGGAAGGAAACAGTCATCCTTACCTGGTCTGGCCTATATGTGACGCCAGACCCACAGCAATATGGTTTACTCTTAACTGCCCTTTGGTCAATTAGGGATGGGCCATAATTGCTGCCTAGCCAGCCATGTCCACATCTTGTGAATGAATTTTAAGAAAAACCGTGGTAAATGTAGGGTTACAAGGAAGGCTTGGGAGGGACTTGAACTTGGCGGGATGCTCTTCGGAGGGTCGATGCAGATGCGATGAGCTGAAGGGCCTCTATCTGCACTATCAGGATTCTATGATTTTGTAGACAATTCATTCCAGATTGTAGTCGCTCACTTTAGAAAAGATTTTCCTGAATATAAACAAAGTTGCTGGAAAAGCTCAGCCGGTCAGCATCTGTGAAGGGAGAAAACAGAGTTTCGGGTCCGGTGACTCTTCCTTAGAACTTCTGAGGAAGGGTCACGGGACCCGAAACGTTAACTCTGTTTTTTTTCCTTCACAGACGCTGCCAGACCTGCTGAGCTTTTCCAGCAACTTCGTTTTTGTTCCTGATTTACAGCATCTGCAGTTCTTTCAGTTTTTATTTTCCTGAGTATGTTGGCTTTGGTTCTTTTCTCATCCATCTTAACTTGATGATCTCTGGTTCTTGACCCTTCAACCAACAAGGAAGACATCTACTTTATTGAACAGCTTTTTCAAACCTTCTGTCACAATTGCTCCTCTGAGGACAATGCACTGTTAGCTAAGCATGGGCCAGTTAATACCAGGCAGTCGATTAACTCAGAGGTTGGTTTGAATGCAGAAAGTTTGCCAAAATCACGGGTTCAATTCCTGCACTGGCTAAGCTTATCATGAAGGTCTCATATTCTCAACTTTGCCAGGGTACTGTGATTCTCAGGCCCTCTGAGACAATGGTAACTTTACCAGTATCAATCACAGGCTATTTAATATGTATATGGACCAAATGGCCTCTTCCTATGCTAATGTTTCAATGATCTTAAAAATAGGGAAGAATTGCTATACAAGCTACTAGCCAGCTGGAACACTGTGTACAGTTTTGGTCCCCTTACCGAAGGAAAAATATACCAGCATTGGAGGCAGTCCACAGATGGTTCATTGGATTGATCCTGGGTATGGAGGGACTGTCTTATGAGGAGAGGTTCAGTTATTTGGGCTGGTACTTGTTGGTCTGTAGAAGAAAAAACAGGCAACCTTATTCTAACATACAAGATTTCTAGAGGCTTTGACAGGCTGAATGCAGCAAGGTTGCATCTACCTGTGGGACAGAATTTCTTTTATTCACTTGTGGGACGTGGGTGTTGCTGCCTGGCCAGCATTTATTGCCTGTCTCTAGTTGCTATTGAGAAGGTGGTGGTGAGCTGCCTTCTTGAACTGCTGCAATCCATGTGCTATCGGTAGAACCACAATGTGGTTAGGAAGGAAATTCCAGGATTTTGGCCCAGCGTCAGTGAGTGAACAGTGATATATTTCCAAACCAGAATGGTAAATGGGTTGGAGGTAAACTTGCAGGTGGCAGTGTATCTGCAGCTTTTATCCTCTTAGAAGGAAGTTGTCATGAGTTTGGAAGGTACCGTCTCTGAATTTTTGGTGAACTTCTGCAGTGTATCTTGTAGATAGTTCACACTGTCACTACTGAGCATCTGTGATGGAGGGGCTGGATGTTTGTAGATGTAGTGCCAATCAAACAGGCTGCTTTGTCCCGAATGGCATCAAGCTTCTTGAGTGTTGTTGGAACTGTACCCATCCAGGCAAGTGAGGAATATTCCATCACACTCCTGACTTGTGCCTTGTAGATGATGAACAGGCTTTTGAGGAGTCAGAAAGTGAGTTACTCTTAGCCTCTCACTTGCTTTTCCAGCCAATTTATTTCTGTGGCAAGTCTCTGGTTTCTGGTCAATGGTAACCCTAAGGATGTTGATGGTGGGGAGTTAGTGATGGTAATATCATTAAGTGTCAAAGGGTGGTGGTTACATTATACTTTATTGGAGATGGTCATTGCCTGGCATTTGTGTGGCTCGAATGTTACTTGCCACTTATCAACCCAAGTCTGGATATTGCCCAGATCTTGTTGCATTGGAACATGGATTGCTTCAATATCTAAGCAATTATGAATGGTGCTAAACATTGTGCAATCATCGGCGAACATCCTCATTTTTGACTTTATACCGGAGGGAAGGTCAATGATGAAGCAGCTGAAGATGTATGGACATTGGACACTAACTTGAGGAACTCCTGTAGAGACATCCTGGAGCTGAAGTGACTGAACTACAACCATCTTCTTATGTACCAGATATGACTCCAACTAGTACAGAGATTCCCCCCTTATAGGCATTTATTCCTGTTTTGCTAGGGCTCCTTGATGCCACACTCAGTCGAATGCAACCTTGATTTTGAGGGTTGTCACTGTGACCTCACCTCTGGAATTCAGCTCTTTTGTTCATGTTTGAACCAAGGCCGAAATGAGGTCAGGAGCTGAGTGGACCTGGTCGAACCCGAACTGGGCGTCACTGAGCAGGTTATTGCTGAGCAGGTGCTTCTTGATAGCACTGTTGGTGACACCTACCATCGTTTCAATGATGATCGAGAGTAGACTGATGGGGCGGTAATTGGCCGTGTTGGATTTATCTTGCTTTTTGTGTAGAGGACATACTCGGGCAACTTTCCACATTGCCGGATAGATACCTGTGTTGTAACTGTACTGGAACAACTTGGCTAGGGGATTGGCTAGTTTGAAGTCTGTCCCATTTAGCATGGTGATAATGTCACGCAACAAGATCGAGATTATTCTTAATGTGAAGGCAGGACTATGTCTCCACAAAGGGCTGTCCGATGGTCACTTTTACCATATTGCCATGGACAGATGCACCTGCAGCTGGCAGATTGCTAAGGTTGAGGTCAAGTATGTTTTTCCCTCTTGTTGGTTACCTCACCACCTGCCACAGACCCAGTCTAGCTGCTATGTTGTTTAGGACCCGACCAGCTCGATCAGTAATACTGCTGCTGAGCCACTCTTGGTGGTAGACATTGAAATCCCCACCCAGAGAACAATTTGCACCCTTGCCACTTTCAGTGCTTCTTCCAAGTGTTGTTCAACATGGAGGAGAACCAATTCATCAGCCAAGAGAGGACAGTATGTGGTAATCAGCAGGAAATTTCCTTGACCACATTTAATCTGAAGCCACGACATTTCATGAGATCCAGAGTCCATTTTGAGGATTTCCAGGTCAAATCCCCCTGACGGTATACCACTGTGCTGCCACCTCTGCTGGGTCTGCCCTGTCAGTGCATCAGGACATATCCAGGGATGGTAATGGTGGTGTCTGGGACATTGTCTGTAGGGTATAATTCCATGAGAATGACAATGTCAGGTTGTTGCTTGACTAGTCTGTGAGACAGTGCTCCCAATTTTGTCACTAGCCCCAAATGTTAGTGAGGAGGACTTTGCAGGGTCGACAGGGCTGTTTTTGCCATGTCTTTTCAGTGGCTAGGTCAGTGCCAGGTGGTTTGTCCAGTTTCATTCTTTCGTTCAGTCTTCTTTGGGGTTGAAACAACCAAATGGTTTGCCAGGCCACTTCAAGGGGCAGTTAAGAGTCAAGCATGATGCTGTGGGTCTGGAGTCACATGTAGGCTAAACCAGGTGAGGATGGCAGACTTCCTTCCCTGAAAGACATGAGTGAGCCAGAGGAGTTTTTCTGATGATTGAAAATGGTTTTGTGGTCATTAATAAATAGATTCTTAACTCAGATTTTTTTTAAAAATTGAATTCAAATTCTCAGCATCTGCTGTGGTGAGATTAAAACCTGGATCCCCAAAACATTAGCTGAGTTCCTGGATTAATGTCTAGAGATAATGCCACAGGACCATCACCTCCCCTTGAGGCTGGGACCTGAAGGCATATCTCAGAATTAGGGTTTGCATGTTTGAGAGAGAGATAAGGAGGAATTTCTTTTCTCAAAAGGTTGTGATTCCCTAGAGCTCTTTAATGTAGACAGCTCCCCATCACCTTCTCAAGGGGCAACTAGGGATTGGCAATAACTGGAAGCTGCCAGTGACATCCAAGCCCCAAATGTGAATTAAAATAAAGTGCAGTAAGCGTTGGGTCATTAAGTGTATTCAAGGCTGAGAGAGACAGATTTCTAATCATTAAGGGAATTAAGGGTTAAGGGGAAAGGACAGAAAAGTAGAGTTGAAGGTTATCAGATCAACTCTAGTCTCATTATGTGGTCTACTTAGAGACAGAGTCTTACAGCATGGAAACAGACCCTTCAGCCCAACTTGTCCATGCTGACCATGTTTCCTAAACTGAACTTGTCCCATTTGCTTGCATTTGGCCCATATCCCCCTAAACCTTTCCTATTCATGTATCTGTTCCTTAAAATAGAGTCAGAGGTGTACAGCATGGAAACTGACCCTTCGGCCCAACTTGTCCATGCCAACCAGATATCCTAAATTAATCTAGTCCCATTTGCCAGTATTTGGACCATATCCCTCGAAACACTTCCTATTCATATCTAGGCATAATGAGAAAGAAAGTTCAGATTTACAGTGTTTAATGCAACAAAACTATAGTAACTTAATAATTCTAGTCAACTCATGAAAGTTGTCCTTAGAAATTCCTGTACAGTATTCCACATTACTGCTCCATCAGTTGTTTTCAGTCTGTATGTGGATTTGGAGGTTAGGATTCATTGTTCCTTGTTTATGTGCTTTTATTCACTGTTAATAAGGGGATGCATTTCCTTTGAACAACACCCACTGCTATTCCAACTTCAGTGAAAAATTGTTAAAAAAAAAATCCCATTTTAATGTGTAAGCAGAGCTTCCACCTGTTTTCAGCAGCATAATGGAAGGAATTCCAAGGAAGTTCAGCTCTTACAGTTTATGGTCTTATTGACTTTCATGGATTTTGGTCAGAATGAGCATGATAAAGTTAAACGAGAAATTATTTCATCGAATTGTTACGATGCAGAAGCACGTACGGTTTCAATAGTTCACATTATTCTGCGTGTACCTTTACAACAGGCCTGTAATAGTTTAAGGCAGTGGCTCACCATCATTTGCAATTATTTATGGATAATAAATGATTGTCTTGGCAGTGATGCTTTCCTCCAAGAATTTTTATTTTAAGAAGTCAATGAATTATTTTTCTCCAACCCAAACCTCAGATTGTTTCCCATTACTATAATTATAAGTCATTTGTTAGTGTTAGTGCAAGAACCAACAAGAACATTTCTGGTGAAAGCAAATGTACTTTGAGTGAAATTTTCCACAGCACTATACACTAGCAAGTTTAGCGAAACCCCATATAGTTTTTTGCCTGGATGTAGACAGGATTAGGATACGCCTCACTTAATATTTTATTTATTGCTCGTTATCTAAGACGAACACATTTCATTTAAAGTTATTGTAGATAAGACCCCATTTAGACAACAAGTCATCCAGAACAGAAAAAAATGGAAAAATATAATCACACCATGCATTGTGCCAAAAATTGATACCAGTAGATGGTTACAAAGAAATAAGCAGCCTTATCAAAAATGTGTTTTCACTTCCAAAAATCAAAGGATGAAATGAGGGACAAAGATTCAATTTATGTTTTATCCCCATTCACTCTGACGGTACATGTATTATTATTTTTTTTTGTTTTAAAAAGTTGTTGCACAATCCTAAATTGTTATATTGTCAAGAATGTACAAAAACAAGCAAAGTTTGCATATTTTAACATATTTATTCATGTGATATGAGCATCTCTGAGAGGGCCAGCATTTATTGTTCATACTTGGTGGCCTTTGGAGAGGACTGATGATGAGCATCTCTTTTGATTTGTTACAGATTATTTATCAAAGACACACCCATTATCCTGTTAGGTAGGAGTGAACCTAGAGGCAATGTATTCATGTGCCTGTCACATTTTCTAGGATATGGACATTGGCGATGCTGTTGAAAGTATAAATTAAATTTTCAAATGATTAAGTACGAAAAGGGCTTTCAGCATCCGAACCATAATTAAAAAGGAAATGGCTTAGGGAAGATTGGCAAAGTTTCCTTTTCTAACTGTGAAGTTCAGCTCCTCAATCTGGAAGTCATTAACACCTCTTCGTTGAATCCGTCCAGGTCGAGGCAGCAATAGTAATTTAAACAAAGGTCAATTCAAGTGTCAAGAGAACGAGTTATGACAACTTTGAGAATGAATGTTGATGTCTTTCTAAAATCAGGATTGAGTGTGGCTTGGAGGGGAATTTACAATTGGTAGTATTCCCATTAGCCCAGGTCTCTGGATTATTAGTCCACTCACATAACCACAGCGAGGTTGTAAATTGGAGAATTTTGTGCACCTCCTTTAAAATCTCTAACTTTTGTGATTACTCTGAAAATAGTGGTTCTTAATTTTCAGTGCACCACTGCAGTGAGTTATGGCACCAATTCATTTTACTTTGAAGTTTTGGTTTAAATGGAGACTAAGATTATTTATATGTTTTGGACATTATTTGAGAAGAACTTGACTAAATGTGTACGTTTTCATGTCTATTGTGGTGTGATAATAGATGATCACTGTCAATCAATACAGGATGTAACGTGTAATCTCTTGAATCTGTAAAGAGAATGAAATTGCAGTCCTATAAGTCAGACGTATCCACGTAGCGCCCCAGTTAGCATTGTCCATATGTGGTCTTACTATCAATTGAAGAACATATGTATTGATTTCCCAATCCTTAATCTAAAATTTCTACTAAATATAAGAATGTAATAAAATCCATCTATACTAAGTGAAAACTAATTTTCCAAATAACTGCAGGAACTCTGACAACAACAACCCTGGACTATAATAGCTGAGTTTAGCTTTTGATGCAACAGCTTGAAATTTGTGATGAATTTAATGGTGGTGCACATGCCTCACCAATACAATGGAGGAATTCTGACTACAACTTCTACAGAATCCATACAGTGTGGAAGCAGGCCATTCAGAGCTTCCACTCACACCAACACTGCAAAGAGCATCCCACACCCACCCCACCCTATAATCATGCATTTCCCATGGCTAATCCACCTTACCTGCATGTTTTTGGACTGTGGAAGGAAAACAGAGCACCCAGAGGAAACCATGCAGATACAAAGAGAATGTGTAATCTCCACACAAACTGTTGCCCAAGGGTGGAATTGAACCCGGGTCCCTGGCACTGTGAGGCAACAGTGCTGACCAATGAGCCACAATGCCACCTAGCTGTACAGGTTACTGCAATATTCCAGATGTTTGTCAAAAGTTACTTTGCCCCTTCACTGGGGGCATTGTTTAATGGCCACTGGTAGTTTCAACACTGAGATGAGAGCTTTGCTGTAAAAGCTCTATGCTTGCTCAGAGGCTCTGCACTAAAAATTTGATTTGATTTTTTATTGTGACATGTACCTAGGTACAGTGAAATGTTTTGTTTTGCGTGTAGTACAGGCAGATCATACCATACAAAGTGCATTAGGGTAATAGGAAAGAGCGAAGAATACAATGTGACATATGCAAAGAAGGTGCTCAGACCGCAAGATCATCATTAAATTTAAAATTTGAAAGGTCCATTCGGAAGTCTCATAACAGCATGGAAGGAGCTGTTCTTGAATCTATTCATACACGTATAGAAACTTTTATATCTCCTACTTGATGGAAGAGAGTGGAAGAGCATATAACCAGGTTGGGAGGGGTCTTTGATTATTTTGGTTGCTTTCCCAAGGCAGCAGGAAATGTAGGTGGAATCACTGGATGGGAGGTTGATTTGTACGTTGTAAAAATTGCTGAAAATGTTAGAGGTAGTGCATTCAGGTATGACTTAGTTTTTCATGTTGTAATAAGTGATAATTATTGCTGGAAAACATTTCTGTACCTATGGTATGATCTAAGCTTAATATTTGTTATGACCTGGTTTGATCAACCATTATCTTCCACAGCCCACTGAGGTTGAGAATTCCAAAAGTTCACACAAAACACTCCTCATCTCAGTCCTCTATGGCATCCTTATTATTTTTATGTTGTTCGAGACTTCCCAACCAGGGAAAACATTTTATTTTCATCAACTACGTCTATCCCTTTAATTATTTTTAAGGTTTTAATATCAGCTCTTGTTATTTAAAGCTCTAAAGAATATAAACCAAGTTTGCCCAATCTCCTTTCATTGGACAGTCCTACCATGCCATCAACAAGTCCGGTGAACTTTTGTTGCATTCCCTCTGTAGTAATCATATCTTTCCTGAAATAAGGAGACAAAAACAGCACATAGATTGTGCCTGAAATACTAAATAAGCTTCAAATATAAAGGAGCAAGACTTCACTTTTCCTGTATTCAAAACCTCTTGTGATAAAGGTCAACTTTCCATTAGCATTCCTAATAGCTTGCTGGACCTGCATGTAAGTCTTCAGTCATTTATTGACAATCAAGCCCCTTAATATGTCTACCTTTTCCAACCTCTTACTTTTTAAGAAATATTGTGAACATCTGTTCTTTCAACCCAAGTTGATAACCTCCCATTTCCCATATTATATTCCATCTGCCTAATTCTTGCCCAATTAGTAAGCCAGTAGAAATCCTCCTGAAAATGCTTTACATCTTCAAACACATTCCTGCTTAGCTTTGTATCACCTGAAAATTTGGAAATATTACATTTTGCCCCTATGTTTAAATCATTGTTATTAATTTTTAGATATCTGGGACCCCCGAATATTGATTCTTGTCATAGTCACACTCTATTCTTGCTCTTTTTCCCGTTAGCCAAATCCCTATTTAAAATTTTGCTAATCTTAAATCTTCTCAAAAGCCTTCTGACAATCTGAATGTGCTACATCCATGGACTCTGATCAAATGTGTTGGTAACATCCTCAAACTTCAAGTTGTCAGACATAATTTTTCATTTGTAAATTAGGGGAAGCAATGGTCTGGTGGTACAATTGCTAGACTATTAATTTAGAGATTCAGGTAATGTGCTGGAGATCTAGGTTCAAACCCCACCATGGTAAATGGTGAAATTTGAATGCAATAAACATCTGGAATTAGGAGTCTAATGATGACAATGGAACTGTTGTTGATTGTCAGGAACAAAAAACATCAGATTCAGTAAATATTTTTAAGAAAGGAATTGTTGTCCTTACAAAGTTTGGTCTACATGTGACTTCTGACCCACAGCAATGTGGTTGACTTTTAATTGCCTTCTGGGCAATTAAAGATCAGCAATAAATGCTGGCCCAGCCAGTGATGCCTACATTCCATGAATGAATTTAAAAATTCATTCTGATTGTTCCCCTCTGATCATTTTTTAATCCCAATATCCACAAGGATAGATTCTGGCATTTTTTGATGTACTGCTGATGAGTCTATAGATTTTCTTTCTCCCCTGGTTCCTTTCTTAACTTGTGGGTGACAGTGAGAGTCTGCAGGAATCATTCTAATACCTATAAAATTATACTAATGCAAGACTATTGATATAGCCAATTCTTCAAAACTTACGTATGGACTGTCTGGTCCCAGGGACTTATTAACTTTCAACTCCATTAACTTCTCCAGGACAATATTTCTTACTTCTGCTAATTTCCTTCAACTCCTCATTCTCCTTAGTCACTTCAATCAAATCCTGGGTGATTTTTGTATCTTCCTCAGTGAATTCAGACACAAAGTAATCATTTATCTTCCCTGCCATCTCTCTATTCCGCATTATAATTCTCTTAACTGTTTTTAATACACTCAAATTCATTTTAACTAAATGTTTCCTTCTTTTGTACATATATAAACTTTTATAGTCCACCTTGATGTTTTTTTTTTTAAAAACTTGATTGCATGATTTTCTATTCTTCTTTTCCTTATCAGTTTCTTGGTCCTCCCTTTGCTATATTCTTAAAAACTTCCTAATCCTCAGATTTATTCCTATTGCTGACCACAAGTTTTTTTTAAAATATGTTATGCAGTCCTTAACTTCCTTTGTCAGCCATGGTCGATGAATCATTTCAGTTTTTTTGCCAAGAAAAAAAAACAAGCAAACCAAAAAACCCTAAGAAAGGTGTATGAGCAGCCAACAAGATAAATCAATGGGTGTCATTCCTTTGACCACCAAGAGTGGAATTTGAGCCAATGAGTGAAACAACTTTCTTCCCCCATGGTGTAGATAATCCTTTCTGTATTCATCCCTGAGACTATCACACTGAGAGTCATTCCCAATATGATTAAATCAAACTGTATAGACAGATTTCTCAGTTCAGCAGTATCAAAAACTCAATGGACTGTGAGCTCCATATCTTGCTTATTTTCACATGTATATTTGATAATAATTGAGAGAGTTGACCTGAATTCAGTACATTTTGAGACCAGCACTTCTATAATGTCCTACATGGATTAATGTCCTACATGGATTACCATTCTGTCAGAGAAGCTTTACATTGGAAGAATTGTACTGTATGCTTTATACGTTTGAGAGATTTGGGAGACAAAAAGGACATTATCTAACATGATTTGAAAAGAACATTCAAATTAAATGAGTTGGTTGTGAAAGGACTATACCAGCACTTCAGAAAATAGTTCAAACTTATCACTCAGCAGGTGAAGGAATGTCAGCCAATAAGTTGGATGCCATGCTGTTGCAGTTAGTATGCACAATGCTCGACAAACTTCAACTTTATATTAGGCATGAGTTAACAGTGCTGCAGAAATGTAGAATTATTTGTGTATAAATTGTAATATTGTTGAACTTGGAGGTGAACCAAAGGTCAAAAATACTATCACTTCATGGATGCACACCTTATATTTGAAGGAATATAGGACTATAAAACAGGATGGGTAAAAATAATACTTCAATTCTGTTTTACTGGCTTTAAGCATAAATGGGTATATATTATGTCAAACAATCTACACTGCATGACAGCATAATTAATTCCATCTTTCCTTTGCGATGATTATGTCTCGTTCCCATTATTTTACTTTCTTCTCAATAATGGCTGAGAGTGAGAAGGAGGATCTTAATTTGGTTGTGAAGTGGTTTTATCATAAATCAAATAGCTTGCATTTCAATAACGAAATTGATTTACTTTCAGAATCTGTGAAGGAACTGGCTTTTTTAAAATGTCAGAAGGGGAAGCATCACTTTTTACTTCTCTGCATAATTATCACTCTGAAAAAGACTCACACACCTTGCCTGTAGCTCTCGGGCATAAAAAATAATTAGCATCAGAAAAGAGGAACACCACCAGGATATCAACCATTGAACCTTATCCAATACCAAAAGCTATTGACAGCTACATTTTCTGTCAACTTGGCTCAGTTGGTGACACTGGCATTTTCACAATTGTTGGGAATTACAGAACATTCTCCTGCTCTTAACTTGGACAAATCAGTCCTTTGAATATGCTTTGCCATTGGCTGATTTGATTGTAACCTCATCACCACTTTCCTACTGACCTCCATAACCATGGACTTATCTTACATACCTATCATATCTCCATGTCTTTTCTGGGAAGCTTTGGGTCATGTAAACTACTTACTGGAATATGGAGATAGTGCCATTAAAAAATGTGTCGCTTCTGGTCAATTCTGTGTTCTCCTCCCTTTGGGATTTGCTACTCTGTCAGTTGTGAAGTACCCTCCATCAGAAGATCATTCAGAAAAAGCTGGAAAGATAAGTGTAGATTTTTCTTTAATTAAATACAAAGAACTGCGGATACTGAAGATCTGAAACAAAAACAGAAATTGCTGGGGAAAACCAGCGAGTCTGGTATCATCTGTGGACAGAAAGCAGCATTAACATTTCGAGTACTATACATGAAATGTTAAACTCCAATTTCACCTCACAGATGCTGTCAGACTTGTGAATTTCTCCAGCATTGTGTTTATGTTTTTGGTTTTTGTTTGACTAGAATCCCAGAAAGTTGGATCGATTACAAAGATAGTGCAGGCCGGGGCAATGAAGGAATTTGAAGACAAGGATGAGAATTTTAAAATCAAAGCATGGCTTGACATAGAGTTAATCCCAATGTAAATCAGTAAGCACTGACATTTATCAGATCTAACTGAGATATACAAGATGCTAACAGGGATTCACAATGTAGATGCAAAGTGGATGTTTCCTCATGTTGTGCAATCTAGAATGGGAGGTCATAGTTTTAGGATGAGGTGTAGCAGATTTAAAACAGAGATGAGGAGAAATTACTTCTCTCAAAAGGTCTTGAATCTGTGGAATTCACTACCCCACAGTACAATGGATGCTGTGACATTGGGTAAATATAAGAAGGAAATAAGTAAAGTTTTACTGTAATGGGTTAAAGGTTTAAAGAGAGTGGACAGGAAAGTGGTGTTGAGACTGAGATGAGATCAGCCCTGATCATATTGAATGGTGCAGAAGGCTTGAGGGGATGAATATTGTACTCCTGTTCCAAGTTCTTATGTTCTTAAAAAGTGATTTTTTTTTTCCTTGGAAAACAAATTCAATCTACTTTTCCCTCTTATTTCTGGAAATATCTTGCAAATCTCCATTCCACTTTCTCCACTGTTTCTGTATTCTTTTTACAAAATGAACACTTTTGAGTTTGTTCTAACTAAGGTTATATACAAATTTAACATTACCTCTGTCAAGGAAATGAAGAGTGAGATCATAAATTGTTTTGTATTTTTTTAATGGTACTGTGAAAAGCTATTCTTCCTTGTCTAATTTTTAAATGGATTTTGCTGGACTAGAATCATAGAATGCCTGCAGTATACGAACAAGGCATTCGGCCTATCAAGTCCACACCAACCCTCTGAACAACATAGGCCTACACCACTCCCATATAGCCCCGCATTTCCCCATGGCCAATCGACCTAACCTTCATATCTTTGGGCTGAGGGGGGAAACCGGAGCACCTGGAGGAAACCTGCACAGACATGGGAGAACGTGCAAACTCCACACAGTCACCTGAGGTTCCCTGGCACGGAGGCAGCAGCGCTAACCACTGAGGCTACCGTGCCACCCTAAAACATTGCTGCCATAGATTGTATGATGCAAGCTGATGTTAGTTCTTGAAACTTTGAGGAGAGAGCTTAAACCGTTCTCTTGGAATTTCAAACAGTTCTATTTGGGTATGCATAATCAAACTAATAAAAGAATAAGAGATGTAATGTCTCCCCAACAAAGACTGAGCATAAAGAGGAGCTATTGAAACTCATTACACCTGCAATAGCACTAATGGCTCAATTTTTATCTTATGCAACATTATGTTAATATCATGTCCTTCAAAAGAAAAGCAGGTTCCAAGCTGAGGCAAGCTTGCCTCAAGTCCAATATCTCCTTGAAATCTAGTTCCCTGAAAGATTCCTCTAATCACCAGAAAAGTCACTAACATCATCTTGCTGTGCCTTCAATTTGAAAAAGGGATTGGAAATCTTCAATCAACAACCATTTGAGGCTAAGCTCCAATACAGACTCAGACGTGTTGTAGTCTTGGAAGACATGTACTGAAATAAAGGCCAGAGACTATAGAGTCAGGAACAGAATGTTCACTATATAGCTAAATTCTTTGGGTTTGGAAATTGGAACTATGATGTTCTGATGCCAACTTGAGAGGTGAACTAATAACATGAATGACTGAATCAAAGTATGGGAGAACATGAGTAGGCCTGAAGAGTGGATGGATAAGTATCAAATGAATGAATTTCAATGTAGTGAATTGTGAGTTGTTTATTTTGCCAGGCAGATTAAGGGAGCCACTTGGAAAGTTAAACATTAAATGGTATAAAAAAACAACCAAATGATCTGAGGTTACGTCTGCAAATAAAATCACAAGAAACAAGCAACACAGGTTAACAAGGTCACATAAAATGCTAAAGAAGTACTTGAGTTAACTTAGAGGTGAGAACAAAAGGAAGGGTGGGGTGGGGACACAAGAGAGATGTAAATAGAATTATTTCGTTTTTCTCCTCTTCTGTCCATAAGCAGAGGAGTTTTGAAGGTTTCTTACTTCTTTTCCCCATTTTGAAATGGACTGTATGTCTGAGTCCAGCAAATCAGAGTGCAATTAAATCTTAATTGCACTCTGATTTGCTGGAATCAGCCAAATCTTCCATGAATTTATGTCCATATCTTTTAGTTTGATATTATTCTTAATTATAAATTCTTTCTTTGTATACTTGTGTTACAAAAATCATCCCTGATGTTCAAATGCATGAACAAATCATACTTTGGCTTTAATCCTAAGGAGAGTTTGTTGCAGGTCATTTAAAAATTAGAGGTTTGTGTGCACACAGCAAAGAATTACATTACAGTCCATTTCAAAAGTTGGCATCAGCACATCATATTTCCAAACCCAAGGAATTTAGGTATACAGTGAACATTCTGTTCCTGACGCCATAGTCTCTGGCCTTTCTTTCAGTGCTTCTCTTCCAAGACTACAATAATGCAAACTAAACATGATCTTCTTTTTAAGAAATCATGCTGGCTACTTTTTCTTACAGATATTTTCAAATCAATTGTACTGACTTGTTATTACATATCTCTGGAACAGATGGGACTGGGATCCAGGCTTCCTGGTGTGAAGATAGGGCTGTTACTTCTGCACCAAAAGAGCCCTCCTAAAAGAAACTCTTTAGGGAAGTGCAGTAACAATGATGGAGATATTTTCAATCAACCTGTTCAGATGGCTGGATGGCTGGTTTGTGATGCAGAGCGATGCCCATAGTATGCATTCAATTCCTGCTCTAGCCAAGATTACCATGAAAGACTTTCCTTCCCAAACTCTCCCCTCAACAGAGGCATTAAAGCACTGAGTTGGCGCTCTCTCTCTCCGAGAAGAGCAGCAAAGAGGCCTGGTAAGACTGTGACAGCTTTACCTTCACCGTCAATCTGTCTAATATTTCCCCATTAGACAATGCATGGATTCCTGGTATCGGTTTAGCAAACCAACTGCAATGTGATTATATACTCTCTTAAAACAAACAGCGTAAAACTGCATATGGTATTCAAGATGTGGTCTTAGCAAAGGCCTCAGCAACTAAAGCAACCCGAAACGTCAGCCTTTCTGCTCCTATGATGCTGCTTGGCCTGCTGTGTTCATCCAGCCCTGCACCTTGTTGTCTCTTCCCCATGCTTACTCTTACTAAAAGATAGCCCTCCATCAAGCCAATGAATTACTTGCCGTACCTCCATACTAATATCTTTGACTCAGGCACTAGAACACCACAAGTCGCCTGCACTTCGGAATTCTGCAGTTGTTCTCCTTTTAGGTACTACCCTGTTTTAAATCATGCATGCTGCCCAAGTGAATAACATCATATTCTCCAACATTGTAATCCTCAGTCAGATATTTTGCTCACTCATTCAACCTATCTACATCTCTCTGTAACTTCCTATTCTTGAAATACTTGTGATCTATCATCTGCAAATTAGCTACCCCTCATTTTATTCCTCCCAGCCCAGTCATGGATGGGAGTTATAAAAAGCTGAGATCACAGTACAAAACCCTGCAGATTCTCCTTATTGTTTTTTTTTTTTAAAAAAAAATCTATTAGTGCTGACTCTGTTTTCTACCAGCCAGCCATCTTCTGTCTATGCTAATGTTACTCAAAACACCATGAACTTCTACATTGTAGAATATGTAGCACCTTGTCAATGGGCTGAATAGCCTACTTCTGTTCATACATCTCATTAGTTTTATGGAATTATTTAGTACTTCTGACATTTGTTCTAGCAGTGTGTCTTTAACACTTACAGAAACTAGAAGTCTGTCCTCACTTGATATTGTGGCACAATCCAATACTTTAATGTCAGCACAGACTGAATAGTTTCCAAATGAAATTTCTGCAGTCTTGCACATGGGTGTATTGAATTCCATTATATACTCTTCCACAGTGATATCCACACTCTTCATAAATGTGTCAAGTTCTGACCATGCCTCATAAGCAGCCAATACATCATCTTTATGGCAACTTTTAAAATCAATGTAAGTTAACAATCTGTCCAAACCTTCATTTGTAGGCAAGTCATCAGGCTCTAATTCCAAAGTAAAAGTTTCTTTTTCTTATCCTACTTCTGCATGGTAAAGGTGAAGTTCTAAGGCTATAGCTTGCGCATTCTTTACAAAAGAAGTAACTTCATTCTTCTCCTGGTTGGAAGGCTCATTTTCAGAAAGAGTGATAACCACGCTCAAATATCCTATACTGCCAATACTATACACTTGAAGATTAATGTTTACAAACAGAATTCAAGCTTTATCTCAGTTAACCACATTTCATAAAACTCACACCCCACCAATTACTAGTTCTCCATATTTATACAATCAATTCACACACAATTAACTCTTAATAATATGTTAAACACGTCACACCCATTCCATTAGGTCCAGTCATTCCTTTAGCCCCTATCAGATGATATCATTAATACACAGTACCCTGCTCTTTGGAAGCAGAAAGAACACGTGCATGTGCTGCACTTGAGTTAACTCAACAGAACAGGCAACAATCAATCATTCAGTGGTTCATTCCTTAGAGCAATGCTGAGGCCAATCAAAGCAAACCAGCCTGGTGCATAATTTAATTGAAACAAGACCTGGTAGTTAACTGTCAATCAGCACCCATGGGAGCACTCTCCATGACAGCACCTCTACTAATCATTGCCCACTTGTCAGCTAATACCGCAAGAAAGGAGCATAAGTGTTGATTTTCCCCCAAATCATCATTTCTTTCCAATTGTCCTGATAAGCATAAGACAAAGGTGTCTTTTTTCTCAGCAATATTTAAGTTTCTTAACACCAAACAACCATTTTTATTTTTAAATATTTTTCCCGAATTCCACTACCCTCTATAAATGGTAAATTGAGAATGTTTATTGTTATATTTAAACTACAAAATTAAAACTGAAGTACAATACCGAAATGTGAAAACAAACTTACTGGATTGGAACACTTACACGGAGTTAGAAAATCCAATTGCATTAATTTGAATTTACAGTTTAGACTTTGTGAAGGCTTAAATTAAATTTAGCATTTCCTCAATTGATCAGGTATTTTACATCACATGTAATAATTTTTGATCAAGGATGAAAACTAGGATACCTTTGTGACTCAAGTTTAAAAAGCAGAAACTTCAAGAATTAATAAAAATGAAACGATTCAGATTATTCATGGATAGTGAATTGAATAGATATAAATAATTGGCTTATAAAATTACATTTGACTGTCAGTCTGATTATTTCCCATTAGATGGGGAATTACAAAAATAATTTAAGAATCTAAATCCGCCCTTCATAAATCAAGATATGAAGATACATCGAGAGACTTGCTTTGACATTCAAGAGTATGAAATGCAATCCATAAATTGGCTAAGGGGGCAGCTCCAGGATTAGATTGAATCTCAACAGATTTTTAGAGGAGACTGACATGTTTTTTTTAACTTCTTTGCTTTCACCTCATTAATAAATTTTGACACAATGAGGGTAGTTTTGATTCAGTTTTTACATACGAAGAAAAAAATACCCATTGTTTTATTTTAAGTGCAAAATCAACTCTTTCATAATGCAAAATGTATGCTTTATTCAATGGTGGAAAGAAATCTTAAAGTAAAATCAAAATACTGTGGATAAATGTTTGTGAAGAAGTCATTTTCAACTGAAAACCTTACCTCTATTCGTGTGTCTACAGATGCTGGGAGACCTGCTGCGTATTTCCAGCACTTCCTGTTTTTATTGCCTCTCATCCTACCTTTCCTATTGATTGAAGTAACATCTTTTACCAGAATAGAAATATGGGAATGTAGAATATAGGAACAAGAGTGGGCCACTCAGCCCTTCGTAATGATCACAGCTGATAATCAATTCAGTGCCCTCTTGTCACTTTCTCCATTTACCATTTGATCCCTTTAATCCAAAGAACTATATCTAACTCCTTCCTCAAAACATTCAATGTTTTGTAATTGACCACTTTCTGTGGTAGAGAATTCCACAGGGTCACTACTCTGGGTGAAAAAAATTGTTCCTCATCGCCATCTTAAATGGCCTACCCCTTGTCCTTAAACTGCAATTTCCAATGCTGAACTCCCCAGTTATTGGGAACAATTTTCCTGCATTTACCCTGTTTAGTTCAGGTTTTATAGGTTTCTATGAAATCACCCCTCAATCTTCTAAACTCCAGTGAATATAGTCCTAACTGATTCAATATCTATTCATACGTCATTCCTCCAAACGTAGGAATCACTCTGGTAAGCCTTCATTTCTCTTTTTGCATGGCTAGAACATCCTTCCTCAGATAAGGAGACCAAAACTGCTCACAATACTCTCGATGTGATCTCACCAAGGCCCTGTATAATTGCAACAAGACATCTCTGCTCCTGTACTCAAATCCTGTAACTATGAATGCCAAAATACCATTTGCCTACTTCCCCATCTGCTGCACATGCATGCTTACTTGAAGTGATTGGTGTACGAGGACACCCAGGTCTCATTGCACTTCTCCCACCCCACTCCCCCACCAGTCCTTTCCCAAACTATTGTTGTTCAGGTAATAATCTATCTTCCTTTTTCTTTAGCTACCAAAGTAGATGACCTCACAATTACCCACATTATACATCATCTGCCATGCATTTGCCCATTCAGTCAACTTACCCAAATCACACTGAAACAACTCTGCATCCTCATCACAGTTGACCCTTCCACTCAATTAGTCTTGTCTGCAAACTTGGAGATATTACATTGAGTTTTCTGATCTAAACCATTAACATATATATGAATAGCTGGGATCCAAGCACTTATCCCTGTGGTACCCCTCTAGTTACTGGCTGTCACTTGGAAAAGAGAGTTGGTTAGCTCTGTCAATGGGCTGGCTGGTTTGTGATGCAGCATGGATTCAATTCCTACCCCATCTGAGGTTACCATGAGGATTGTCCTTCTCAAACTCTCCCCTCACCTGAGATGTGGTGACTCTCAGATTAAACCTTCACCAGTTGCCTCTCTCTAATGACAGAGCAGTACTATGGTCTGGTAGGATTATGGTGACTTTACCTTTACTTGGAAAATTACCAATTTATTTCCACAATTTGTTTCTTGTTTGCCAATCAGTTCTCTATCTATGTCAGCCCATGACCCAATCCCATGTACTTTAATTTTACATAGTAAAATTCTGGCTCCCCTGATCAACTCTATGAGTTGTATCCTTTTGCATATCTGTGCTGACTGTGTCTGATTCTACCATTGTTTTCTAAGTGTTCTGCCATAAAATCCTTGATAGGATGGATTTCTATCATCATCCTCACAGCCAATGTCAGACTCACTGGTCTATAACTCCCTGTTTTCTCTCAACCTCCTTTTTTAAATAGTGGAGTTACATTAGCCAACCTCTAATCCACAGGAACTGTCCCTGGGTTAATAAAATCTTGAAAAATAACTACCGATGCATCTATTATTTCTAGGGTCACTTCCTCTTTGATGTGGATTAATGGATCCTGGGGATTTTATAGCCTTTAATCCCATCAATTTCCCAGCTGTTATTGATTTCCTTCAGTTTCTCTGTCTCACTGGACTCGGTTGCCCTACATTTTTGGGATGTAATTTGTGTTCTCATTTGTGAAGACAATATGTTATTTAATTGGTCTACAATCTCTATGTTCCTCATTATAACATCCCCTGTTTCTGTTTGTAAATCACCTACATTTGTCTTCATTGATATTTTTCTCTTCACATGCATATAGAAGCTTTTACCGTCAAGTTCTATGCTCCTCACAAGCTTATTGTCCTATCCCATGAATCAATTTCTTTGTCCTCCTTTGCTGGAATCTAAACTGCTCTCATCCTCCTTTTAGGCCAATTTTTATGTCCCTTCCTTGGATCTAGTACTATTCCTAATTTCCCTGGTTACACATGGCCAGGCCACCTTTCCCATTTTGTTTCTGTGCCAGACAGAAGTAAACAACTATTGCAGTTCCTCCATGTGCTCTTCAAATGTTTGTCTTTGCCTCACTATCTTCATTCCTGACAGGCACAATCCCCAGTTTATCACCGCCAGCTTGTGCCTCAAAGCATGAGAGGTTCATTTATTTCGATACAGGACCCTAATCTCAAAATCAACTACATCATTCTCTATCTCAAACGAAGAATTCTATCAGATTATTATATTCATGTGCTTAATCCTTTCATGGAATCATAAGATAGTACTCAAAGAGGTCATCTAGTTCATCGTTTCAGAGATAGTAGGAGCTGCAGATGCTGGAGAATCTGAGATAACAAGGTGTAGAGCTGGATGAACACAGCAGGCCAAGCAGCATCAGAGCAGCAGGAAAGCTGACATTTTGGACCTAGATCCTTCTTCAGAAATGGGGGAGGGGAAGGGGGTTCTGAAATAAATAGGGAGAGAGGGGGAGGCAGATAGAAGATGGATAGAGGAATCTGATGCTGCTTGGCCTGCTGTTTTCATCCAGCTCTACACCTTGTTATCTCAGATTTTGCAGCATCTGCAGTTCCTACTATCTCTCAAACAATTTTAACCCCACTGCGAAGCCTCTTCTAAGGATGCCTACCTTGAAGAAGTTACCCTCCTCCCTCCGGAAAGACCTCAGTGGATCTCTCTCCCACTGCAACTCTCTCGTCCTATTTTCTCCTCTATCTGCCTCCCCCCCTCCCTATTTATTTCAGAACCCCCTTCCCCTCCCCCATTTCTGAAGAAGGGTCTAGGCCCGAAACGTCACGTTTCCTGCTCCTCTGATGCTGCTTGGCCTGCTGTGTTCATCCAGCTCTACACCTTGTTATCTAGTTCATCGTGTTTGTTCCAACTGTTTTAAAGAGTTAACAATTAATCACACTGTCCTGTCTTTGCCTATAGCCTTGTCAAACATTCAAAACCGTCAAACATTTATCCAAATCCTTTTTGAACGTTATTATTGAATGTGCCTGTGCTACTCATTCAGGCATTACAGTCCAGATGATGATAATGTGGTGTATAAATATGAATTCCCATCTCAGCCGTAGGATTCCGTGATTGAAAGAGATGGAAAGCAGGAAGAGCTAATTTTCATAGAAACGTTGTGCAGTTGTGAGAGCAGGTGAGATTAATATACAAACAAATGAATAAGAAACAAGAGTAGGCCACTCAGCCCTTCCAGCTTGCTCTGCCAATCAATAAGATCATGGTAATAAATGCCGGCCAAGCCAGCAATGTCCACATCCCATGAATGAATTTTAAAAAAAGTCTTGTCTGCTGATTTGTTCTTAGATCTGCATTCTTTATCCCTTCCTGTAATTGTCTCTTTATCGTGAGCTACACAAACTACCACAGCCTGTATAGAGATTGAACATCTGCCATTTTGTCTATTCTATTTTATACCCTATCTCACCAATTGATCTAACTGCCCCAACAGAGGAGGAGGGAAATCAACAAATACCACCACAGCAAGAATTTATAAAATATTTTGTTATGCAAAATTCTGCTTGAAAGGCAATTGGAAACAGATTTAATAGTAGCCTTCAAAAGGAAATTGGACAATACAGCTAACAGATATTATAACCAGGGGTGTGCAGGAGGTTATTATCTGATTTACTGAGGCTGCAGGAGGGAAAGAAATCCCAGGTTAATTTAACGCCAGGAGAAACATGTCACATTTTGCAGACTGGAATCTATAACCCTTTGCCACATGCTAAGCCACCTGCTAAAAGCTCATCAAACTCAGGTTAAGTTCTGTATCCTTATCATCTATTCACATTAATATTTCCTCTACACAGTTACAGGATATTTCCATTCAGATGTATCATGGCAAGTCCAGATGTTGCCACTATAGAGAATGCCGTGTCAGTTCCGTGCGACCGAGACGAAGATGCTACTTTGGCGAAGGTGACTGCAGGGGTTTCCATCTCACCAGTCAATGCTCAACTCTGTGCTGCTGCTATGCATGGGGTAATACAGTGGGACAACATACCTACCATAAATGCCCATGCTTTGTTTTGGGGTATTAATGTTAAATATTTTATTTGGCTTCAGTGTTACTGCTGACCACTGCCAATTTCCTTCTCAAAATCCCAATACTTGCCTCCATCTGTCCTGCACAGATCACAGAACATTTTCTCACTTTTGCTTCTGCCACCAAGTACTTTAAATCTGTGCCCCCTTGTTCTTATTCTTTTCACAAGTGACTCGGTGGACCAAATATCCTCCTTCTGTATCATAATGGCTCTTTAATTCTATATCAAGATAAATGAATTAAGTCTTTAGGATTAAAACAGAGCTCTCGGAATATTCAGTTGGATTCAGTTCTGAAGAAGAGTCAAACCAGACTCAAAACATTAACTCTGTTTCTCTCGCCAAAGACGTTGCCAATTCTGATTAGTTTCTCCAGCATTTTCTGTTTGTTTCGCAACTGAATATTCACTTGTTTGGCAGTCCGTCCAACTGTAATAAACTTTTATTCCCTCCATTATTGGTTCATTGTGCCTGCACTGGAAAATATCTAGAAGAAGCAATGGAGAAATTCATGAAAGCTTCTTCGAACTCATAAAGCTGCCACCTCACTGTCCCAGAAGGACAGGGCAGCGAGTACATGGGAACAACATCACCTCCTCATTCTCCTCCAGGTCAAACAACATCCTGACTTGGACTGCAATCCATTCGGTGTCACTGAATCAAAATCTTGGAACTGCTATCCCAAATAACACTGAGGGATTACCTTGACCACATCCAGTGGTTTAGGAAGAAGACAGTTCACCACCAACTTCTCAAAGTTAATTAGACCTGGGAAGTAAGTGCAGATCTTGCCAGTGATGCTCAGTACTTGGGAAGATTATTAAAATACTACACATTGCAGATGTTACAATCCCTGTATAGACAGATAATTTTAAAACTGAATTTCCCAAAGCCCAACAGAAATAAATCAATGGATAAGATTTCACATTTTAAGACTTTTATTCTCAAGTCAATGTAGATTAAAAATTACATAACCGACAAAGATGTGCAGTTTAGGTGGATTGGCCGTGCTAAATTGCCTATAGTGTCCAGGGATGTGCAGGCTCAGTGGATAGCCACAATAAATAGCAGGGTTACAGGGATAGGGTAAGAGTGTAGGTCTGGATGGGATGGCCTTCAGAGTATCAGTATGGACTCGATGGGCTGAATGGCTTGCTTCCACATTCTTAGGGATTCTATGACAACTGATGCATTGAATTAAACAAAAGGTACTTTTGCAGAAGCTAGCTAATGAGATCAAAATGCATTTATCACTGTGCACTGTGCACTACAGCTCTGATAGACAGGTAAATTACAAGAATGCGCCCAATGTTAATCCCAGCTTGGCAGTAGACTCTCTTCTTGGGAGGCCAGAAAATTCCCCTGTCCTTCAAAAACCATTCCACTTTGCTTGAATTTTGGAGATTCAACTTCCACCAGCAAGGCCCATCTTAGTGGCTCCCTGTCCCTTAAATCTGCAAAGTCCCATCTGTTCCATTTTCTTAATTCAAACAGAGAACCCACTCTCATGTGTGAGACAGTAGGAACTGCCGAAGCTGGAGTCTGAGATAACAAGATGTAGAGCTGGATGAACACAGCAGGCCAGGCAGCATCGTAGGAGCAGAAAGGCTGACGTTTCGGGCCTAGACCCTTCATCATAACTGCTCGACCATGTCCTGAAGCAAACCAGGTACTACAGCCACATCACCTTTCTTAGCATTTCTGATGAAGGGTCTAGGCCCGAAACGTCAGCCTTTCTGCTCCTATGATGCTGCTTGGCCTGCTGTGTTCATCCAGCTCTACACCTTGTTATCTGACTCTCATGTGTATCTTGTTGGATTGTTTAAAAAAAAAGTCCTTTCCTGCTCTTCACAACCGTAGCTATTAGCTGCATTCCCGCACTCTCTGCTTTGACATCTTTATCGCCAAAAAGCAACTGTCCTTTCTTTCCTGTGTCAATCTACAAAAAAAAGGAACTGGATTTTCTATCAGCTTTGGTTTGGGTCCCTTTACCCATGATAAACAGGAGAAACAGACCTGTATCTGCCCCCGAGATTTAGTGTGGCAAACATCCATCCTCGCCAGAACATTGTTTCACGTTAAAGGAGAGATATTGAAACATAATTTTCATGTAAAATCCCACATTCATAACATATTTGTAAAATTAATATTTTGACTTTGATAGGTGAAAGATTCCCACTCAACGAGTCAATTGCACAGGCTGTAAACCATGATGTACAGTTATAAAACTGATATAAGAGCAGGATTCAGTACAGCATCAGAATATTTACAGCAATTATCATTTATATTATTCTCTGGAGATGTCACAAACAATAAAAAGTCATTTGTTTTGACACAACATTGTTACAGATAACTATTGCAAGTGACTTGAATGAGGCACAGGGAAAAGTACACAGCAGACCAATGGAAGAGAAGTGGCCGAAACCATATGCAGGGAGGCTGAGTTCAGGGGACACTCTTAAAAGAGAAGAGGAAGTGAAGTAGTCAGAGGCTTTGCACGAAGCAATGTAAAAACAAGGGTCTAGATGGCTGTAAGTAGTATTTCAGCGGTGGGTTGAAAGGGAGGAAAATTGCACATGAGTTCAGGGAAATAAAAAGAGGGCAGATTTCACTGATTCTCAGCAAAAGATGAGCAAACTTGTAGGTCTTTGTAGCTACCATACTGGAATGGCACAAAGGTGCCATCAAACCTCACCATGTTATATACCAAGACTGAATTCAACAAGTGTAGAAATCTGTGTTCGAACACCAGAAAAAAATATGATATCTGCTAAATTGTTAAGAAAGCCTAATTGAATCACTATTGTCCTTCAAGAAAAGGACTGAAGAAGGGTCCTGACCCAGAACGTCAACTTTTCTGCTCCTCTGATGCTGCCTGGCCCACTGTGCTCCTCCAGCTCCACACTGTGTTATGCCTGACTCCAGCGTTGGCAGTTCTACCTATCTCTGATGATATTCTTCCCTGGTCTGTTGTGCCTGCAATAAATCCTGCCTTGATGGTGTCACCCACATTCCATGCAGAAATAGATTTTAACAAAATACACTTCCTAGCTCCGCACTCCAAATAAAACACTTTTTCCGTTTTAGGAAGATAACTTTACGACGGTATCTTTTAAACAAGGTTCAGAGCCTAGCTGGGTGGTAAGTCGAGCACAGCTGATCAAGTATATGTCCAGTAACAGAACAGGCCTGTCTGACATCCAGTGCATACCACCATTTATAATCCACTTGGCTCTTCTTGCATTCTTTCTTAACTAACTGTAACAGCACTATCTTCTTTTCCTATTTCTATCCAATTTGCCTCAACAATTCCCTGTGCCAGTTCTCACTAGTTTCTGAGTGAAGAATTCCCAATTGGTAACTATCTTACATCAATGGCAACTAGTTTTGCTCATCCCTACAAGGAGGAACACACTCTCTCTGACTAAACTATCAAAACCTTACATGGTTTTTAATAATTTTAGAGTCATTGTTTTAACTCATCCCTTACACCTCTTTCTTTGAAGACACAAAAAGATTCAACCTGTTCATCACTTTTCTGATAGGTATAACCTTGAAATCCTGATAGCACGTTTGCAATTTTTTTTAAACATTCTCTCAATTGCTTCCAGAGAAGTGGAGATAATTATAACATCATTGGACCAGTAAACCAGAGGCTCAGACTATTGCTGTGGAGACAACGGTTCAACTCCCAACTTGTGGAATGCAGATTCAATTAATAGATTTGGAAGACATAAAGTATATAAATATAAAAGTAATCTTGCTAATGGGGACAATGAAAATATCATTGATTTCTATCAGATCCCGTCTGGTTCAAATGTGTTGTAGGGAGGGAAATCTTTGTCTGGCATACATATGACTCCAGAACTCACAGCAAGTGACATAACTTCAGGTGAGCCACTCATTTCAAGGGAAATTAGATTTGGGTAATACGTGCTGACCTTGCTTACATCCCACACCAGGGGAAATATCATAGAGTTCATAGCATCCCTGCGGTGTGGAAGTAGGCCATTCAGCCAAAGAGCATCCCACCCAGACCCACCCCATTGCTGTAACCCTGCATTTCCCATCACTAATTCACCTAGCCTGCACACCTCTGGACACAATAGGGAATTTAGCATAGTCAAGCCACCTAACCTGCACATCTCTGGACAATGGAGGAAACTGGAGTACCCGAAGGAAAGCCACAAGCTATTTAACAGAATTATTACTTGGGTCAGCTGCTTAAGAAGCTCAGTTGAGACTCATTTGGCAAGGCATAAATTTAGAGTAAAAAGTAGACACTTCTGTCAAATCAGTGAATTGGATTGCTTTGTAGGTGTCAAGCTTCAACGGTGTAACCTGTGCACGAGACTGGAAGCACTGAGTGCAGTTTCAGCATTTCTGCATCTAAACACAGAGTTCAAAGGCCAGAAGTTGCTATCGCTTTCATGAAGTAATGATGGTTTATGCTGAAGCT
Organism: Rhincodon typus; assembly: GCF_021869965.1. Classification (NCBI taxonomy): domain Eukaryota; kingdom Metazoa; phylum Chordata; class Chondrichthyes; order Orectolobiformes; family Rhincodontidae; genus Rhincodon; species Rhincodon typus. The sequence goes on from NC_063334.1 coordinate 111,901,519, forward strand.
GCAAAATTTGGTTTATTATTTGCACCTTCAACTTGAGATCCACCTTTCCCTTACATGCCTGCAAACTGCTTGGGAAGTTTATCTACATTAAAGACAACATTAACGCTTTTTATAGTTGAACCATAACTTTGAAATTAAATTCCTTTTCCTTTGTTTTTTTTTAATGCAGTCTTCATTTTGACTTTATTCCATCTGGTTTAGCTTACATATCTTTCTTTTCCTGTTCTACTAATTATAGCCTCAATTTAATAGTGTAGGCCCATATTTAAAATTTGGTTCCAGACTGGCTGAACTTTCTTTCTAAAGGCAAAACATTTTAGTCAGTACAGGCTAAGTGTTATAGTTTGCTTTTTAGTTTATGCAGCATCTTTCCAGTCACGTTTGGAAATTGTATTTGAAAAAGGAAAATGTGTACTTTTGTAACACCTTCCATGATTACCAAATGTCCAAAAACACTTTACAATCAGCAAGGTACTTTGTCACTGTTGATATGTAGGAAACAAGGCAGTCAATTTGCACACAGCAAGTTCTCACAAGTTGTAATGTGATAATGACTGGTACAGTGGCTCAGTGGTCAGCAATGCTTCTACAGAGCACCAGGGACCTGGGTTCAATTCCAGCCTCAGGTGACTATCTGTGTGGAGTTTACACATTCTCCCCATGTCTGCATGGATTTCCTCTGGGTGCTCCAGTTTCTTCTACAGTCCAAAGATATACAGGCTAGGTGGATTGGCCATGAGAAATGTAGGATTACAGGGATAGGGGTGGATCTGGTTGGGATACTCTTTGGAGGGTTGGTGTGAACTCAATGGGCCAAATGGCCTGATTCCCCACTGTAGGAATTCAATGATTCTAATGTACAAACACTACACAGACAGTTGCCTGAGGCTGGAATCGAACCCAGGTTCCTAGCACTGTAAGGCAGCAATGCTAACCACTGAGCCTCCACACTGCCCCTTCCATAATAAAGACGATTAGAATACAATAGTTCAAACAGGACCTAAAAAATATTTGAGAAAACAGTTTATCTTAGTTTCACTCAGAAACAGACTGCTGTGTTCCTCCAGCTGCCCGCTGTATTAGATCAGTTTCTTTGCATTTCAATTCTGTCCCACTGGAAATAAATTGGGCTTTTTATTTCCCTAGGCCTATCATAAAGTTTCCGGTGTACAATTTCACCTCAGGTATGACTGTGAATCAAACCTATTACACACAGCTTTGTTGTGGTCTTTTAATTGAAAGGCTTCAATGTAGCCTGTGATTGAAGTATCCTGTTCCACCTGAACACTGCAGGATGAATCCAATTAATATCTATTAGTAATGGTATTGAGCGCAGTGAACCATGCAGCCGGGTACCAGTCTGTAAATTAAAAATATGTCTCTGATAGAGATGCCATGGAGACTACATGATTTTATTAAACAGCTAAAGCAATTTTTCTTCATTTTAAACCCATGTATCCAAAGATAAGTATAACAGACATAAACTTTTATATCAGTTTGCAAGTGGTTAAAAAAGCCTCTCCAATATTGTAAAATAATTCTATTCACCTGTCAGTCCTGTGCTCATTGACCTCTACTTGCCCCCAATGTTCAAGGAATGCCTCAACTTAACAAAATTCTCACCCTTGTTTTCAAATCCCACTATGAATTTGCTCAATTCTCCCTCTCTCTGTGTGTTCTCTTCCAGTTCCACAAATCGACCCCTCTCAAAAAAGTGTTGCTCCTCAAATCTGGCCTCTAGTGTATCCCTGATTTTAATTTGCCCACTGGCAGCCAGGCACTCAGATGCCTAGGCCCCAAACTATGGGATATGCTTCCTTTAATTTCCCATCTCACTTTCTTCTGTTAAAGCACTCCTTAAAGCCTACCTCCTTGACTGAGATACTGGTTGTCTGACTAAAAGATGGAATTTAATGGCCTTGGTGATTTCTTCCAGCCTGGAAGAAATTGAGCCCCTTTAGGAAGTCTCTTACATTGTAATGCAAGGCATAGCTTATTCACAAATTAAAGCACGGAACTTTTCCGATGGCTCCTGTGCAATACTAGCAGAGGCCATTGATTCCAGCTGCCCTCACTGCAGAGCTACAACAGAGACCTATGCCTGATTAGGGCCTTAATTCAGTGGGAGGCCTGAAATTGTCCATTACTTTAGAATAGCATTGGGCCTCCCAAAGAAAAATGACCCAGGACTCCCACTAGTTCTCTGACTTTGAGTGGAACCAACATCACTGTTGCTATATTCCAACTATTCTAACCTTCAGTGTTATAACATTATTTTATCAAGCTCCTGTGAAGCATGTTGAATGGTTTCATGATGCTAAATGTGCTTTGTAAGCATATGTGGTTGCTGATATATTCCAGGTAGGTGCAATTTTCAAATCAGGGTTAGCTTAAAATGGCACATCATTAACAGTGCTGACTGTTACATCTCAAGGTCAATATATCAGTATACATTTAAAAAGATTGTACATGATAACAACACTATGAGAATATTGTGAGCAGTTTTGGGACCTATATTTCAGAAAGAATATGCTGGCCTTGGCAAGGATCTGGAGGAGGTTCACAAGAATGATCCTGTGCATAAAGGACTTGTCATATGAGGAGCAGTTGGGGATTCTGAGTCTGTCTTCAATGGAGTTTAGAAGGATGATGGTGGCGGGAGGGATCTGATTGAAACTTGCAGAATACTGAGAAGCCTGAATACAACAGACATGGAATGATGTTTCCACTAGTAGGAGAGACTAGGACCCGAGGACACAGTCTCAGAGTGAATGGGCGACCATTTAGAACTGAGATGAGAAGGAATTTCTTCAGCCAGAGGGTGGTTAATCTATGCAACTCATTGCTGCAGACAGCTGTGGAGGTCAAGTCTTTGAATATATTTAAGACAGATAGATAGTTTTTTGATAAATAAGGGGATCAAGGATTACAGGGAGAAGACAGGAGAATGTGGTTGAGAATTAGATCAGCTATGATCGAATAGTGGAACAGATTCAATAGGCTGAATGGCCTAATTCTGCTCCTTTATCTTATGGCCTCATGATCTCGTGGTCTTCCAAGCTTAACTTCAGTCCTGACGTTACTGTGCCCGTGGAGCTATTCCACAATCAACCTATTCAGAGACGTTATTTCACATCCCCTGGAACAGATGGGGCTTGAATCCAGACCCTCTGGCCCAAATTTAGGAACACTGCCACTCATCCTCGAGAGCCTGGTCATATTGTGTATGAATGCAATAATTGTATATAATATGCAGCCATGATAAATATCTGTTGAACTGCTAATCACTTTCCAAATTTTGGCTACAATCTCCTAGAATTTTTGGGGAAAGGTCTCCATAGGGGTTCAGAACCTTGATACCATCCAGGACAAACTTGCCCATTTGATTGGCACCATATCCACTCCCTCAAACACCAATGCTCAAGATCCACTGCAGAAATTCAACAAAGTTTCTGAGACATCACCTTCCAATCCCACAAACTTGGCCATCTAGAAGGACAAGGGCAGCAGATACTTGTGAACACCACCACCTGCAAGTTCCCCTTTAAGCCACTCATCAACCTGCCTTGGCAATATATCGCCGCTCCTTCACTGTCCCTGGACCAAAAACTTGGAATTCCCTCCCTAAGGGCGTTGTGAGTCAAACGGCAGCATGTGGACTGCAGCAGTCCAAGAAGGCAGCTCACCACCACCTTTTCAAAGAGGGACGGACAATAAATGCTAGTCCAGCCAGTGACACCCAAGTCCCACAAGTAAATTTCTATTTTTAAAATTAAGCTCCAAAAAATCAGCAGGATGAGGATGCTGTTATATTAAACCTTCATTATCTCATACATTTTTGTTTATCCCAGCTCCAACTTCTGTTGGCTTCTGTTGTGTCTGTTTATTTTGCTCAGGCTTAACCAATCAAGTACGGTGAATTTAGATCAGTTACCAGACTTACATAAGCATTGGCCAATGTGAATTTAAAGTGCTTTGAGACTATTTCTAATTTTACTATACAATGCGTGCTCAAAGGAATATAGTGTGTAATGACTGCCTTTCCACATAAATTTTACACTGCAACAAAGGTAAAACCAGTTACAAGACTTGAAATGGCTGGCTTAATGATTGCATGTAAATTTGTATTTTCTCAACATTTATTATTCAATTTGTGACTACTTTTCTAACCAGATTTAGCTGCCATCAGTATTTAGTCTTGCAAATAGTAATCGAAAATTCTTCCACTCCTTAATTATTATCTTGATTGAATCTGAATGACCTTGTTGGTAACTATCATCACAACTCATTAGCAGTAGGTGGAAGGTACAAATTGGTTGTAATTGCAAGCATATTCACCACCAGAAGTACAAAGTCTTTTGCAGTAACGATTAAATATACCCAAACCTGAACAACAATAGGATAATCCATAGATTTAAAACATATTTATACAATTAACTTTTATTCTCAGAACACACGGACTGATTCTGATTGGTCAGCGTGTTAAACAGGAGAAAAAGCTGAGAATTTGCTATCTCCATGACCCCTTTTGTCATGAAATAGATACGATACGCTTTCACATTGAGAATATCGTCCTTTGTATTGTGTGGTACTATCACTATGATAAATGGGGCAGGCACAGACCAAGCAACTCAAGGCTGGGCATCCATGAGGCGCCGTGGGCCATCAACAGCAGTGGAATTGTACTCCAGCACAATCTGTAACCTCATGGCCTGGCATATCCCCGGCTCCCCAACCATTAACATCATGTTAGGGGATCAACTCTGGATCAATGGACAAATGTAGGAGGGCATGCCATGAGCAGCACCATGCACACCTTAAAATAAGGTGTCAACCTGGTGAAGCTCCCAAACAGCACGAATTGCACACCAGACAACATACGCAAAAAGCACTCGACTGAGCCAAGCGATCCCACAACCAACAGATCAGATCTAAGCTCTGCAGTCCTGCCACATCCATTTCATGGTTGATAGTGATGAATTAAACAGCTCACTGTAGGACGAGACTTGAGAATATCCCCATCCTCAATGATGGAAGAGCCCAGCACAACAGATAAGGCTGAAGCTTTCACAGCGACCTTCAACCATAAGTACCAAGTGGATAATCCATCTTGGCCTCCTCCAGTGGTCCCCAGGATCACAGATACCATACTTCAGCCAATTCAATTCCATGCATGTAGTATGAAGAAACAATTGGAGGCAATGGATACTGCAAAGGCTATTGGCTCTGACAACTGTTACTGTTGTAACAGTAGCCCATTACTACTGGAAATAGTACTGAAGACCTGTGCTCCAGAAACTGCAGTTCCCCTAGCCAAGCTACTACAATATAGTTACATCAGTGGCATTTACCTGACAATGTGGAAAATTACCTGTGTATGTCCTGTACACAAAAAGCAGGACAAATCCAACTCGGCCAATTACCGCTCCGTCAGTCTATTCTCAATCATCAGTAAAGTGATGGAAGGTGTCATCAACAGCACTATCAAGCAGCACCTGCTCAGCAATAACCTGCTCAGTGACGTCCAGTTTGGGTTCTGCCAGGGCCACTCAGCACCTGATCTCATTATAGCCTTGGTTCAAACACGGACAAAAGAGCTGAATTCCAGAGATGAGAAGAGAGTGTCAGGCTTTGACATTAGGGCTGCATTTGATCGAGTATGGCATTAAGGAAACCTGGCAAAACTGCAAGCAGTGGATATCAGAAGGCAAATTTTCGGCTCATCGGAGTCCATGCCTGGCACATAGGAAGATGGTTGCGGTTTTTGGAAGGCATAATCTCAGTTCCAGGACATAAATGCAGGAGTTCCTATCCTAGGCACAATTAGGTTCACCTTTTTTTCACATTCATTCTCAGGGTTTGCACGTTGAAGGCTGGGCAGCATTTATTGCCCATCACTAATTGCCCAGAGGCCAATGAAGGGCATTGCTGTGGGTCTGGAGTCACATACAGGCCAGGCCACGTAACGATGGCAGCCTCCTTCCCCAAAGGACATTAGTGAACCACATAGTCACAATCGACAATGGATTCACGATCACAGATCTTTGCCAATACATTAAATCATTAGACCCTTTCTTCCAGATATTTTTATTCAATTCAAATGCCACCATCTGCCATGCTGAGATTCAAACTTGGGTCCCAGGAACATTTTCTGGCTCTCTGGATTGATTGTCTAGTGATAGACTGGGCTGTCAGCTCCTCTCCTACTTCTTCATTGACCTTCCCTTCATCATGAAGTCAGAATTGGAGATGTTTGCTGATGATTGCACTATGTTCAGCACCATTTGCAACTCCTCATGTATTGAAGCAGTCCGTGTTCAAATGCAACAAGATCTGGACAATATCCAGTCTTGAGCTGACATGTGGCAAGTAACATTCAGACCATACAAATGCCAGGCAATGGCCATCTCCAGTAAGAGACAATCTAACCATAGTCATCTTGACATTAAATGGTATTACCATCACTGAATCCCCCACTATCAACATCCTGAGGCTTGTCATTGACCAGAAACCTAGTGCAAGATGGCTGCAGTGGAGTAGCAGCTCTGCTTTTGAGCTCCTGGTTTGAGACTCGTCTGCCTCCATCCATCTGCTTTCTTTATTTCTTTTCCCCTACTTTTGCTTTTTCTCTCTTTTCATTTTGAGGCCTTTTAAGGCAGCGGGGAGCATGGCAGCAGTCATGAGTCCTGAGCAGTGTCAGCTGGAGATCTAATTTGTGCAGCGACTGTAACTTGGTCAGAGCAAGCCCGAAGTGTCAATGAGGGATGTCCCCCAACATCTGCGGTGTCGCGAGCAGGAAGCCTGAGGTTTCCTGGAGAGTGTGCCAAAGCAGAGGAAACCGAGCTCTTGCAGGGAGTGCACTTAAGAAAAGTTGTTGAACTTTGACCTTTATTCCCTTATTTTTCCACTTAATACTAGGAAGGACTCTAATATTAACTTTTAACTTTATTTCTTTATTTTTCTACTGAGACTAAGAACAACAGTAATGCTTTACTTTTAACTTTGTTTCTCAATGCTACTGCTTTTACCTAAGTTTTGTACCGAGGTAACTTCATACCTAAGATGGCACTGTGTATGGTGACTTTGTCCACTTTTCATTGTACCTCTGCACTTCTGCACTTGAATACATGTGACAATAAAATTTAAATCAAACTCAACTGGACTTGTCAAATAAACACAGTGGTTACAAGAGCAGGTCAGAGGCTAGGATTATTGCAACCAGTAACTCACCTCCTGACTCCCCAAAGCCTGAACACACATCTACAAGACATGTGTCAGAACCATGTTGGAATACTCTCCATTTGCCTGGATGAGTGCAGCTCCAAAAATACTCAAGAAGCTTGACACCATCCAGTGTAAAAGATCCAGTACCCAGCAGCCTGCTTGATTGGCACCACATCTACAAACATCTACTCCCTCCACCACCGACACTCAGTTGCAGCAGTGTGTACTATCTACAAGATGCACTGCAGAAAGATAACCAAAAACCAGTAGACAGCACCTTCCAAACCTACAACCACTTCCATCTAGAAGGACAAGGGCAGCAGATACATGGGAACACCACCACCAGCAAGCTTGCCTCCAAGCCACTCACCACCCTGACTTGGAAAATAAAATACTGTTCCTTCGCTGTCATTGGGTCAAAATCCTGAAGTTCCCTCCCTAAGGACATTGTAGGCCAACCTACAGCATGTGAACTGCAGCAATTCAAGAAGGCAGTTCACCACCGCCTTCTCAAGGGCAACTAGGGACGGGTAATAAATGCTGGCCAGTAAACAACAGCCATGTCCCATAAGTGAATAAAAAAGAGGCATCCTGTGTATTTATGTATGTAGCTTTTAGCAAACACAAATGTTTCAGACTGCAAATTAATATTGACAGTTAACTGTTCTCACTGCACTACCATGTCATTGGTTGCCCAGGCAAACGACACCCTCTTTTCATATTTTATATGTGCCCTTTTCATTTCAAGTCTTTATCTAGCACTCAAATTCAATGTGTACAGGACAAAAGACTTCAACTTCCTGAATCCTTCTAGCGATGTTTAGTTTCAAGTCATCTTGGATGGCTAAGAAAAATTCAAGTTCTGTGCAAAAGACTCAGTGCCACACTGCACTCCCATCAAAGCTCACTTTCATGAATATTCACTGCCACAAGCACAAAACAGGTTGGATGTGGTGATATTAGATAATAATTACAACATAATTGGTCTAACAGGTCCTGCATGTAAGGCTTTTATTTTTATCCGAGCTGGAAGCAATTGGTGTCCTAAAGAAAATCATCCGAGCTCTTGTAATTAGTGGAGTCCTATTGAGAGATAGCAGACAAGTCAGGCTGAGATGTTCCATCAATAAATGAAAATCACGCCCTTCAGCCTTGACAATGTCCTTTGATCAGTTGAGGTGCCTTCTAAAGTTCTTCGCAAGATTCCTGAATTTCACATGCATGCAAATTCCCTCTCACATCACTCATCTTTTCTCTAACCTTGCCTGAGTTTATATCTCGTGTTGTGAATAATTGTCTAAAACGGCTTACTTCAGAATATGAATTACAATTGATTTTTTTCTAGTTGGGATCTGCAGTGATTCAAGGTAAAGTTCAAACTAACTTTAAAAACAGTGTAAAGTTACCATAATTTTACCAGACCATAGGGCTGCTCCTTCATTAGAGAGAAATGGCTTGTGATAGTTTGACTTGAGGTTCACCACTCCTCAGGTGAGGAGGGAGGTTAAGAATGAGATTCCTTCATCGTAGCTTTAGAAATTGAACTCATGTGGCTGGAATCAATTTGTATCATAAACCAGCCCCTCTCAAACTTATCTCTAAAGACAAAACTCAACCTTATTACTCAACATCCATTTGATAAGTCTCATAAACTGACAACACTGCGTTTATGAAGAAACTGTTTGATTTAATTTTCTCCATTATTACTACAGTCTGAGTTATTTTATTTTATAAGACACTGTTTGCATGTTTTACGCATAATTAAATTGAAATTTATGATTCTTTTACAATTGCAGTTCCTGGATAAACTATTCATTTTTCAATATTTTGGAACTATCATTCAACAGATAATTAAAATTGAAAGGTACAGAGAAAGCCATTGTGATATTGGGTTACGGGTTTTCATAAAATGTAACAATTACAGTCCCCATAGACACTGATCACTTCGTAAAGTAAGGAATTCCCACAACCTCAATGGAAAGAAAACTACTAGATAAAATCTCACTTTTAAAACTTTTCCTGTAACTAACCAACTAAGGTCAACATAATTCAAATGATAATAACAGGTAAATGATAATTAAAATTTAAAGTAGATTTCACTTTAAATAAAGGTAAAGTTACCATAGGGCTGCATTCCCATTAGAGAGAGATAAGTGGTGGGGTTTAACCTGGGGTCAACATAGGGAGAGATTGGGAAGGAGAGTCCATCATGGTAACCTCAGTTAGTACACGAATTGAACTCACATTGTTGGCATCATAAACCAGTCGTCGAGCCAACAAAGTTAACTGACTCTTCATTTTAAACAGTTGATACAACAAGGATATACCTCATGTAGTTACAAAACTCAAATTGTGCCCCACATAAAAGCTACCATGTGTATTCTCATAATATTAGCAACTCAATCTCAGTTTTGTAGGATTTCTCGCTTTCTGTCCAATCATCTCAGCACAAGTCATATTCACCAGCTGCTATACTACTTCGGAAGTCCCTGGTATTGTCACTACTGGTAAGGTGCATGTCTACAAACCCTTCCTATTCAGGTCATAGTAGTTTCATCTGTTGTAATGATGTTACCTTCCCCAGCAATCTTTCCAAAATACCTTCCTTTATCTTCATTTGAGGAAGCTCCCACTGTGCTTGACAGCATCCTCAACCATGTTCTGCCCTCTTCCCTTCCCATCCTTCCGAGAATAGGTTACCCTTTTCCTCACTTTTCACTTTCCAGTTTCTAAGGATCATCCCCCATCATCTTACTGGCATGATGCCACCACCACCTTCTCCTCTAAGCATAGTTCAAAGTGAATTATGCTTTCATCAAGATTAATCGATTTTAAAAAGATATGTGCAGGATATCCTTCTCGTCCAACCCAAATATAAGGTCTTTGTTCTGCCACAACCTTTGTTTATTTTGTTTACCAGATTGAGATGATTTCCTTTGTTCACAATCTTCAGCACCAAAATCTAAACACCTCTGTAAGTGGAAAGACAATTTCTTTAATATGGAAAAGATTGCACCTTGTACTGAAACAGAACATTACTGGTGTGTTTGCTGGAAACTGTTGTTCTGAAGTGGGATTTGATTGAATTAAAACGTTAGGTGTTTTTCACTGGCGTGTTAATTAGATTTCATTGTAAAGTGCTGTTACTGATGAGGTTGTTTCTGTTTGTTGCAATTTATTGCCTTACGTCAATGTTTTAAAATCGACATTACTTGATAGCAATGCTTCTTTTAACTAAAAGATCACTCTTTGGAAAATGAGTGCTTGATTTGGAAGGAACAGGCTATTTGTCCTGAGAAGTAGTGGGATCCAGGAGGTAATAAGTTTATAAATTCCATGACCCTAGTAATGGCAGACAATCAATCTGATAATGAAAGTGGGAGAAAGAGAACTCTGTCAGTGAATCATGCTGTTTTGCATTATGGAGAAATCAATTCAAATATTTGCTGGGCAGGTCTGTGTGAGGGAATGACGGGATACCAGGCGTGTCAGAACTAGAAGCACAAACAAGAGAAAAACATATAGTCCACAAATCAAGATTGGCACCAATTTTAGAAAATCGCAATGTGAACAAAGGGCTACATTCTCTTAGTGTTCACAAATTAAGAACTTTGCATTTGTAGAAAGCATTTCAAGGTTTCAGGGCATCCAAAATTTCTTTACTACCCACAGAGCATTTTTCAGCCTGACTTGATGTTATACACTCCAGCTAAGTTGCGTGTTGAGCAAGCTCCCACAAACAGCAATATGATATTGCGCTGATCACAGTTTTTTTTTAGTAAGGGTGTTTGAGGAAAAAGTATTGGAGACAACACTAGAGAATCTCCCTCTTATTCCAAATAATTACCCCGGATGTTCCACATTGACCTCAGGCTGACTAGGCCTCCAGTTTGACATCTTATCTGAAAGACAGTACTTCCAATAGTGAAGCACTTCATCTGTACTACGGTGGACATAGTGCTCAGATTTTTGGAACGGAGCTCAAACTAAAGACTCCACTCTTTTGCAGTTGGGACTGGGCTAACAACAAAGTTGCAAGTGACTTTGGAGAGTTTGTTCAAGAGCAGGAATGTACTGCTGAGACTGTATCAAGCTCTGGTTAGACCGGGTTTGGAATATTGTGAGCAGTTTTGGGCCCCGTATCTAAGAAAGGATGTGCTGACGTTGGGCAGGGTCCAGAGGAGATTTACAAGAATAATTCCTGGGATGAAGGGCTTGTCATATGAAGAACAGTCGAGGCCTGTACTCAATGAAGTTTAGAAGGATGAGGGAGGATCTGACTGAAACTTACAGAATGGGGCAGTATGGTGGCTCAGTGGTTAGCACCGCTGCCTCACTACACCAGAGACCCGGGTTCGATGCCACCCTCAGATGACTGTGTGGAGTTTGCACATTCTCCCTGTGTCTGCATGGGTTTCCTCCGGGTGCTCCGGTTTCCTCCCACAGACCAAAGGTGTGCAGGCTAGGTGGATTGGCCATGCTAAATTGCCCGTAGTGTTCAGGGATGTATAGATTAGGTGGGTTATTAGGGGATGGGTCTGGGTGGGATGTTCTCAAGATCAGTGTGGGCTTGTTGGGCCAAAGGGCCTGTTTCCACACTGTCGGGATTCTATGATCTATAAGGCCTGGACATAGTGGAAGTGGAAAAGATGTTTCTACTAGGAGGGGAGATTAGGATCCATGGCACAGTCTTGGAGTGAAAGGATGACCCTGTAGAACCCTTTAGATGAGAAGGAATTGTTTTCATCTGGTGGATGATTAATCTGTGGAAGGCTGTGGAGGCCAATTCAATGAATGTATTTTAGACAGGGATACATGGGTTCTTGATTGGCAAGGGGATCAAGGATTACAGGGAGAAAGCAGGAGAACGGGGCTTGAGAACTTATAGGGCATGATCAAAAGGTAGAGGAGACTCAGAGAGTCATATAGCACAGACGCAGACCCTTCAGCCCAACTAGTCCATGCCAAACATAGCCTCAAACTAAATTAGTCCCACCTGCCTGCTTCTGGCCCATATCCCTCCAAACCCCTCCTATTCATGTACCTGTCCAAATGTCTTTTAAATATAATAATCGTACCCATAACCATCACTTCCTCAGGAAGTTCATTCCACACATGAACCACCCTCTACGTAAAAAATTTGCCTCTCATGTCTTTTTTAAATCTCTCTCCTCTCACCTTAAAAATGTGCCCCCTAGTCTTGAAATCCGATATCTTAGGGTAAAGACAACTACCATGAACTCCAGCTATACCTCTCATTAGTATGTAAACTTCTATTAGGTCACCTCTCAACTTTCTATGCTCCAGCTAAAAATGTACCAGCCTATCCAACCTATCTTCACAACTCAAACCTTCCATAGTCAGCAACATCCTCTTCTGAATCCTCTCCAGCTTAATAATATCCTTCCTATAACTGGGCAACCAGAACTGGACACAGTATTCCGGAAGAGGCCTCGCCAATATCCTGTACAACCTCAACATGACTTTCCTACTCCTATATTCAAAGGACTGAGCAATGAAGGCAAGCATGCCAAATACCTTTTTAGCCACCCTGTCTATATGTGACACAAACTTTAAAGAATTAAGTACCTGTATCCCTAGGTCCCTTTGTTCTACAACACTATCCAAGGCCCTACCATTAATTGTATAAGCCTTACCCTTGTTTGTTGCACCAGAATGCAATACATTGCATTTATCCAGATTGAACTCCATTTGCCATTTTTCAGCCCATTGCCCCATTTGATCAAGATCCCTTGTAATCTTAGAAGACCTTTTTTACTGTTTCACTATGCCACCATTTTTGGTGTCATCCATAAACTTACTAATCGTGCCTTCTATATTCTCATCCAAATCCTTTACATAAATGACAAACAAAAGAGGACCTCTCCTTGATGGGATGAATGGCCTATTTCTGCATCTATATCTTAAGGTCAAACGGTCTGGTGAAAATCAGCAACTTTACGTTTTACCAGTTACCTGATTACATTTAAATGAATGAGTCCTGAGAAGAATGTTCAAACTGACACCAATATTTGCCCCATTGTCATGGTTAACCTGACACCATCGCCACTGCAGTAGTAATTATAGACTTCGCTGGCGAGTACCAGTTTAGATATAACAACCAGCTGTCTAGTTGCTGGTCCAGACTAATGCAGTTTACTTAATGAACTGCCATTCCTGCTCCAGATGTTAACTAACTCTAACTTTCATAACTACAGCCAATGTCTTTGACAAACAGCGTAGTAAATAATGTTTTATTTTTTAATCACATCCCATATGTAGGGTTTCTTCAGACAAGTGCGCTTAGCCCTGACTCAAGTCTTACCTTTATAAATAATTTGAAGGACAATATAAGTGATTTATTTTGTGTGCCAATCATTGAATGTCTAATCACAAAGTCAAAGATAAACAATGACCTATTACTGCTGTTAAATTCAGTTGCAATTGGAAAGCACTCTACAAATGTCATTTAATTATAACTTCTATCACAAACATTTTCTTATTTGTCATAGTTTCAGATTTCTTGCCTTGTAGTCAAATCATTACAATGCTAGTGCCATCGAGGGACAAATATGCCCTCAGTGACAAGCAAAGATCGGCATTACCTACAATAATATATTGCACCTTTAACATAACAAAACTATCCCAAGGTATATTGCAGGAACATTATCAATGAATTGTTTACACTGAATTATATAAAGAGGAACAAAAACAGAAATTGCTCGAGAAACTCAGCAGCTCTGGCAGTATCCATGGAGAGAAAACAAGGTTAATGTTTTGAGTCCAGTAACCCTTCTTCAAAACCCATGTCACACTATCAGTTACAGGTTGCCATCCTAAAAATGTATCCTTCTCCTAACTCTCAATCTTCTATGAGTTAGTCAATCCTCTGTATGCAAATATATTACTTCTGACATCACAGGATATTCTCTTATTAAGTGGCATAATGTTGTGCTACCTTACCAAAATCTGAAAATCCAAACACATTACATCCACTGCTTCCCCTTTATTTATCCTGCTTGTCACCTTCTCGAAGAATTATAATAAATTCATTTAGTATGATTTCCCCTTTGTGAAGTCATGCTGATTCTGCTTTATGTTATTCTGTAATGCTCTGCTGTTATATCCTTTATAACAGACACTAATGTGTTTCCAATAACAAACATTCAACTAACTGACCTGTAATTACCTTTTCTTGTCTCCTTTTAAAATAAATGTGATCTGGGAAACATGATTTTGAAAGAAAAAAAAAACAGGCTTGATGGGCCAAAGGGCCTTTTTCTGCACTGTAGACCTCTATGACTCTAAGATATGTATTATGCTTCTAATCTATACAAATATTACAATCACAAGCACTTCATTTCTGGGCTAATATTATAAGATTTCTGGTTTAAAAGTGTTGCATGCTTTCACTAACATTTCATGCTTCAAGTGCCTAAAGTTAAGATAGAGTCTGAACCCTTTATAATCTCAGGCTATGAAACAGTGACAATATCTTGACCATGCCTCTTAACAGTATACAATTATGAGACATAAAACAACTGTTCCTTCAAACATCTTTGAATTTTTTAGCAGATATATCCCAGATGCAATTTTCAAAGTTTTGAAGTTGAAGTTTCAAAACCAGGAGAAGGAGTAACATTTTCAATAGCAATCCATCTCAAATACCCCATGAGTTCTGAAGAAGAGTCATATTGGAGTTAAAACTTTAATTCTGTTTCTCTCTCGACAGATGCTGCCAGATTTGCTGAATTTCTCCAGCATTTTCTGGACAAATGCCACTTATCTAGTCATAGTTGAGTGAACAGGTCCCCAGCAGAATGGTCAAACTGATTTGAACGTTTGCCCCATTGTCATAGTTAGCTTGATACTATCACCAATGTTGTAGCCATTATTCTCTTCATTAGCAAGCACCAGTTCAGATATGACAGCCTGCTGTTTAGTTGCTTCTTTTGACTAATGCAGTCCACTTACTCCATTGCCATTCCTGCTCCAGATGTTAATTATTGCTAATTCATATAACTACAGCCAATGTCTTTGACAAATGGTCTGGTGATTATTGTTGAATTTTTTAATCAAATCCCCTATGAAAGGCTTCTTCAGTCAAGTGCAGGAATAGCAAACAGCAAGTGAACTGTATTGGTCTGAAGAAGAAACTAGGCAGGAAACTGCATTCTGAAGAATGGTCACTCGACCCAAAATGTTGACGCCTGCTTTCTCTCCACAGATGCTTCCAGATCCGCACTTTCAAATTTCCAACATTCCAACTCTTTGGTTTTTGCAAACAAAGAGGTATCAGGGAAATGGTCAGAACAATGTTAATCTTGAAGGTTATCCAGAACATTCTATATCAGTTTGATCTCTCATACCTACCCCATGAAAGAATATTTGAACAAAAATTGTTGGAAAATCATTCGCAGTTCTTTCGGTCTTTATAAAGAATATTCGATCTTTGGTAAGTCTTGCTTCTCAATCGAATATCAAAAATTATATATTACATTAAAGTGGAACAAGTTCATCTATTTAGTTGTTTAGAGGTTGACATTAAGTTATTGTTCCTGTGAAACACTGTAGAGGGAATAGTATCACAAGAATTATTCATATCTAACAGTATTCTCAGAACCTTTTAGATTATCCATGGATTTAGGTGAAGAAAAGTGACAGAAAGTTCATTGAAGACATAAATACTCTGATGAGCATGTTGACCCAAATATCTTTTCTTTTCCTATGCTGTAAGTTCTATGTAACTATGTTCACTCTCTCTGTCACCTGTGCACTGTGGCTGTAATATGTGTTACTTACAGAATGCACTATAGTAACTGCCCAAGATTATTTTGACTGAATATACCAACTTCACAACCTCTAATACCAGGAAAAACATTAGCAGCAATACTGTATTTTATGACTCACTAGGGTAATGCTCTGGAAATCAAGCCTCACGCTTCCCAGAATCATCACAAATGAAAAAAGATTTAGTCAAATTATTCAAAGTCCTCAACTTATCTGACTGCCAAACCCACATTCAGACACACACACAAACACACAGACACACACAAGGTTTTTGCACTGAACCCACACATAGCTATAAATTTGCCAAAACAAAGACTGGGTTGACTTTTCCTCAACTTGTTTTTTAATGAAATGAAACATTCCATCTCTTACATAGAATGCTTTTGACTTTTCTCTCTGTCAGCCTTACTGCATGGCAGCATGCACACGTAGCAATGTGCCTCATACCCACTTAGCTTCCTACCTACCTGGCAGCCTACCCATATAGCACCCAAACATCATACTTACCTTACATACTTACCCTTTGACATCGTCTGCCAAAGTGGCTGTCTGTAATGCTGAACCTTAAATTACAGAATGCGGCAACAGACTATTGTGAAACAGCTCATTATTCCTGGTAGGAGATTCTGATCAGGGGTCCTTCAGAAGTGCAGAGCTATACTTCCATTCTGACAGGTCCCTCATAACATGGGACTCTTTGGGGAAGGCAAACCATGCACTGTTCCTCACAATAGTCTGTTGCCGCATTCTGTAATTTAAAGTTCAGCATTACAGACAGCCACTTTGGCAGACGATGTCAAAGGGTAAGTATGTAAGGTAAGTATGATGTTTGGGTGCTATATGGGTAGGCTGCCAGGTAGGTAGGCAGCTAAGTGGGTATGAGGCACATTGCTACGTGTGCATGCTGCCATGCAGTAAGGCTGACAGAGAGAAAAGTCAAAAGCATGCTATGTAAGAGATGGAGTGTTTAAGGGTAGCTGGGAGATGTCAGGTCTGGCCGGGAAGGAGGGGAATTGGGTCCTTGGGGGCAGCTTGTTGGGACCCAGCAAAGGGGCAGGGGCATTGGTGTTGAGTTCCTGGGAGGTGGGGAGCTGGTGCCATATCCAGAGCTGGGGCTGGGTTCAGATGATGGGATGGTGTTGGGTATCAAGTCATGGGGTGTCATGCCATGGAGGGAGTGGGGAGATGTCTAGGAAATATGCAGTTAGTGTTGTATGAGGTTAGTTGTGAGTCAGTTTAATACTTACTCAGGAGTTAGTCTATTATTTAGTCTATAAACTATTATTTAATAGTTCAGGCTTTCCTGAGTAACTATTTCGTTAACTTTAGTGGTACACTCCAAATTCTTGGATTTTTTAAAATGAATTTACTCATGGGATATGGGGGCCACTGGCTGGACCAGCATTTATTGTCCATCCCTGGTCACCTTGAGAAAGTGGCAGTGAGCTGCCTTCTTGAACCACTGCAATCTGTTTGCTTTAGGTAAACTCACAATTCCATCAGGGAAAGAGTTCCAGGATTTTGGCCCACCGACGCCGAAGGAATGGCAACGTATTTCCAAGTCAGGATGTGTGTGGCTTTGAAGGGAATTTACAGGTAATGATGGTTCCGTGTATTTGCTGCCTTTGTCCTTCCAGATCATAGTGTTCGTGGGTTTGGAAGGTGCCTTAGTGAATCTTCAGCATGCATCATGTAAATGGTACACCCTGTTGCCACTGAGCATCAGTGATGGAGTGAGTAAATGTTTTTGGATATGGTGCTAAATTGGGCTGCTTTGTCTTGGATAGTATCAAACTTCTTGAGTATTGTTAGGACTGTATTCATTCAGACAAATGGTGAGTATTCCATCACACTCCCGATTTGTGACTTGTAGCAGGTCAACAGGCACTGGGAGTCGGGAGCTGCATTAGTCACAGTAGAATTCCTAACCTCTGACCTGGTCTTGTGGCCGCAGAATTTATGTGACTAGACCAGTTCAGTTTCTCATCAAAGTTAACCCCTAGGATATAGATAGTAGATGCTATGCTAATGATATTGAATGACAAGAGGTGATTGTTAGATTCTCATTTGTTGGAAATGGTCATTGTCTGGCACTTGTAAGGTGTGAATATCACTTGTCACCTGTCAGCCTATAAGTGGATATTGTCCAGGTCTTACTACATTTGGACATAGACTGCTTTAGTTGATACTATCGGAGGGATCCAGTTATAGGGGAAATTTCAACTACAGAGTCTGCTGCAAAGGCCTACTCCCCAGGGTCCACATAGTCAACCCCATCTACCCTGGAAAAATGATTATCTGGCATTCAGAAATCCCATGTCAACGTTCTTAATCATTAGCAGAAAAGAAACACGAATGGCTAACGTAACTCTAACCCTTTTTTAAAATATTCCTTTAGACATACCAGCAGACGATGTCACTGGCTAAGCAAGTATGTAGCACCCATCCCTAACTGCTCAGACAGTCCTTAAGAGCCAACCACAATTCTGTGGGCGAGAATAACATGTAGGCCTTGCTGGGTAAGGATGACAGAGTTTCTTCCTGAAAGGAAATTAGTGAACAATGTCACGGTCATTATTCAACTCTTAAATTCAGATTTCTAACAAATTCCTCCATGGCAGTATTTAAAACTAAGTCCCTAGAACATTACCTTAGTACATTGTCTAAGGACAATACCACTAAGTCACCAAAGGAACTGAGGGCATTTTTGCTAAGTTTGCAAATGACGCAAAGATAGATGAAGGGACAGGTAGTGCTGAGGAGGTGGGGAGGCTGCAGAAGGTCTTGGACATGCTAGGAGAGTGGGCAAAGAAGTGGAAGATGGAATACAATTTGGGAAAGTGTGAGGTTATGCACTTTGGAAGGAGGAATAGAGGTGTAGATTATTTCCAAATGGGGAAATCTGAAGCACAAAGGGACTTAGGAGTCCTAGTTCAGGATTCTCTTAAGGTTAATAAACAAGTTTAGTTATAAAGTCATACAGTCATTCAGCACAGAAACAGACCCTTTGGTCCAACCTGTCCACACCAACCAAGTTTCCCAAATTAAACTAGTTTCATTTGATTTTCTGAAGAAGGGTCTAGGTCCGAAACGTCAGCTTTCCTGCTCCTCTGATGCTGCTTGGCCTGCTGTGTTCATCCAGCTCTACACCTTGTTATCTAAGTTTCATTTGCTTGCATTTGACCCATTTCCCTCTAAACCTTTCCTATTCATGTACCTGTCCAAATGTCTTTTAAATGTTGTAACTGTACCTGCATCTAACACTTCCTCTGGCAGTTCATTTCACACACGAACAACCCTTAATGTGTTATTGTTGCCCCTCAGGCTACTTTAAAATCTTTCTCCTCTCACCTTAAAATTACACACCCTAGTTTTGAACTCCCCTACCCCAGGGAAAAGACCTTTTTTATTCACCTTATCTATGCCTGTCATGATTTTATAAACGTCTATAAGATTGCCCCTCAGCCTCTAGTGCTCCAGTGATAAAGGTCCCAGCCTATCCAGCCTCCTTAAGAAAGCAAATGCAATGTTAGCATTTATCTCGAGAAGGCTTCCTTCACTGTCGCTGGGTGAAAATCCTGGAATTTCCTCCCTAATGTTGTCATGGTCTGCAGCAGTTCAAGAAGGCAGCTCACCGCCATCTTCTCAAAGGAAACATGAGATGGGCAATAAATGCTGGCCAGCTAGTGACCCACATGCCCCACGACTGATTAAAAAAAGGACAAAAGCAGAGATATATTGCTGAGGCTGTATAAAACTCTGGTCAGACCACACTTGGAATATTGTGAGTAGTTTTGGACCCCGTATCTAAGGAAGGATTTGCCAGTTTTAGAGGTGTACAGAGGAGGTTTACAAGAATGATCCCTGGGATGAAGGGCTCATCTATTGAGGAGCAGTTGAGGACTCTGGGTCTGTTCTCGATGGTGTTTAGAAAGGTGAGGGGGATCTCATTGAAACTTACAGAATATCGAGAGGCCTGGATAGAGTGGATATGGAGAAACTGTTTCCACTAGTAAGAGAAACCAGGACACAAGGGCACAGCCTCAGAGTGAAAGGACAACCCTTCAGAACTGAGATGACGAGGAATTTCTTCAGCCAGAGGATGTTGTATCTGTGAAACTCATTGCCGCAGAAGGCTGTGGAGGTCATGTCATTGAATGTCTTTAAGACAACGATAAATAGGTTCTTGATTGGTAAGGAGATCAAGTGTTATGTGGACAAGGGAGGAGAATGGGGTTGAAAAATATACTGGCCATGATCAAATGGCAGAGCAGCTTCAATGGGCCGAATGGTCTAATTCTGCTCCTATGTTTTATGGTCTTTTGGTCTTCTGACCTCCTGTATCACATGAATATAATATACATAAAACCAATCTTTAACTGGCAATGGGTTAAAATCCCTTATCAGTGTCATTGTGAGAATTGAATCAGCACAGACTCTGGAGCAGATACTGAAGAATGTCCTTAATAAGTTTCTCAGCGCAACACCTCTGTCGGTTTTCCTTTCTCTCCTCTGAGGAGAACAATTGCAGTTTTGTTAGTCTGCTTATGAGTGATACACATAGATTTGACAGTCTGCCCTAGAACAAGAGAAAGAAACATAGAATGC
The DNA here is from genome assembly GCF_021869965.1 of Rhincodon typus. Lineage (NCBI taxonomy): Eukaryota > Metazoa > Chordata > Chondrichthyes > Orectolobiformes > Rhincodontidae > Rhincodon > Rhincodon typus. The sequence goes on from NC_063334.1 coordinate 111,922,141, forward strand.
AGTGCTACATCTTGTTTTATCCATACAAAACCATTGTTTTACCACTGTTAGAGGATCATTATAAGCCCTCTCACCATCTGACACTATATCTTCTCCATGGAGTCTCAGAGGTAGCTAACCACGTGTTGAATAAACCACGGTTGTTAAAGCATTAATTAGGCAAGGAATAAGCAATGAACCTGACCCTAAACAACCAAACACATAGTCCCTGAGCTCTTAGTACTTAATAGGAACTACCAGAGTCAATCTTGAGATGTACATACCCTTGTTAGTCAGCTGCTAATTTGAAAGAAAATGTTTGGCATCCTGATCTGAGATTGCCTATTGTTGATAATGGGAATAAAAGGTCAAAAACATCTCTGTTTCCAATCCCTTCATTAACACTAAAAGTCTGACTCATCAAAACTCTGACAAACGTTGTAATGGGAAATTCACAACTGCTCTCCCTCGTTTAATAACTGGCTTTAAAAAGGTCAAAGGCAATAAGCAGCAAATGAAACAAATTAATTGCATTTTTTTATATTGCTTTCAGGATGAGCTTAAAATATTGCTTATCTTAAACATACACTGCAAAATACAGCAGTGTTTTCTTCATTGATCTCTCTTTCTGTCAGGGTTTAAGCAATAATTTATTAAAATTGCATTTCCTTATCACCACCTGCCAAAGAAAACCATGTTACACCATCTATGGATTTTGAAGCCAGAATCAACCATTATTGCAGGATTTGTGTGGCTGGATGAGGGACATCTGCTTAGCTCCATCAATGCTCCCAACTCATTAAACCCATTAATGTCACTGAAACTACATTTACGATTGCTCGACTTACCAAACTTACAAACTAGCTCTTAAAAGAACATTTTGATCACGAGCAAAACACAATTAATTCGGTGCAACTTCCTTTTAACTTTTCTGATGAACTAGCTGATGAATGATGATTAAATTGTAGGATGGTACAGCGTAAAAGGAGGTCATTAGGGCTATCATCACTGTGAAAGAGACACCTAATTAGTCCTAGTTCCTTGCTTTCTTTCTTCATAAGCCAGCAACTTTTTCAACTTTGATATTTATTCAGATCCTTGTTGGAAGTTATTAGTGAATGTAGTTCAACCACCCGCTGAAGGCAATATAATAAAAATGAGAAAAATTCCTTGGCATTTTTGCCACATGACAGTAGTTTTTTTGTTACTTACAATAAATGTGTGACCTCTCACTCCTGACTTTTCTACGACTGGAAACTATTTCTCCCTATTTACATAGTCAAAAACCTGCAGGGTTTGGATGATCTCTGTCAAACCTCCCTTTAATCTTCTCTACTCTAAAGAGATTAACCCTTGTAATTTCTTTAATCTCCCCACCTCAATAAAATAGTTTGCCTATGATACTGCTCTCATAAATAAACTGAGTATCCCAAAGAACAAAACATTCTAACTGGGTTCTAAACAAACCAGCATTCAATAAAGTTTTAGCATTGCCTTTAATCTCTATGCTTCCATTCATAAAGCCATGGATCACCCCTCCCGTTACCTTCAAGAGATTTCCTCCAGGTCTCTCTGCTCCTCCGTCCCCTTTAAAATTGCATGATTTAGCTTCTATTATTCTCTCCTCATTCTTCCTATATGATGTCACATTTTGCTGCAATGAATTTCATCTGACACGCGTTTCCCATTTTACCATTCTGCCTGTATCCTTCTGTTGTCTGTTCCTTTCCTGCTCATTGTTTACTGCATTAGTAGGTCTTGAATGATCGCTGAATTTTAAAATTATGCCCAGGATACCCAAATCCAGCTTATTATTATGTGGCAACAGAAACAATGGTCACAATGCTGAACACTGGGCAACAATTTAATATACATCCTCTTAGATTTAATGTTATCATACATCACTACTGTCTAGGTATTTTCCCGAAAAAAACATTGTTATATATCACTGGAACAGGTGGGACTTAATCCCAGGCTTTATGGTTTTTAAAGGCAGCGACACAATCACTGCACCACGACAGCTCCCTTTCTGCTTTCTATCTCATTGACATTGTTGCATCTAACTGCAGCAATGGGCTTTAATTTTGTTAGCAAGTCCATTATATAGTACGTTCTCATACAATTTTTGAGACCAACATTCACTCAACCCTTATTAATCCTTTCAAGTTTTTAAATCATAGGAATCAACCAAATCTGTCTAACATTTTTTAATTACTTCTTCCCTGGAATGTGGATTTTGTCCACCAATTGCCCATCCCCAGTTGTCCTCGAACTGATTAACTTACTAGGTCATTTGCAGGCAGTCAAAAGTCAACCACATTACTGTGGCTCTAGAGTCACATGTAGGCCTGGCTATGTAAGGATGACAGACTTCCCTCCCTAAAGGATAGCTATGAACCACATGGGCTTTTACAACAATGATAACTGTCCTAGTCACCATTCATGGCAATAGCGTTGCGTTCTAGATGTTAATGGGATTTAAATTCCTCCAGCTTCCAGTGGTAACTGTTGTAGGAAGGCAGATCATTTTTAGCATGTGTAGGGATACCAGATGGGATATATTTACAGTGCTTTATAAAGCTTTTTTCCCCTTCCAACTCCATTTTGAGTTAGCCTCCTCTAACCTCATGTGGTGCAGTGGTAATGTCCTTACCTCTGAGCCAGGAGGCCTGGGATCAAGTCCCACTTGAGTGTTCTTACACTTCTGAACAGATTGATTAGAAAGTATCTAAAGCTACTTTAGGAACAAAAACAAAGTTGCTGGAGAAGCTCAGCAGGTCTGGCAGCCTCTGTGAAGGAAAAATAGAGTTAACGTTTCAGTTCTGGTGACCCTTCCTCAGAACTGATGGTTGCTGGGAAAACGTCAGTTTATATGCAGAAAATAGGGAGGTGGGTGTGGTAGGGAGTAAACGATAGGATAGAGTCCAAAGAGAGTGAAAGACAGTTGGACAGACAAAGGAGTTGCTAATGATCAGGCTGGGAGGGTGAATAGTTGTTAATGGGGACTGTCAGTGACTAACAACAGGGGGTGTGTAATGTCAGGCTACGTGGTAACAAGGCCTGGTATGTGGGGTGGGAGGCTGGGACATGGAAGGGTCTAGGCCCTAAAATTATTGAACTCAATGTTGAGTCCGGAGGGCTGTAGGGTCCCCAAGCGGAAAATGAGGTGCTGTTCCTCCAGCTTGTGTTGGGCTTTGCTGGAACACTGAAGCCAGCCAGAGACAGAGATGTTGGCCAGGGAGCAGGGTGGTGTGTTAAAGTGGCAGGCAAAAGGCAGTTCGGGGTCTTTTTTGCGAGCAGAACATAGATGTTCTGCAAAGTGATCACCCAGTCTATGCTTTGTTTCCCCAATGTAGAGGAGACCACAATGTGAGCAGCGAATGCAGTAGACTAGTTTCTGGGAAGTGCAGGTGAAGTGTTGCTTCACCTGGAACCTCTCCAGCAACTTTGTATTTGTTCCTGATTTATAGCATCCACAGTTCTTTTGGTTTTTGTTAAAGCTACAGTAGGTCTAATTGATTAAGGGTTTTTAAATAACTCAGTTGTGGCCACTCCAGCCTTTGAATCAGTGGCCTATGGATCCCAGTTCAACTGGACTTGAGCACAGCTAACTAACCTGACATCTGCGTGTGACACTTTTAGAGGTACCTTCTTTCAGATGAGATATAGTGCCAATTTCCTGTCTCAAAGACAACATCATAAACAAAAGTAGATTTCCTTCCTGTTATCATGTTGTTGCTTGTTGGAGCTTGCTGCATGCAAATTGACTGCTGTGTTTAATTACAGCAGTGACTACGCTTCACAAAGTGCTTCATTGCCTCTGGAACATGTTGGCTCATCTGACAGTATCAGCGCTTGTCTTTCTTTCAACAGCTACTGGGTGATACTGGAATCACCCATATGGGACAGATGTTTGAGAAACTCCCATGGGTAGTGAAGGGGAAGAGACCATTTAAATGTCAGCTTTGAATTATTTCTCTGGGCCCCTGAGAACCAGTAGAACTAAGCAAAAGGATGCAGTTTGCTGTCTTCCTGGGAGTAAGCCCACTCTCACATAAACTCAGGGCTCATAGCTCCTCTTCACTCAGGTATTCTGTAGCAGAAATAAATCACAGGTTTATACTAACAAGGGAGGCAATGGCCTTCTGGTATTATCGCTGGACTGTTAAGTTAGAGACTTGGGTAATATTCTGGGGACCAGTATCAAATCCCACCATGGCAGATGGTGGAATTTGAAATTCAATAAAACTCTGAAATTAAGCATCTAATGATCAATTATCAGGAAAAACCCATCCAGTGTTCCACTAATGTCCCTTAGAGAAGGAAGCTATCATCCTTACCTGGTCTGGCCCAGACCCACAGCAATGTGATTGACTCTTAACTGCCCTCTGGGCAATTAGGGACAGGCCATAATTACTGGCCTAGGCAGTGATACACACATCCTGTGAATGATTTTTTAAAAAATCTTCAATTATACTTTTAGATCAAATGGTACTGGGACCTATGGAAAGGATATTCTAATGAAGTCTTGCTGAATCAGGCCTCTCTAAACAGTTCAAATAGTCAATAAATCTCCTTCAGTTTGCAGCAGCATGTTTTCTGGCTGTTATCTGTCAAAAGCTCGCAGAACCCAGTTGTGTTTTTATTTCTACACACCCAACTCGCTGGCTATAGCTGGCATAATGCAAAGTTAATCCATCAATATCAACAAAACGAAAGAGCTGGTCATTGACTTCACAAAGTGGGGTGCAGAGCACACTCCTGTCTGTATCAATGGTGCTGAGGTCAGTGAGTCAATCCGAATGAAGCCCAAGGCTTTGGCATTGTCGGTGTTACTTCATCAGGGGAAAGTCAGCCTTCATTGGTATACCCAAAGTTAAACTGGAGCCCAATATATTTATTTTTGAATGAGGTTCTTCAGCATGAAGTAGCTCCAGTCATAACTGTTTGATCATAGATGGGAAACATGCCAAGCTACAGACTCTGCTGGGATTCGTAACTTTCTAAAGTAAACCACCAAACCAGAAAGTTAAAAAGGACAGATTAGAAAAATATGTTATGATTGACAACATTTATAAAATTCAATTTATGGATCAAATTGTTCTTTAGGTTGCTGAAGGTGTTATAAAATCCAATTATCTGCAGTTGAATAAACAGGAAAATTGGCAATGTGTGTAAATGTGTTGAGATGAAAGCAATTATTAGAATACCAGTTCAAAAGTGTTATACACCTGTCCATTACTTCCCAAATTTTGATTTCAGGAGTGACTGTAGTATTTACCTAATTTAATTTGAATTTGCTTTCAGCAATTAATGAAAATTAAGTGAATATAAAACAAGTGAAGATGGCACCTCGTGGAGTGCCTGTGTCAACCACACAATGTTATCATGATTGCACAACTTGAATATTGAAAAGAAAGCCAAAGGTTTTCCTTCTTTCACTGGTAGGGCGTTTGTCTCTGATTGACCAGAGCTTTGCCTTGTAGAAACTAATAGGGAACTAAAGGCTGTCCAAGCTCTGAATAATTAAAACAATTACATAACTCTTTCTTAAAGCTTTTTCTCGCCTGTTTGATTTTCTGTAACTTCAATATTGAGAAAATCCTTTTATTAAGAGCTTTTATCTCTGTAACTTTTTTTTCCTTTATTCATTCACATGATGAGGGTGTAGGCAGCATTTATTGCCCATCCCCAATTGCCCAGAGAGCACTTAAGAGTCAACCACATTGCTATGGGACTGGGGTCACATGTAGGCCAGACCAGGTAAGGATGGCAGTTTCCTTCCCTAAAGGACATTAGTGAACCAGATGGGTTTTTCCAACAATCAGCAATGGATTTACGGTCATCATTAGATTCTCAATTCCACATATTTATTGAATTCAAATTCCGCCATCTGCCATGGTGGGATTCAAACCTGGGTCCCCAGAACATTATCTGGGTCTCTGGATTAACAGTCCAGCAATAACACCACTAGGCCATCACGTACCCAGTGTCCAAAAAAAAAATTGATCCGTTTATTAAGAGCTTTCATTTCACTGAGGAGGCTTCAGGCACATCTAACAACCTGGTCTGAAAGCTCTGCTTAAATTTTGACAGTCTTGTCACATTTCACTGCAGTCACAGACAATCCAAAACAAGCAACAGTGCTCAAATTAATGCAACCTGCAGCATTCTGTTATGATTCTAGCTGATGGAAATACTAAATAAGTCTGATACCAAAATGCAACCTGGTTTGATGGATGATCTTTTGGAGTATGATTACCATGGTAGATAGTCACTGTATATTTTCATGTAAGGCTGGTCATGTTCTTGAACAAAAAAAAAACAGATGAAGAGTATATGACAGTTTGGAAAGATCTTAGCTTACACAACAAAACAAAGTTTCAACCTGCGTCCCAATAATATCCTTTATGGATATGAAATCCTCGTGAATATTTCTTTCTATTTCTTACTTAACTGAAGCTTTACAGTTTTGATGGCCTAGAGGTTTTCCTCAGTGTTGGGGACCAGATTTCCCTTTAAATTGTGATGGCCAAGAAATTTATTTCCTGTTCTCAGGGCCTAAATCCATTTTCACTGCTGACAGCATGAAAATGTCTTCACACACTCTCACAACTTGGAAGCTTCACGATCAAACTTGACCTTCTGCTCAGGTTAAACTATACTTCTGAATTTGATTCTTCCAAAGTTGAACTCATAAAACTAGTTTTCTCTATATTTTCTAAAAGTACAACTTTAAAAACACCTCACCAATTAACCTGAGATAGTAGGAACTGCAGATGCTGGAGAATCCGAGACAACAAGATGCAGGGCTGGATGAACACAGCAGGCCAAGCAGCATCATAGGAGCAGAAAGGCTGACGTTTCGGGCCTAGACCCTTCATCAGAAAAAGCCAATTAACCTCATCTGTCAATTCTGAGGAAGGGTCACTGGACCTGAAACGTTAACTCTGATTTCCCTCCACAGATGCTGCCAGACCTGCTGCATTTTTCCAGCAATTTGTGGTTTTCTTCATCAATTAACATCACAGATATGCTGCTAGACATGTAATATAAGTCACAAAACCTCTGGAAATAATTTTTGATTTGATTAATTATTGTCACAAGTACAGAGATGCAGTGAAAAGTATTGTTTTGTGCGCTAACCAGATGAATCATGCCTGATATAAATACATCAGGGTAATAGAACAGACTGTATAATATAATGTTACAGCCACAGAAAAGGTGAAGAGACAGGTCAAATCTAATGTATGAGATGTCTGTTCATAAGTCTGATTACAGTGGAGAAGAAGCTATTCTTAAATCTGTTTGTGACAATACAGTGTGGGGCTGGAGGGATGTGTTTTCAAACTTTTGTAGCTTCTGCCCGATGTAAGACGATAAAAGAGAGTATAACCAGGGTGGGAGGGGTGCTTTCCCAAGGCAGCAGGAAGGATAGATGGAGCCAACTAAAGGAAGGCTGGTTTGCATGATAGACTGGGCTGTGTTCACAATTCTGTTGTTTTTTGCAGTCTTGGGAAGAGCATTTGCCATACTGCACTGTGATGTTTCCAAATAGGATGGTTTCTGTGATGTACCTACTAAAATTGGTAAAAGTCTTTGTGGACATGCCGAATTTCCTTAACCTCCTGAGGAAGTAGAGGTGTTGCGTCAATGTGGGTGGGTCAGAACAGATTGCTGGTGATCATCACTCCCAGGTATTCGATGTTCACGACGATCATGGTTCTTGAAGTCCCGTAGAAGCCCTTTAAGAGGGCGAATGCCATGGAAGTTCACCAGACTGATTTTCTGGTGGAAACTAGTGCCCTGCTTTGTGGGGAGGTATCTGAACTGAAAGAGGTGGTACAGAGGCAGGACCTCCTCCAGCCTTTGGCCCAGCAGTGGAGGCCACAAGACCAGACCAAGCTAGCCTGGTTGCCAAATTTGCCATCCAGTCTCACCTCTTTGGAGGAATGCACAGCATTATAGGAAGAAGACTGATGTTCTTCTTCACTCCATTAATGTAAGGACTGCCATCTTCACTTCAATATCTCAATATCCATCTATGCTACTGCAACCAACTCCCACCAAGACTCATGGTCTGACATTCTATTGCATGCAACACCTTCCCTTACTTGCTGTAATTTCACCCCAACTCCGAACACCACTAAACCTACATTCCCTCAGCAATGCCTAATCACTCACTTGGGACATTTCCCCAATTCAGCCCCTCATCCCTTTTGTGAAGAACATACTGAGACTGAATGTACTTTCAGCTAACTGACCACTTCCAAGCCTCTGGAATGTCATTAAAATGCCCTTAACTTATAGTGTTGGAACCCATTGACCAAAGGTTATCTGCTTTGACTTGACTGAGGCCTACAGGCAACTATATCAAGCTTCCTTTCTTTGTGCCTGAGCTAAACAGCAAGGCAAGACAGAATTAGTATAAGCCTGGTATCCCTGACTGAAGGGGTAAAGTACAAAACTACATGGCAAGGAAATGTTTGGCAGGGATGCAGTCTGGTCCAGTCCATGATCTGGGTGTGTGTCCCTGAGCGCTCAGTGTACTTGCTGCAGCATTATGATAGTTTCCGTCGCAAACTACTGTATAGCATTGGAGTGTTGATGCATCCTGTAAGTGGATTGGAGATGTTCAATGAGAGTTCCTAGGGGCTGCCAGCATTTTGAATGCCAAGGTCAGTTGGTGCAAGCTACATGTTGCTGATGCGCATGAAGCATGCCCTGAGATGTGTGTCCAGTGTCCATCATGGAGATAATTTGAAGCAAGTGACAAACTGACCTGGTTTCCATCTCGTGTATTCTCCAAGCCCAGCTTGTTTGGAGAGTTTGGTAAGATAGAGACCTGCACGTTAATGAGGGTGAGTTGGGCCATCGACAAAGTGTTTAACAAAGTGTAATCCCTCTTAATTGACAACTCACGTGAAACTAACTGCACAATTTGTAGAAAGCGTAAAAGATGGAGTGAGATGTTCGCATCGTCAAGACCAGTCTCACCAGAATTCTCATTCAATTCTGTCCCAAATCTCACTGTAGCTCATATCGCTTAGGCCCTCAAAAGATTCCACCCTGCAATTCTGTTTGCTTAGCTAAGAGTTTAATGCATGCATTCATCCAGACAGATAGATGGTGCAAGTTCAATTCTTTAAAGTCTCACCAAAGAAGGGTATTGTCCTGTTGTTTGTCCAGCATTACTTGGAAGAAAACCGTCGGCTGTGCACTTGAGGCCATTTAATCAATAAATTTTGAAACAATTATGGTGTGGATGTTGTTGCTTGGAGACAAGAATGAGATTGAAAGTAAATATCACCAAGCAGGCAAACCACTGAATTACAAACTTCCACAAGTAGGGTCCTGTCATGGCTTGCAGCAGTAGTTTATTATTTTGCATATTGCTGTGTACCACAGATCCACAGTGGCTGAAAAATCAATAGACTTGTCTACCATTTATTGCTGTAAGTGTCATGAAACACTGTTAGCTTTGCACTTCAGCAAGCAAGTACATGAAGCAATCCCCACAGAATTATCAAATCCCACTTTGCTAAATGACATTTTCTTGGTATGATTCGGAAAAATACCCACAAGCAGCTTTCGAAAAGCAATCATTTTACGAAGTGATTCTGTGCCTTGGCAAATGCAATGTTTTGATATCCAGGCCCCAAAGAATTGTCCGAGGTAAAATCTGTTCAATTCCATTTCAACTGCAAGATGTTCTACAGCACAATTCTCTACCAATAAAGTACTTGTGGGTTAGTTAACTTCTTCTGTTCACTATACTTAGCACATCAATTCATTTTGATGCTTTAGTGAATAAGTTGGTGGTTTTTGTGAAAGTGACATAGATATGAATTTATGCAGATACAGTCTTGTAGTGCAAAGGAAATATTCCCCGCTGCTGAATAGTGGGGCCCAAGTGCTTCCTCTCTTAGGCCATAGATCACATTCCCATACAGTCAGTGAACTATGGGCAGTAGCAAGCAGCTCACCAGGAGGGTAAGATTGCAGATCAGGTGATTGTAAATGTGACAGCACCCTCTAGTCCCCCTAAGTTGAAGGAAGTTTGACGAGCAAGCGGCTGATGGAGGTGTTTGCGTGGGATAAAGAAGAACAGCCAATTGAGTCAGGAAGGAAATGGTGACCAATGTGGATTTAGATGCAATGATTAGCCGGAGTGGCTAAGGTAGTGGCACAAGGAAGGATTGGGAAGGGGATAGACAATACAATAGCAATCATAAAAAACATCAGATTACAGCGGCTTTGTTGTGCTTTGAAACCCCACCTCCTGTTGGACCACATTCAGAGAAGGATATTTTCAAACTTTGCCATGTTAGTTGCTGCCTGTTAGACTGCATGTAGCCCTGGGCATCCAGTGCCTGTGGCCTCAGAACTAAGTAATCTTGCAAGAAACCTCAAACAGACATTAAACCCTTGAATTCCAAACCTTTAGGCTCCATTTTTTTATTCAGTCATGGGCACTGCAAGCCTATGATGTTTATCAATTTGGTGAACGAGCTAGTACTGAACATATGTTTTTTGTTCACCATATTGGAGATTTAGGTAGAATTTTGACACTGAAGAATATAAATGATGCACAATTGAAGTTCCCAGGGTTTACAGTTCAATTTGTCACTTACACAATGAAACACTTTATATTGTAAGCTAGTGCTTTGCTGATAGTTGATCAAAATAGAAAAAGCATGTACTGGAGCAGAGTAAAATTCATTCCCTCATAGAATCCCTGTGGTGTGGAAACAGACCATTTGGCCCATCAAGTCCATACCAACCCTCCAATGAGCATTCCACCCACCTCGTCTGCACATTCATGGATACTGTGGGCAATTTAGCATGGCCAATCCACCTAACCTGCACATCTTTGGACTGTTGGAGGAAACCGGAGCACCCAGAGGAAACCCACACAGACACAAGGAAAATGTGCAAACTCCATTCAGGATTCCGATGGTGGAATCAAACCTGGGTTCCTGGCACTGTGAGGCAGCAGTGCTAACCACTGAACCACTGTGATAGCCGGGAATAATTTATTTTTCTTCTTTTGCCATGCATTGTGCACAATTTAGCTATTTTGCATTTTGTGTTATTTGCCTGCTAGACAATGTACTGTGGTGGGGGAGACATTAGAAGGTGACATGGTGGAAAACAATTATCACTTCAACTTTTCTTCTATGCAGTTGATTAGATATTACATATTCAATGCGTGGAACTGAAATCTATCCCTGGTACTTGAACTTCTTGAAATCTGACCATTGTCCAATCCACCAATTTTATAATTCCCAATTTCCTACATATTCAGTTTCATCTTTTTTACTCTTTTTATTATTAAACTATTCAAAATCTCACCAGATTGTCTTGACAGTTGAAGTTTTTCACCGTATTCTACTGTGTTATTCACTGTAAAATGCAATTGACAATAAATCATTCAATTCAATAGCCACTTTCAAGAACATTTCATTCTCTGTAAAGCACTTTGGGGGATCCTGGGATCATAAAAGGTGCCATGTAAATGCAACTATGTTTTTCCTATGGAATAGTTTGCTGTTTTTGTCACTGTTATTCATGTTATTAGATTAAAAGCAGTGAATTAGGAAATGGGAAACCCCGCAGTTTCTTGAGCATTTACCATTTAATTAAATCATGGCAGATATGTACCTCAATCCAATTTTTGCCTCTTTAATCCATTTTTCCAACAAAAATTTCAATCTCAGTCATAAAGTCATCAAGAGTCATACAGCAAGGAAACAGACCGTTTGATCCAACGAGTTTATGCTGACCATAATCCCAAACTAAACTAGTCCGACTTGTCTGCCCATTTCCCTCCAAACATTTCTTATTCATGTACTTATTTAAATGTCTTTTAAATGTTGTAACCGTATCCGCATCCACCACTTCCTCTGGAAGTTCATTCCACACATGAACAACTCTCTGTGTAAAAAAAATTGCCCCTCGTCTTCTTTTTAAATCTATCCTCTCTCACCTTAAAAAATATGCCTGCTAGTCTTGAAATCCCCAACCCCAAAGGAAAAAACACCTGCCATTGACTTTATCTATACCCTTCCTGATTTTATAAACCTCTGTAAGGTCACCTCTTAACCTCCTACGTTCCAGGGAAAAAGGGCCCAGCCTATTCAGCCTCAATCAATAACTCACACCCTCCATTCCCAGCAACATTCTGGTAAATCTCTTCTGAACTTTCTCCACCTTCATAATACCCTTCATGTAACAGGGTGAACAGAACTGAACACAGTACTCCACAAGGAGCCTCACCAACGTCCTGCACAACCTCAACACAGCAGTCTGGAAAATTGTGACTTTTTTAGGAAGCAAATTTCACTTTTTTACTACCCTCTCTGCAGAAATGAGCTTCCTCATCAATTCCTGAAAGGCTTACCTCTAAAACTTTATAATTTTGTCCATTTTTCTCTGGATTCCTACCAAAGGAAATAACCTTTCTGAACCTACTTAATGGAATTATTTTATCACTTTTAAATGACACAATTATATAATTTGCCAACTCTCTAAGTGCAAGGAAAACAACAAAGGTTTGCAGAGCCTGTTCTCATAATTTAAATTTCTCAGCTCCAGTATAATTCTGGTGAATTTATACCACAGTACCACTAAGGCAAGTATATTCCTGTGCAGGCATATGCCTTTACCTAAATTCAAATCTCCAGGCTCAATTTTTACCAAGACTCTGTATCAACCGAATTATGACTTCCACTCTTTCTACTCCAACATTGTTGGGAGACAGCCCAACATTCTATTTGTCTTTCAACTGTTGCTTAAAGCAGCTATTTACTAATATGTGCACCTAAACATCAGATCACCCAGTCTTCTCTTAGAGTTTCCATTCACTTGGATGACCCTGCAAATTTCAACATCCCATTTATGGGATGTGGATGCTGTTGGTCATTTACTGGCCATTCCTAGTTGCCCAGAAAGTAGGTTCAGCTACATTACTTTGGGTCTGAAGTTGCAACCAGGCCAGACCAGGTAAGAATAGTAGATTTCCTTCTGCCAACAATCAATTGAGGTTACATGGTTACCAGTAGGCTAGCTTTTAAGTCTAAATTTTTGTAGAACTCAAATTTCACGATCCACCATGCTAGTATTCAAATCCATATCCTCAAAACATTAGTCACTTGATGATAGCCCAATGACATTACTACATTTCACACCATTGAGCTTCTTTTGTTACAATTTTGCCCGTTCACTTTATCTATCCATTTGTGAATTTCTGTTCACAACTACCTAATATAGTGAAAACTGAAAAAAAACTGCTGATGCTGTAAATCATGAACAAAAACAGGATTTGCTGGAAAAGTTCAGCAGGTCTGGCAGCAACCGTGGGGAGTAATCAAGAGTTAACATTTCGGGTCAAGTGACTCTTCCTCAGAATGAAACACATTGCTGTGGGTCTGGAGTCATATGTAGTCCAGACCAGCTTCTACCATTGTTATATTAATTCTCATTTCTCTCCACAGATACTGCCAGACCTGCTGAGCTTTTCTAGCAATTTCTGTTTTTGTACCAAACATCGTGCTTTCTTCTTCTATTTTAGGATCATCTGCAAACTGGAAAAGACAAATCCATATTCTTTATTCAAATTATTAACATATATGATAGAAACTTAAAATTGCAGTCCATATCGCAGGGGAACAGCATTGTCACAGTCTTGATACGATATAAATGAAAATAATAAAATAGATTATCATTTTCAATTTGTTCTGGAGACCCTAGTTCAAATCCCACCTGGAATTTTAATTCCATAAAAATCTGGAATTAAGAGTCTAATGATGACCAAGTAACCTTTGTAAATTGTCACAAAACCCATCTGGTTCACTAATGTGCTTTAGGGAGGAAACTGCCATCCTTAGCCAGTCTGGCCCACATGTGACTCCAGACGCACACCAATGTGTTTCACTCTGAGCTGCCCTCTAGGAAATTCAGGAGATGATTAATAAATGCTGGACAAGCCAGCAACACCCACATCCCAAAATGAATAAATGTGCCAAAAAATATGTATAGTTGATATCAATGAATAAAACGATATGACTAGAAACTGGCAAATCTTCAGATCAGATGGTTTTAATCTGTGTTTTAAAGGAAGCAGACAAGAGCATTGGAGGTTTCCAAACTATAAACTAAACTATAAAAATTGTACATTACTTTTCTTTTTAGCATTAATGAGAGCACTAAAACAGGAAATTATAAACCATTTGGCCAAGCATCTGTGTTTGGGAAATGATCCTAATGTACAATTATCTAGGGAGCGATTGAACACCTTGAATATTTTTAGAGAAAGCCAGCAGAGATTTATCACGGCAATGTTTTCCCTGAGAAATCAAGTGGCCTCCTTTTGCACTGTTACAATTCTGTGCTTCAGTAATGAACCAGATTGAACTCTCTGAAGAGATGACAACTGCAGTGGGCAAAGGAATGTCTGTGATTGCTCTTTGTATCGGATCCCAGAATATATTCCATAAAGAAGTTCTTAGCTAAAGTTGACAGTCTTGGAATTGAGGGCACATTGTTAACCTGTTTAGGAAATTGCATGAACAGCAGAGACAGAAAAGAGGGACATGCCTCATTCAGAGAGCCGGCCTCCTTCAAAAGGCCTTTCTCTGGGCCATAAGACTTGTGTGATTCTGAGCTGGTAATTATTCAAATTGGCTGCCCACCCAGGTCTGATGGACAACCAATCCGATGCCATTCTTGCCACTGTTAAAATTCCTTTGCAGTCAGGTAGAATCGGAGATCTGTCCTGATGTGGCTCTGCAGCTTTTTAACAGCTCCATCTGGGCACTGATGTAGACCTTTAAGTCTGTTCGATCAAATAAACCATGGTTTATTAATAATCTAACCCCATTAACCCAACTCTGTTGCCTAATATCATCTTGTACCTTTGGTGAAATAGATGAATTTTAGATTTAAAATTAGCAATTGTCCCTCATCAACAAAATGTTTGTGGAAGAGAATTCCAAGCACCTACCACACTTTGTAGAATTATTTTCTATTATCCCAGGAGACCCGGCTCCAATTTACTGGCTATAATCTCGAGTCTGATTTTCCAACCAACAGAAATCATTTATCTTCATTTACCCTTTCTATTCCCTTTAATCTCTTGAAAATTTTGGCTCTTAATCTTTCAAATTCTAGGAAGGATTCTGAGGAAGGGTCACTCGACCCAAAATATTAACTCTGATTTCTCTCCACAGATGCTGCCAACCTGCTGAGCTCTTCCGGCAATTTCTGTTTTGCAGTGGGAATTGTTTATCGTCATTTAACCTGGAATATGTTGAAAACTTTGGCTCTTAGTCTTCCAATTTCCAGAAAACATAGCCATAGTTTGATTCAGTTCCACTCATTATTGAACCCTTAGAGTCCCATTTCTGAAGAAGGGTCCAGACCCGAAACGTCAGCTTTCCTGCTTCTCTGATGCTGCCTGGCCTGCTGTGTTCCTCCAGCTCTACACCTTGTTACCTTAGAGTCCATAACGTGGAGGTCCCCAGTGTTGGACCGAGGTGCACAAGGTCAGAAATCACACAGCACCAGGTCACAGGCCAACAGCCTTATTTGAAAACACAAGCTGTTGGAGCCTTGCTCCTTCTTCAGGTGTTAGTGAAAGAGGTAGTACCAGACACAGAATTTATAAGTGAAACTTGATGTCTGTGTTGATGTGCACGATCTTCTTGGAGATCCTCTCCACTTTGAGCTGGCAGTTGGTGGTGTTGATGGTAGCCCTGATGTGAAGGTGCTGGTGTTGGATGTTCTAGCATATCAATGCAGCACTCCCCACTCAGATACGAATGGCCATTGTTGGCATTTGCTGGCATACTAAATGAACCTGGTCAGGTTGCTTTACAAATGCTGAGCTCACCCTATACCATGTGCTCACTTTATATGGTCTTTTTTGTCAACTGGTGTCATTTTGAATGCTTTAATATCCTATTGAGTTAGAGTGAAACAGAGCTGGTGATCTGCATTCTGCACAATCTACTTTCCATGCAAGTTGAATGCATTTAGTTGGTAGTGTGATCCTCCTGACTATATAGCTCCTTTATAATATGTTTGTTCTCAAGGCTCCTACCACTTGTCCTCAGTAGTAAGCTATGAAAAGGAAAATGACTTTGATTTTGATTTTATTTACTTAGATCTTTGTTACCTAGTTCTATCATTTAAAATGTGAATAATAATAAAGCTTCTGTAGCATTATTCTCCGTGGGAATCTTACCATAAATAGCACTAATAATCCAGAAGAAGTTGTAAACACTCACAATAATCACCTCAGGTCTACATGTTTCGCATGTAATTTAATCCAAATTTAATGAATTAGTGTATGATGATTAAAGTACTAAATAGGTCAATTAATTTATCAGAGATCTGACTGAAAAAGCCAGGCAAATAATTCCGACAATAAATGTCATCCTAGAGTGTGGAATTAAATCAGGTTGAACTGTACACCCAACCCTCAATCTTATTATGATTAAAAAATTACTTGTGAATGGAATATATGATTTGGTTTCTGTGGTTTATTTTTTAAAATAGTAACAGTAGAGACAGAATAGAAGGGAAAAGAGGACAGTTTGTTTCTTCCAGAGAATGCACAAATCTAGTACCAAACACCTGGCTTTGAGCCTATTTGATGTCAGCTGAAGTAAAATGTTCCCTTTGACATTTAGTATGTTAAATATTGACCTGGATTCACCCTTATTAACAGTGACTATGTTGCCTCTGGGCATGAAGGGAACAATCTAATGAATTTCAAAGCTGATGATGTCTTCCCCACACCAGGGCTATGTTTCACAGTCCATTGTGCCAAGTTATGTTCAAAAACCAGGGCAGCAATTTGTAACCATGATGATGGATTTGAGAAGGGTAGCTCACAACTTTCTCAATCGAGTTGAATCTTTCAATGGAGTCATTAACAATATGAGCAAAGGGATGCTCCATGGAGGGATTTTCACAGGCTGTTGATCAGTTTCATCATAAGAGTTTGTTGGTAAAAATAGGGAGGTTTGGAACTGAAAGAAACGTGAGGTCATGGGTTGAAAATTGATTGGAATGTAGGAGACAAGAAGTATGGATAAAGGCACCCCCTCCTCCTGGACACCACCCCAAGGCCTCCTACCCTCCCTCGACCTCTTCATCTCCAACTGCCGTCGAGACATCAATCGCCTCAACCTCTCCACCCCTCTCACCCACTCCAACCTCTCCCCCGCAGAACGTGCAGCCCTCCGCTCCCTCCGCTCCAATCCCAACTTCGCCATAAAACCTGCGGACAAGGGAGGCGCAGTTGTAGTATGGCGCACTGACCTCTACATCGCCGAGGCCGGACGCCAACTCTCCGACACCTCCTCCTACCGCCCCCTTGATCATGACCCCACCCCTGAGCACCAAACCATCATCTCGCAAACCATCCACAACCTCATCACCTCAGGTGACCTCCCACCCACGGCCTCCAACCTCATCGTTCCCCAACCTCGCACTGCCCGCTTCTATCTCCTTCCCAAAATCCACAAACCTGAATGCCCTGGTCGACCCATTGTCTCCGCCTGCTCCTGCCCCACCGAACTGATCTCCAACTATCTCGACTCCATTTTCTCCCCCTTGGTCCAGGAACTCCCTACCTATGTCCGTGACACCACCCACGCCCTCCACCTCCTCCAGAACTTCCAATTCCCCGGTCCCCAACACCTCATCTTTACCATGGACGTCCAGTCCCTCTACACCTGCATTCCCCATGCAGATGGCCTTAAGGCCCTCCGCTTCTTCCTGTCCCGCAGGCCCGACCAGTCCCCCTCCACTGATACCCTCATCCGCTTAGCCGAACTCGTCCTCACACTCAACAACTTCTCTTTCAATTCCTCCCACTTCCTACAGACAAAGGGGGTAGCCATGGGTACCCGCATGGGCCCAAGCTACGCCTGCCTCTTTGTAGGTTACGTGGAACAATCCCTCTTCCGTACCTACACCGGCCCTAAACCCCACCTCTTCCTCCGTTACATTGATGACTGTATCGGTGCCGCCTCGTGCTCCCACGAGGAGCTCGAACAGTTCATACACTTCACTAACACCTTCCACCCCAACCTTAAGTTTACCTGGACCATCTCTAACACCTCTCTCCCCTTCCTGGACCTCTCTGTCTCCATATCGGGCAACCACCTAGAAACCGATATTCATTTCAAGCCCACCGACTCCCACAGCTACCTAGAATACTCCTCCTCCCACCCACCTTCCTGCAAAAATGCTATCCCCTATTCCCAATTCCTTCGCCTCCGCCGCATCTGCTCCCAGGATGAGGCATTCCACTCCCGTACATCTCAGTTGTCCTCGTTTTTCAAGGACCGTAACTTCCCCTCCTCGGTGGTCGAGAACGCCCTCAACCGTGTCTCCCACATCTCCCGCACCTCATCCCTCACACCCCGTCCACGCAATAAAAACCAAAAAAGAATCCCCCTCGTCCTCACGTACCACCCCACCAACCTCCGGATCCAACGCATCATCCTCCGACACTTCCGCCATCTGCAATCCGACCCCACCACCAAAGACATCTTTCCCTCCCCACCTTTATCTGCTTTCCGGAGGGACAACTCTCTCCGTGACTCCCTTGTCCGCTCCACACTCCCCTCCAGCTCCACCACACCCGGCACTTTTCCCTGCAACCGCAGGAAGTGCTACACCTGCCCCCATACCTCCTTCCTCACCCCCATCCCAGGCCCCAAGAAGACTTTCCACATCAAGCAGATGTTCACCTGCACATCTGCCAATGTGGTATACTGCATCCGCTGTACCCGGTGTGGCTTCCTCTACATCGGGGAAACCAAGCGGAGACTCGGGGACCGCTTTGCAGAACACCTACGCTCGGTTCGCAACAAACAACTGCACCTCCCAGTCGCGAACCATTTCAACTCCCCCTCCCATTCCTCAGACGACATGTCCATCCTGGGCCTCCTGCAGTGCCACAACGATGCCACCCGAAGGTTGCAGGAACAGCAACTCATATTCCGCTTGGGAACCCTGCAGCCCAATGGTATCAATGTGGATTTCACAAGTTTCAAAATCTCCCCTCCCCCTACCGCATCCCAAAACCAGTCCAGCTCGTCCCTGCCTCCCTAACCTGTTCTTCCTCCCACCTATCCCCTCCTCCCACCTCAAGCCGCACCTCCATCTCCTACCGACCAACCTCATCCCGCCCCCTTGACCTGTCCGTCCTCCCTGGACTGACCTATCCCCTTCCTAACTCCCTACCTACACCCACCTTTACTGGCTCCATCCCCGCCTCTTCGACCTGTTTGTTTCCTCTCCACCTATCCTCTCCTCTATCCCTCTTCTATCCACCTCCCACTCTCTCCCTATTTATTTCAAAACCCCCTTCCCCTCCCCCTTTTCTGATGAAGGGTCTCGGCCCGAAACGTCAGCCTCTCTGCTCCTGTGATGCTGCTTGGCCTGCTGTGTTCATCCAGCCCTGCACCTTGTTGTCTCAGATTCTCCAGCATCTGCAGTTCCTACTATCTTGGTAACTAGGTATTGGAGTAGGCCATGTAGACCTTGAAGTCTGTTCTATCAAGTAGATCACAGCTGATTAATGATCCAACCCCGTTAATCCAACTCCCTTACCTAATATATCATTGATGAAGTGGATAAATTTTACAATTAAAATTCACAATTGTTGATCATCAAAAAATTGTTTGTGGAAGAGAATTCCAAGCACTTACCACACTTTGTATGTAGAATTATTTTCCAACTTTAATCCAAGAAGACCTGGCTCCAATTTATAGGCTATAATCTCTAGTCTGAATTCCCAACCAACAGAAATCATGAAGAACTGAAAGAACTGCGGATGCTGCAAATCAGAAACAAAAACAGAAAGTGCTGGAAAAGCTCAGCAGGTCTGGCAACATCTGTGGAGAGAAATCAGAGTTAACGTTTTGGGTCAAGTGACCCTTCCTCTGGGCAGGAAGGTTTCTGAGGAAAGGTCACTCGATCCAAAATATTAACTCTGATTTCTCTCCACAGATGCTGCCAAACTTGCTGAGCTTCTCCAGCAGTTTCTGTTTTGCAGCAGAAACCGTTTATCTTCATTTAACCTTTAATATGTTGAAAACTTTAGCTCTTAGTCTTCCAAATTCCAGAAAGCACAGCTATAGTTTGTTTTAGTTCGAATCATAATTATTACACATATTATTCTGCCAAATCCATGCAGCACTCCCTCAAGTCCAATATGTCATTCCTAATTGTGAATTGCTCACTGTGTTCCAGGTCCAGCCTAACTCGGGCTTTATAGAGCTGAAGCATGACTTCCACCCCCTTGAATTCTAGACTGCAAGATATACATGCCAGTCTACCATTAATTACATAGGCTCAGTCCCTTTTGCCCTGTGCATGACAATGGGTAGAACAAGACTTCACCAGTGGCCCTCGACTCTATTGACCTTTATTAATTTTTGCATCTGTTTACGACATTTAAATAATCAGTGTGCATGGACACTCTTTGAACTTCCATTGTTTCTAGTTTTTTACCCACTTAGAACATAATTCTGTCTATCTTTCTTAAATCCAAAGTGACTGACCTTATATTAGCCACTTGTCACCACTTTCCCCTCTCAACCTATTAAAATCTGCTTCTATTTTTCTGCTTCCATCTACACTGCTTACGATGTCACCTATCTTGAAATGTGGCATATGGATCAAGAAAGGTTAGTACGTGATTGACTGCAACCCCGTACTCTGATGGTGTTGATTTGATGTGACTTGGAAAGAGGTTAAATTGGGATGTCAGAGGAGACAGACCAAAGGTTAGGTCTTTCCCACAGTCTTGTAATAATGTGGGGTCTATTATTATTCTGTAATTAGTTGCAGAATTATAATAAACTGCATTCTGCATAGGAAAGATGTTGTGAAACTTCAAAGGATACAGAAAAAATTTACACAAATGTTGCCAGGGTTGGAGGGTTTGAGCTATTGAGAGAGGCTGAATAGGCTGGGCCTATTTTCTCTGGAGTGGCGGAGGCTGAGGGGTGACTTTATAAAAGTTTATAAAATAATGAGGGACATGGATAGGGTGAATAGCCAAGCTCTTTTCCCCAGGGTGGGGGATCCAAAGCTAGAGGACGTAGGTTTAAGGTGACGGGGGAAAGATGTAAAAGGGCCCTAAGGGACAACTTTTTCACACAGAGGGTGGTGTGTGTATAGAATGAGTTGCCAGAGGAGGCAGTAGAGGCTGGTACAATTACAACATTTGAAAGGCATCTGGATGGGTATATGAATAGGAAGGATTTAGAGGGATATGGGCCAAATGCTGGCAAATGGGACAAGATTAATTTAGGATTTGTGATCGACATGGATGAGTTGGACCAAAGGGTCTGTTTCTGCTCTATACATCTCTATAACTCTATGGCTCAAACTCTATAAAATTCTTATTAGACCCAAAGTTGGCAGTACTCACTCACAAGGCCATGTAAGCCACTAAAGAACCCACACACTTAAAAATCACTGATGACAGCACACACAAAAGATATCATTCGAAAACTTGAATATGTGACAACCTATCCAGTTATCCAAGCCATTAGCTATTAATAAATATGGTGATTTTTTTTGGGCCGCAAAGTAAGAATACCCCAGGCTGCTGGAGTTTTGCAGTGGCAGAACACCCCTGTTCATCCTACATCACAACCAGCTGTCACATAGATAAAAAGGTGTAGAGCTGGATGAACACAGCAGGCCAAGCAGTATCAGAGGAGCAGGAAAGCTGACGTTTCAGGCCTAGACCCTTCTTCAGAAATTCAGCTGTCACATAGGATGCCTTCCTGAGGTAGCCTCATGGAGCTTTACCATGGTAAGGGTGTGTATGTGTGTGTGTGTGTGTGTGTGTGTGGGTGCCATTAGATTTGGATGCTGTACTGAAGAGGCAGGCGGCTGCTGGCAGCAAATGATACTATGTGGTTTTACCTTTGCCACTGGAAATGTTTCCTTTCCTCCCCTCTGGGCCCTGCCTTCCCAGGCCTTGTAAAAATGTGTTTAATACTCACCCAATCTGGAAATAGCAGTGGCCTGACATTTTCCGTGTGATCTCAACAGTTGACACATCTCTATGTGGAAATCCTCCACATCATCCTTAATTAACCGTCTCCCCCACTTGCTGGCTCTTAACTGCCTCCTCTCAGCAATATCATCCGAGGCATCCCATCTCCCATTGCGAGCATAGTGATCACTTGAAAACTACCAGATGATGGGCCGTCCATCTCGACAACATGTCTTTCCCAATGAGTAGGAAAATGCAGTTTTCACTCATGATCTTTCTCGAATTCACGCAGCTGTCAGGAACAAGGGGCATAGTTTCAAATCTGATTTACTTCGCTGCTGTCTGTATAAGATCCTGGAATGAATTTGATTGCTTCAGTTGAAAATTTTCCCGGCACAGAAATTTGCAGAGTCATCTCCTCTCAAGGTAAGTTTTTCTTATTTTATCCAATCGGGTTTGGAAATAAGATTTTCTGCCTGATTGGAAGCTCTGGTCCATTTAATATTGTTGTAGCAGAATCTGCGGCCAGACAATGACATCCGATATATACAATGATCCTTTAGAGGAAACACGGATAAGATGGACTGAATGGTCTAATTTTGCACTATAAACTTCCCTGAAATGAATATGTACGCTTCGGTAACAGCTTTTCAGATGGAGTTTTGTAATTGTTAGACTGGAACGATTTAATAAACCTGGTGCATTGCTAGGTAACTTGATGCTGTCAGAAGTAGATTCCAACCTTGCTTTGGTCTTATCAAAAGAAAGCAGATTATAACGGTAATCAATAGGCCCCGAAGTTCACAGATGGTATGTCAACAGCCCTTTTGAAGAGGGTTGTAAGTTTCTATTAAGTCAGTTAATTGCATCAAATTTAGATAAATATTAAATGGTACAGATAAAGTAACCTCAGATTGATATTTTAAACAGCAAGAGAATTGGACTTTGGGACCTGTATAGAAAGAAGTAAAAAAGTACATTTACAACAAAAAATGTAAGACAAAGCTTTTTTGCTTTGGAAGAGTGTTCTTTGAAATAGCTTACCGAGCCAGGGAACAGAATTACTCGGCTTATTCACAATAATATGACATTTAATAGGAGAGCTGACAAACTACAGCGATGAGTTTCAATGGGCCAAAGGATCAATTCTCAAATCTAATTGTATTCATGCCTTCAGGTGTTTACAAGTGTTGATACGAGTCTACATATTCCACACAGAGGGAGATATGATCAATGACTAGCACAACAGCACAAGGACTGAAGACTGCCACAGCTTGAATGTAAGGAGTTACGTGCTGTGTGGCCAGGATCATTTGATTCCTAGACAAATGTAATTGAAAGAACAAAAGGCACATGTGGGTCTAGTCCCGAAACCTCAGCTTTCCTGCTCCGCTAATGCTGCTTGGCCTGCTGTGTTCATCCAGCTCTTCATCTTGTTATCTCAGATTCTCCAGCATCGGCAGTTCCTACTATCTCTCTGTGCTGTTTGGTTTCCACTAAAATTGTGATCATTTCGTCCTATCTGGGCATAATGATCAAGTTAAGATTTTTTTTATTCTCTTATGGAACGATTGCATTGCTGACTAGGCCAGTGTTTATTGCCTGTCACTAGTGACCCTTGAGAAGATGTTCGTGAGCTGTCTTCTTAAATCAATGCAGTCCATGTGCTGGAAGTAAACCCACAATGCCCATTAGGGAGGGAATTTCAGGATTTTGACCCCGGGGCACTGAAGGAACGGTGATATATTTCCAAGTCAAGCTGGTTAGTGACTTATACATTCATAGATTCATACAGCCCAGAAAAGACCCTTCAGTTCATCGAGTCTGCACCAATATAATTACCAATAAAGGTACACTAATCCCAACTTCCTGCACTTACCTTATATACTTGAATGTTATGGTATTTGAAGTATTCATTCAAATATTTTTAAGAGTTGTAATATTTCAAGCCTCCACTGCCTTCCTAGGCACTGCATTCCAGATTCCCATCACCCACTAAGTGAAAAAGTTCTTTCCCAAATTCCCTCTGAATCTCCTGCCTCTTAACCTAAAACTACGTCCTGTCTTGATTGACCTCTCAACCAAGGGAGCAGCTGCTTTATCTTCACCCTGTCCATACCCCTCATAAACTTATACACCTCAATCATGTCCCCCCTCAGGCTTCTCTACTCTAAAGAAAGCAATCCAAGCCTATCTAGTCTCTCCTTATATGTCAAGCCAGGCAGCATCTGGAGGAAAGGAGGAGTCAACATTTTGCACAAAACGTTGAGTATTCCTTTCCTACAGATGTAGCCTAGCTTGCTGTGATCTTTCAGCCTCCTGTTTCTCTACTTTGGATTCCAGCATCTGCAGTTTTATTGTCTTTCTCCTGGTATGTCAATTGCTTCATCCCAGGCAACATCCTGGTGCACCTCCTCTGTACCTTGTTGAGTGCTATCCCATCCTTCTGATATTGAGGTGACCAGAAGTGCACAGAGTACTCTAGCTGGGGCCTAATCAATGTCTTGTACAACTCCAACGTTACCTCCTTGCTTTTATTTTTTATGCCACGACTGATGAAAGCAAGTGACTCATACATCTGCTTAACTATTCTATTCATGTGTTGTGCTGACTTCAGGGATCTGTAAATAATTACCGTCAGTTCCATCTGCTCCTCTAAGCTACCCAGTGTCTTGCCATTCATTAAATACTCCTTCATCTTGTTTCTTCTTCCAAAGTGCATTACCTCACACTTATCAGGGTTAAATACCATCTGACATTGGTCTGCCATCTGACCAACCCATCTATATCTTCCTGTTACCTTCAACCATCTTCTTCACAATTAACTACACTACCAATCTTGGTGTTGTCTGCAAATTTGCTCCACATTCCCCCTACATTCTCATCTAAATGGCTTGAAGGAGAACTTGCAGATGGCTGTGTTCCCATGTACCTGCTGCCCTTGTCCTTCTAGATGGAAGTGGCCATGGATTTGGAAGGTGCTGACTAAGGATCTTTGGTGAATTTCTGCAGTTTCTTTTGTAGATGGTACACTGTGTTGCTACTGAGTGTTAGTGGTGGAAGGAATGGATGTTTGTGGATGTGGTTCCAATCAAGCAGACTGCTTCGTCCTGGCTGGACTTCTTGAGTGTTATTGGAGCTGCATACACCCAGGCAAATGAGAAGCACTCCATCACAGTTGCAGTTTTCAGAAGAAGATCAGAATTCAAATCACATAAATCAATCTGTTAGATGCAGGTTATAAAACTGTGGGTTACTGAAATCAGGCAAAAAACCATGCAAGGCTGTGGAACAACTTGCTGAAGGATGGAGCATGGACAAGTTACCAATTTCAGTTTGTATCAGCATAAAAATTAAATTCTGAAACTCCACTATCACACTTCAATCAAATGATGCTGAAAATTCCTCATCAAACGTACCCGTGTCTTTAAAGTTTGATCCAGATTTCTGAAGATGGTCAAAAATTAATTATCATCAATGCTAATATTTTGGCAATTGAACCATTATACTTTCAATGAACATTTAAATTTACAGATGCTGTACGTTGTGGAATAATACCTTAGTTGCAAGCTTTCGTAGAACAATGAAAGGGACCAAATGAGCATTCAAAATAATTATGGATTTAGCAGATCAAAGTAGAATAGTTACATAAAACTACATCATAACTGAAGGTCACAGATTAGAAATAATTGGTGAGTAACTAGATGGGATGAGAAATTTTTCATGCAGATAAGATCTGAAACATTTTTGAAGGCAATTCCACTGAAAGATTCAAAAGGCATTTGAATGTACTGTATGCTCAAACAGACGTAAAAAGCTGGGTTGTGGGAAATAAGTTAAGCCAATGCATTTAAATTAAACTTTCCCTTAAAAGCCAGAAAGCACATGTAGAAACAAAAGCTCAGCAGGTCTGGCAGCATCTGTGAAGAGAAATCAAAGTTAACGTTTCGGGTCCGGTGACCATCAGTTCTGAGGAAGGGTCACCAGACCCGAAATGTTAACTCTGTTTTTTCCTTCACAGATGTTGTCATACCTGCTGAGCTTTTCCAACAGTTTGTTCTTGTTTCTGATTTACAGCATCCGCAGTTATTTTGGATTTTATACAGCACAGTGCAGTCCTGCTACGCTCAGTAATGAATGCTGGTGGACCATAAAGCAAGTAACTGGTGGAAAATTCTCTGCAAATATCCCTGGGGGAGCTTAGCTGATGTATCCAGAGACTTCAGCCATTTCTTAATATCACATGGAGTGAATATTGAATTGGCTGAGGAATCACATCTGTGACCAGGTCAGAACCGTAGTTTCCTTAAAGGGAAAATGGGTTATTTCTGACAATCACCAATGGCTTCAGGGTCATCATTAAGTCTCTAAATCTAAGACTTTTACTGATTTCAAATTCAACCCTCTACTACAGCATGATTCAAACCCAGAACCCCAGAACATTAGAGAGAGTAGGAACTATTGTGGTGAAGATTGTGGTTTTTTCTGAAGAAGGGTCTAGGCCCGAAACATCAGCTCATTTTCTGAAGAAGGGTCTAGGCCCGAAACATCAGCTTTCCTGCTCCTCTGATGCTGCTTGGTCTGCTGTGTTCATCCAGCTCTACGCCTTGTTACCCCAGAACATTAATTGGATCTCTGTATTAACAGCCAAGGGATAACACCACTAGCCATCATCGCCTCATGTCTTGTAATGTCATTATTAACTAAAAATTTATCAATTTCTGCCTTGAATTTACTTAATGACTGAGCATCCACAGCTCTCTGAGATAGAGAATGCCAAAGATTCACCACTCTGTGATTGGATGTCACCACAATGCAATCCGTTCCTTTAGACTAATTGATCTGTTGCTGTTTTCTGCATTCAAAATGCTAATTCGTGCCCTGCCATTGTTATGTGAAAATGAAGCACGGAACTGAAGTTGAAACTCTTTTGTTTGTCACAATAAGATTGAAATCTTCAAGGAGAGCAGACTTTCCTCCTCCCTGGCCAAGCGTATTTGGATTTTCCAGGTACAGTGCACAGACTCCATCCAACATGTTGAAAACATGGAACTGTGAGATTTAACCACAGGCTTCAAGGAATTGTCTGGGTTACAGACAAAAGCAGCAGGAGTTTGTTGACTCAGAGATAGTAGGAACTGCAGATGCTGGAGAATCCGAGACAACAAGGTGCAGGGCTGGATGAACACAGCAGGCCAAGCAGCATCATAGGTGCAGAGAGGCTGACGTTTCGGGCCTAGACCCTTCATCAGAAAAGGGGGAGGGGAAGGGCTCCTTTTTTAAAGAGGGATTTCAAAGCCTCAAGAGTACCCAGTTAGTTGACAACCTGTCACAGCTCTCCTTACACAACACCTTTTATCTCAAGCTGAAACACAGTGAGACACAATGATCACTGCATGTTTTATTAACTTGTTTCTCCTTGTTTTTAAAACTAGGTGAAAGTAAGGCATTAGCTGCATGGCATTTTAGTGGCAGAGTTTATTTTCTCTTAATGGAGATAGTAGGAACTGCAGATGCTGGAGAATCCGAGACAACAAGGTGCAGAGCTGGATGAACACAGCAGGGAATGTGGTATACTTGTTCACCTGCACATCTGCCAACGTGGTATACTGCATCCGCTGTACCCGTTGTGGCCTCCTCTACATCGGGGAAACCAAGCGGAGGCTCAGGGACCACTTTGCAGAACACCTACGGTCGCTTCGCAATAAACAACTGCACCTCCCAGTCGCAAACCATTTCAACTCCCCCTCCCATTCCTCAGATGACATGTCCATCCTGGGCCTCCTGCAGTGCCACAACGATGCCACCCGAAGGTTGCAGGAACAGCAGCTCATATTCCGCTTGGGAACCCTGCAGCCCAATGGTATCAATGTGGATTTCACAAGCTTCAAAATCTCCCCTCCCCCTACCGCATCCCAAAACCAGCCCAGCTCGTCCCCGCCTCCCTAACCTGTTTTTCGTCCCACCTATCCCCTCCTCCCACCTCAAGCCGCACCCCCATCTCCTACCTACTAACCTCATCCCACCCCCTTGACCTGTCCGTCCTCCCTGGACTGACCTATCCCCTCCCTGACTCCCCACCTACACTCACCTTTACTGGCTCCATCCCTGCCCCTTCGACCTGTCTGTTTCCTCTCCACCTATCTTCTCCTCTATCCATCTTCTATCCGCCTCCCCCCCTCTCCCTATTTATTTCAGAACCCCCTTCCCCTCCCCCATTTCTGATGAAGGGTCTATGCCCGAAACGTCAGCCTCTCTGCTCCTATGATGCTGCTTGGCCTGCTGTGTTCATCCAGCTCTGCACCTTGTTGTCTCTCATTTTCTCTTAATAGTTGTGTTTGGGTTTTACAGTGACATTCTCTGAGGCCATCTGAGTAGCTGTAGTTTAGCTGCTAATCATAACAATTTAAATGTAAGGGTAAGTACACATTTGCATTGCTCAGTGATCTTGTTGCTTAGCAATTTATGCCAAGTAAGTTCAAGGGCATGAGTACACAGTCTTTAGAGATTTAAGATCTTATTGCTCATTGGTTCACTAAACCTGGATAATTTCAACTATTACCAAATGAGCTGTTTTAAATTTGTAACATTGAGTATGATACTGTGAACCAGAATATGCAACAGTTCAGTCACAAATATCTGGGCTTAACACAAGGAGATTGGCTAAGCCAGTTTTTGGTTCAGAGTAGACCTTACTTCATACTGTTTTTTTCATTCATTCATGGAGCATGAGTCATTGGCTGGGCCAACATTTATTACTCAATCCCAATTGCTTGAGAAGGTGGCAGTGAATTGTTTTCTTCAGCTGCAGCCCTCCATGTGTCACATGTACATTCATCGTATCATGAAGGAGGGGAATTCCAAGATTTTGACTTGATAACAGTGTAGGAACAGTAATATATTTCCAAGTCAGGATGGTGAGTAGCTTGGAGGGTAAACTGCAATGGATGATAATTCTATTCATTTACTGCCCTTATCCCACTAGATGGTAGTAATTGTAGGTTTAGAAAGTGCTGTCTAAGGAGTCCTGGTGAATTTCTGCCAGTTCTTTTGGAGATAGTGCACACTGTTGAGCATCAGTGGTGAAGTGATTGGATGCTTCTGGGTGATTCCCGGCCTCTGAGCTGCTGTTGGAGTAACAGTATTTCAATGACTAGTCCAGTTCAGTTTCCAGTCATTGGTAATCACAAGGATGCTGTTAGTGCAAGATCCAATGATGGCAGAGGGATTGAATGTCAAGGGATAGTAGTTAGGTTTTCTGTTCATGCTATTTCCTGGTACTCGTCAGCCCAAGCCTGAATGTTGTTCAAGTCTTGTTGTATTCCAACTTCAATGTTGAGGAATCATGAATACTGTACAACATTGTACAATCATCAGCAAACATCCCCGCTTCTGACATAATGATGGAGGGAAGGTCATTGATGAAGCAGTTGAAGATGGTTGGGCCGAGGACGCTACCCTGAGTAAACCCTGCAGAGATGTCCTGAAGCTGTGATGATTAACCATCTACAAAAGTGGTGCAGACTTAATGGGTTGAATGGCCAGTACTGGAACAACTTTTCTAGGTGCTCAACAAGTTCTAGAGCACAAGTCATCAGTTCTATTGTTAGAATGTTGCTGGGGCCCGTAGCCTTTGTTGTATACGGTGCTTCCAGACATTCATTGACATCAGATGGTGTGAATCAGATTGGCTAAAGAAAGGCATCGGTGATGCTGATGAAGTCCGCGGTATGTCAAATACATCACCCACCAGCAATTCAGTCTGAAAATTGTTGTAAATGCTTCAGTCCTATCTTCTGCACAAATGTGCTGCGATTTTGCATCATGGACTTTGGAGATAGTCGTGAAGCCTCCTTTGTTAGTGAATTATGTATTGTCCACCAGTATTCAGCTGAGGATGTGGCAAGCCTGCAGGGCTATGATTTGATCCTTTGGTTGTGGAATTGCTCACTATGTCTATTACTTGTTGTTTAGTACATTTGGCACATCAGTTGTCCTGTGTTGTAACATCACCAGGTTAATACTTTATTTTGTCTTGTGATTTTCCTAAAATGTCCTCCCCCATTTATCGTTGAACCACGGAATCCCTACAGTGTGGAAGCAGGCCACAAAGAGTCCACACTGACACTCAAAAGAGCATCCCACCCAGACCTACCCCTCTACCCTATCCCTGTAACCCTGCATTTCCCACCTAGCCTGCACATCTCAGGACATGATGCGCAATTTAGCATGGCCAATCCACCTAACCTGCACATCTTTAGACTGTGGGAGGAAACCAGTGCACCCAAAGGAAACCCATGCAGAATTCGGGAGAATGTGCAAACACCACACAGACAGTTGTCCAAAGTTGGAATCAAACCTGGGTCCCTGGTGCTGTGAGACAGCAGCGTTAACCATGAGGCACCATGCTGCCAATGCTGCCATCACCATGCGTTGATTCAGTCTCCCAAATAGCCAATGGCTTCACTTTTCTACAGCTCATCCAGAATAAAAGAGAGGCCTTCACCTTCATTTAACAAACTCAGACTAGCCTGCTTATTAGATATAAATTACGGTCTTAAAACAATGAGAATCATTGGTTGACCTCTGTGCTATAATCCGGAATTAAAAATATACACCTTCATTCCAAATACACATATGCTCACAACACAAAAATACAACAGTTTATACAGAGTTGATGTCCTTTTTAGAAAAAAAAGCAAAAAGAAAACAAAACCTTATGGCCAAGGATCTGTGAATAAAGAATAGAATGAAATGAATTTTACATGAGTTTAGTCTAAGCCTCTTTTTGACTTTATCTACTCCATTCATTATTATTAAATCGATAGCTGTGCACTTTTCAGTGAATACTTTCTCTGCCTAACTTACTTTCTTTTAACAGTGCATTGGGTTTCCTATTGATGAAATCACAATGCTGATATCCATGGACCGGACAATGTTCAGTCCAATTTTGATTCCAATCAACATCGTTCCAAGTCTTCCCAAATTCGTCATGGTCCGGCTTTTCAGATCTTATAGAGTAGTCAGGAATACTATAATTTCAAAACTTTATCAGATTTCCAGAGATTTATACTGAGAAAAGGGAAGGATCATGGTGCCTTCCTCATTGAATCTTTGATCTGTAATTCAAAAAAAAAAGGTCCAAATTATCATAAATGCTTCCTAGTCTTTCCTAAACCAAGTTTTCTAGAAACTGAATACCACAAAACTGGTCTCTAACTCGTTGAAAAGTTTTGCTTGTCTACTTCAAAGTCACTTGAATTTTATATAAACAGCAACCTTAAGCTGTAGGCTTCATTCCCTTGATAAAACCATATGGTGAACCCTTTTCAATGCAGAAAATGCCCAAACTGTTCCATATCTACTGATTTCCTTCCATAGACCTTAAACATAAATACATACACAGAACACTGGCATTTGTGTGGTACAAATGGTACTTGCCAATTATCAACCGAAGTGCAAGGGCTGTCCAAGTCTACCTACGTATGGATACTGATTGCTTCAGTAGTTGAGGAGTCGTGAATAGTGCTGAACATTGCGCAATATTCAGCAAACATGCTCAAACCTGCCCTCAAGCTGGAGGGTAGGTGACTGCTGAAGCAGCTGACGAAAAGTGGTCCTAACAGTTGTCCCAACAAAGGGTTTTGGCCCAAAACATTGACTTACCTGCTCCTTGGATGCTGTCTGATGTGCTGTGCTTTTCCAGCCTCACACCTCTAAACTCCTAACATATGACCCTGAAGAACTCTTTCGATGAAGTCCATGGTCTGTGGTGATTGTCCTGCAAGAACAATTATCATCCTCTGTAGTTGGTATGACTTCAGCCTGTGGAACCCCAGTTCCCATTGACTTTAATTGTACTGAGGTTCCTGGTTGCCACATTTAGTCAAGTGTTCATTTAAATTTCAGGGCAATCAGTTGAATCGCATCTCTTAAATTGTCCATGTTTGCACCAAGGCTGATATGAAGCCCTCAGTGTAACATTACTATTGTACATTAATATTACAATTAACAAAATAGTGTATTATAATTATTTCTAAAACAAAAGAGTTACATGAACCTTTCAACTTTGATAATGAAGCTGGTGTGGGTCATGTAATTTCTGAAAGAATATATTTAATTATTTTGTGCTGGAAATGATCTGGTAGATGAACATAAAGAGGAGCAACCTATTACCATTCTAAAATGCTTTTGGAAATTGTAAATTGTTACATTTTTAATTAAGCAGGAAAATACATCAGAAATCCTCAAAGGCCTTTCATGAGAAGCCAAGAATAGGAAATGTATTCATGTTGGATGTAATAGAAAGAACAAACAGTTGGATATAACGTACTTGGTAACATAGTCTGGATTAAAAACGTAATCTAGGCAGCGAAAGTATTCACTGAAAAGTATACCACTATTGATTTAACAATAATGAATGGAATAGATGAAGTCAAAAAGTAGTTTAAATTAAAATCATGTAAAATTACTGCTTGTTAATCAGGGATTTGTTTCAAAACAGCAATTTCAAGTTAAGCTGATTATATATAATTAAATCAGCAAAACACAATGTTGTTCTTAGCTAGCAGTGGATCAGAGAATTGATTGCTAGTCCAAGGAGGAAAAGATGCTGATATCTGCTATTTCAGACAAGCCACCCACTGATTAAACACAGCACTGAGATCAATGGGTTCTATTGCCATCGCCTCAATACCAAACATCAGAATTCAGTATGTACTTCTGATTTTTAGTTCTAACTCCTGTGTTCAAAAAATGGCAACCCCATAATCTAATATGAACAGACATCTATGACCTTCAACTGAGGTTTCCACTGGGTTTCTGTTCTATAGAATAATTACGAGAAGTGGTATTAATTCAAGACAGTATTAGGCACAACTCAATCTATGGATGATGGAAATAGAGTCTGTCTTAAGATTTTGATGGGATCAGGTGTTACATTCGTAACTCTTAATGATTTGAGTAATTATGTCTAACTAGCCAATGCCATTTTTACCTATGGCTATCACGAAATAAATGTCAACTTGTTATTTATTGGTGCTTCTTCTTGTTAAGACTCACTAGTAGTTCATCCTTCACTGCTGTTAATCAAAAAAACTCTTAGGCCTATTGGGCAAATGAGAATTGGTAGCATCACTGGATCCCAACCATTAGCTGAAGTAAATGTGGAGCTGGAAAACCACAGCAGGTCAGAGAGCATCCCAGGAGCACAAAGGGTTCCAACCCAAAATGTTGACTTTCCTGCTCCTCAAATGCTGTCTGACATGCTGTGCTTTCCCAGATCCCCATTTATTGACTGTAGCTTCCAGCATCTGCAGTCCTTTCTGCCTCCATTAGCTGATAGTGACTGGTTCCACAGTACATAAAGCAGTTTCCAGTAGGAGATTGGGAAATCCTCTCTCCTCCAAAATGTGCACTTTTTTTTTTCCGGAACCAACATTATTTTCCATGTTGAGAAAGCATCACAGTAATTTCTTGTCTTCAGAAACATTTTCCTCCCAGCACTTAAAACAGAAATTGGAGATTGGTGGGGGATTAGTGGTGTTGCATCTTCCAATGATTTACGGTCATCACGTCACATATGCTATGAAGACAAGGGATGAGCATTAAATGCTGACCTTCTCAGTTTTACCCAACCCCAAAACATTAATTTTAGGAAATACTATTTATGATCGGCTGAGAAAAAAAGTATGCAAAATGCTTCATAAGACAGATAGAGAGAAGGAGCCCTTATACATAGTCAAGAACAATTTCAAAATCCAAAATAGATCAAGCTGTACTGCTCAGTTGTTATGTCTGTAATTATTCCATTTTCAGCTGGAAGGCAAAAATTTTAATAATGAGGTTATCATTACTATTATACTGTGACAGCCGTCTCATTATCAAATGTTATAATTCTTTGTTGATTATTCAATGCTTGTAACTGAAATAACAGCAAACTAAATGGACTTATTAAAATTTTCTTATTGGCCTTTTATGCCCCAATGAGAAATTCCCGTTGTCTTAAAAGCACATGAACTTATTTTCATTTTTTTTTTTACTGAGACATCAATGATCACTGATGAATAATTTGCTCCTTTAATATCAGGCTTTGATTGCTCCGCATGAAGAATTTAAGCCTGTTTAGGTTGAAAACACAAGGAATGAATGGTGAAGCCATTGGGTTGACTCTATCAAGAAGGAGTAAATGCAAAAGTTTGCAAATTAAAAATTTCTAGATGTTCCATTAATCCATTAGTAATAATTCTGCCAATATGGTGGTCCAGAAATTTTGCATCATGCTGGTTAAACTGTTAATGTTCGCCAGTCTGAAAGAAATAGAAACTACTGGCATTTGCTGCACATTGTTGTGAAGACATTTTACATGTAATAATTTACATGGACTTGAGTTTGAAGGATTATGGAAGTACTTGAATTTCATTTCTAAATATAGATGAAAATATATGTCGGAACATTTTCTTTAAATAGACTATTCTTTAGAAACCACCTGTTTTTGGATAATTACTGATCTTATTTGCTTGAAATTGTCTTGGCAAAACACCTGACTGCCTTGCGACTGAGTTTTACGGCTATTCGTTTGAACAATGTTTGCAGGCTTGGATTTTGTGTTTGGGTTTTCAGTTCAGGAAAGCCTACTACAGCACAAGCTGGTCAGTCCACGTCTCCTGTTCCTGAAACACCTTTGCTGTGAGATCAAGTAAAACCTGATTGTTCTTCTGGAAGAGTGATTGGAAAAACCTCTCAATATTGTATTTCCTGAGCAGGTCACATCTGACAAGACCTCAAAGGCAACTATGTGGCAATTGTGACATTACCAAATGCGCAAGAAAACTAAATCCACAGACTTATCCTTTTTTCCTTTCAGACTATTGGCCAGAAAATGTTTTTTTTTTAAACTAAATATCTGCGGAGACAGAAATCTGATTTTTTTGTTTCCCTTTTAGCTGAAGTGTGTCTGTCTATGTGTTTTTGCTAGTGTTTGAATATTAAAAGGGCAAAGCATTTACATTATATTTTAATAAGCATTCATATTACTTTGAAATATATCATTGTTGCTTCAGTGTCGCTGAGTCAAATCCTACAACCTCCTCCCTCACAGCATTGTCAGGATGCCTACACTAAATGGACTGCAGTGGTTCAAGAGGGCATCTCACCAACATCTTCTTAAGGGCAACTAAGTAATCAGTGAATGCTGGCCCAGCTGGTGATGCTCACATCCCATGAATATATAAGAACCTTTTGAAAGCATCCTTTATATATCTACTGGCATGAGTTCAATCTCATACATTGACAGGTCCCTTCAGGAGAAATATTTAAATTGCTTGTGACTGAGCTGCACTATCATATGCACATTATGGTCTGATTCTCTTCAAAGCCTCAATACTCATGTGCAGAAATTTACACAGTCCATGACAGCCTAGTGCCCGTTTGAGATACAGTCCAGTACGTGCCTGCTACTGTAAAATAGAAGAACAGGACAGAAATCTATTTTTTATTGCTTTACTGTTACTGATTGTAATTTACAATATCATCCAAATTGTTTAGTAGGATACCTTCCATCAAAGCCTTAACGAGACACCAATGTTAAAGTTTCCATCACCAGTTTTCTGTTTTAATTCTCTCAGATATTAAATTTTTGTCACAAATTGAAACATGACCTATGTATCCAACATTTCAATCACCCGGCCTTTGTCTCCAATTATAAATAGTTGAGTTATTTTCCAGACCAGTGCTCTGATTGCAGAAACAGTGTGCACAAGTGCAGAAGTAAATTGCTGCATTTGTTTGCGTGGTTCCAATGAAAGGTGATTTGATACCTGAAACCATTAATGCTGTTTCATTTCTGAATTGTTGAGTGTTTCCAACAGTATCTGTTTTTGTTCCACAAGTTCAATGCCCATCTCTACTCCGCAGTGTAAAATGTCTAAATGGAAAACAGGTGATGCTTCAACAGCTTAAGTAGAAAGAATGGGAGAAGTAATGGAAGAAATTAAAGACATCCAAGAGACACAGAAGATGTCTGAATGATTGATGAGCTGTAGGTGTAAGGCAGGCCCTGAAGCAGAAAAAGGAAGGTTTGGTGAAGCAGAGCAGTCTCTAGTAGCATCAGCCTTGAAGAAGTGAAAAACTATAAGCAGTGTTCCCACACAGGTCACTATCTCTGCCAAGATTACTGGACGGCAAGGAGCCTTATAGAAAGGAAAGGGGTTAGGTGAATTTCAACTTGTGTAGCAACAATGAATGAAATAACTATCTTTAAAACCCAAACTTTCTTTTCCAACCATCACCAGCCAACTTCCACTGCTTCCAGTCCTGTCTGTTATTTTAAATTGTATTGATCTTCATTCTACCGGTTCAGAAGGTCAAAGACTGAGAGGGTGAGAGAGAGAGAGCCATGAAATTTAAATGACAAGAAATCGCAATCACAAGGAATCACATGGTGTCACAATGAGTGAAGAAAATATTTTGTATTTGTTCAAAGGATTTGGGCTTCATGGTTAGCCCAAACATTTATTTGCCATTGTTAATTGCCCAGGAGAAAGTGATGGCAAGCTGCTTTCTTGAATTGATGTCAGGAAGAGAGTTCCAGGATTTTGACCCAGTGCCACTGAAGGAACAGTCATGTAGTTTCAAGTCAGGATGGTGTGTGGCTTAGAGGGGAAATTTCAGATGGCAGTTTCCCATTGCATGTGCTGACCTTGCCATTTAAGGTGGTGGAGGTTTAGAAGGGGCAGCCTGAGAAGCCTTGGTGTATTATTGTAGTGCATCTTGTGGATGGTACACATTGCTGCTACTGAGTATCAGAGGCAGAGGAATGGTGGATGAAGTGCCAAACAAGCGGGTCACTTTGTCCTGGATGGTGTCAAGCTTCTTGAGTGTTGTTGGGATTGCATCCATTCAGGCAAAAAGGTGGTATTCCATCACATTCTGAACTTGTGCCTTATAGACCGTGGGCACAATTAGGTAGGCAGGAGGTGAGTTACTCGCCACCGAATTCATAGCCTCTGACCTGCGCTTGCAGGCAGAATGGGATCATTTTACCAGATATCAGCTAAGTGTCAGTTTTGGGCATTACATGCGGTAAGGACAAGCAAGATTCCTCATGTTATTTTCTCAAACTCATCTCATCAAAGATGCATCAGTGAGCTGCATACAGACAGGGAGGAGAGACATCACATCCAGGGATACAGCCAGAGTAAATATATAGTTCTGGGAAATTACAGGCAGCAGGGGAATTCAGTGCAGAGGGAAAGAGGTCATTTTTGCTTGCTTTTTATGTTCATAGTTTGTAAGTGTTTTTTTTTTAAACCTTAAGTTGGATGAATTAATTGCACAAACAGTTATTAACAGATAGAATATAATTGGATCAGAGACTGGCTCCAGGGTGACGAAGGATGGGAACTCAGGCTTATTCAATTTTCAGGAAAGATAGATGGAAAGGAAAGGGAGGTTGGTAGTGTTGCTGGTTAAGGAGGAGATTAACACAATAGTAAGGGAGGACATTAGCGCGGAAGATGTGGAATCAGTATGGGTGGAGCTGTAGATCACCAAAGGGAAAAAAAGCATTAGTGGGAATTGTGTACAGACCACCAAACAGTAGATGTGAGGTTGGGGACTGCATCAAACAGGAACTTAACGATGTAAGCAGTAAGGGTACAGCAATTATTATGAGTGACTTCAATCTGCATATTGATTGGACTAACCAAACTGGTAGCAATGCGATGGAGGAGGATTTCCTGGAATGTATCGGGATGGTTTCCTCAAACAATACATCAAGGAACCAACTACAGAGCAAGCCATTGTGAACTGAGAGAGGGTTAATTAGCAACATTATAGTGCAAGATCCTTTGGGGAAGAGTGACCACAACATGGTAGAATTCTTCATTAAGATGGAAAATGACACAATTAAATCTGAAACTAGAATCCTGAACTTAACGAAAGCTAACTTTGATGGTATGAGGTATGCATTGGCTAGGATAAGCTGCCCAAAGATACTTAAGGAATTGACAGTAGATAGGCAATGGCAGACATTTAAAGAACACATGGACGAACTTCAACAATTGTATATCCCTATGCGGCATAAGAGTAAAACGGGGAAGGTGGCTCAACCATGGCTAACAAGGGAAATCAGGGATAGTGTTAAAGCCAAAGGTGACGCATATACATTGGTCAGAAAAAGCAGCAAACCTGAGGACTGGGAGAAATTTAAAATTCAGCAGAGGAGGACAAAGGGTTTAATTTGGAAAAAGAAAATAGAATATGAAAGTAAGTTTTCAGAGCACATAAAGGCTGACTGCAAAAGCTTCTATAGATATGTGAAGAAGAAAAAACTGGTAAAGACAAATGTTAGAATCAGGTGAATTCATAATGGACAACAAAGATAAGGCAGACCAGTTGAACAAATATTTTGGATCTATCTTCACCAATGAGGACACAAATAACCTTCAGGAAATGCTAGGGGACAGAGGGTCAAGCATGAAGGAGGAACTGAAGGAAATCTGAATCAGTCAGGAGATGGTATAGGGGAAATTAATGGGATTAAAACCCAAGAAGTTCACAGGGCCTAATGTTCTGCACCTCAGAGTACTTAAGGAAGTGGCCTTAGAAATAACAGATGTATCGGTGATCATTTCCCAGCATTCTGTAGACTCTGGAAGAGTTTGAATGGACTGGAGGGTAGCTAATGTAAACCTTCTCTTTAAAAAAGAAGGGGGAGAGAAAATGGGGAATTGTAGG
The DNA here is from genome assembly GCF_021869965.1 of Rhincodon typus. Lineage (NCBI taxonomy): Eukaryota > Metazoa > Chordata > Chondrichthyes > Orectolobiformes > Rhincodontidae > Rhincodon > Rhincodon typus. Next base: position 111,960,893 of record NC_063334.1, read on the forward strand.
CTATTTAGCCTGACATCGGTGGTGGGGAAAATGCTGGAGTCAATTATTAAGGATGTAATAACTGAGCATTTGGAACGCAGTGACAGAATCAGTCCTGGTCAGCATGGATTCATTAAAGGGAAATCATGCTTGGCAAATCTTCTGGAATTTTTTAAGGATGTGACAGTAGAGTGGACAAGGGTGAATCAGTAGATGTTGTATATCTGGACTTTCAAAAGGCTTTTGACATGGTTGCACATAAGAGATTAGTAAGGAAAATTAAAGCTCATAGTATCGGAGGTAATGTATTGACATGGATTGAGAACTGGTTGGCAGACAGGGAGCAGGGAGTTGGAACAAATGGATCCTTTTCAGAGAGGCTGGCAGGGACAAATAGGGTGCCACAGTACTGGGACCCCAGCTGTTCACAATATATATTCATGACTTAGACAAAGGAATTGATGCAATATCTCCAAATTTGCAGGTGACACTAAGCTGGGTGGTAGTGTATGCTGTGAGGAGGATGCTAAGAGGCTGCAGGATGACTTGGACAGACTGGCTAAGTGGGCAAATATTTGGCAAATGCCAAGAAATGTAGATAAATATGAATTATCTTCTTTGGTCACAAAGACATGAAGGCAGATTATTATCTGAATGGTGGCAGTTTAGGAAAAGGTTAGGTACAACGAGACTTGAGTGTCATGGTGGAACAGTTGGCATGCAGGTGCAGCAGGCAGTGAGGAAAGCTAATGGCATGCTGAGAGGATTTGAGTATCAGAGTAAGGATGTCTTGCTGCAGTTATACAGGGCCTTGGTAAGGCCACACCTTGAGTATCATGTGCAGTTTTAGTCTCCTAGTTTGAGGAACGACATCCTTGCTTTTGAGGGAGTCCAGTGAAGGTTCACCAGACTGATTCCCAGGATGGCAGGACTGACATAGGAGGAAATACTGGATTGACTGGGCTTGTTGTCACTGGAATTTAGAAGAATGAAGGGCGCTCTCACTGAAACATATAAAATCCTGACGTCATTGGACAGGCTAGATGTGAGAAGAATATTCCCGATGTTGGGGAAGTATGGAACTAGGCGTCCCAGTCTACGAATGAGTGGTAAGCAGTTCAGGACTGAGGTGAGGAAGAATTTCTTCATTCAGAGAGTTGTGAACCTGTGAAATTCACTCCCACCAGAAGCTGTTGGGGCCAGTTCATTAGATAGATTCAAGAGAGAGCTGGACGTGGCCCTTGCGACTAAAGGGATCAAGGGGTATGGGGAGAAAGCAGGAATGGGATTCCGAGATTGCATGATAAGCCAAAATCATATTGAATAGCGGTACAGGCTCGAGGAAAGTTAATGGCATGCTGACCTACCCTGCACCTATTTTCTCTGTTTCTATGTTTCATAGAATCATAGAATCCCTACGGTTTGGAAACAGGTCCTTCGGCCCAACAAGTCCACACCGACCCTCAGAGCATCCCACCCAGACCCATCCCCCATAACCCACCTAATCTACTCATCCCTGGACACTATGGGCAATTTAGCATGGCCAATTCACCTGGTCTGCACACCTCCGGACTGTGGGAGGAAACCCCCGCAGCCACCCAGAAACTGGAGGATCAGCACCTCATATGTCATTTTGGGAGCCTACAACACAATGATCTCAATGTGGACTTTACCAACTTCAAAATCTCCCCACCCCCAGCGTCATCCTATGACCAACCCTCCCTCTCATCCCCACCTCCTTGACCTGACATAACCTGTCCATCTTCTCTCCCACCTATCTGCTCCTTCCACCTCACTGACCGATCCCCACCACTGCATACCTGCACTCACCTATCACCACCCTACCTATCTTCCCCAGCCCCAGCCCCACCCCTCCTCTCTATTTATTTCAGAGCTCCCTTTCTCGTCCCCGATTTCTGAAGAGGGGTCCCGGCCCGAAACATCAACTTTCCTGCTCCTCTGATGCTGCCCGGCCCGCTGTGCTCCTCCAGCTCGTGCTATCTCTGAATCCAGCATCGGCAGCTCTCAATCTCAGATTTTGTGACAACACCCTTTTGTGCAAAAAGGGTTAACTTTTCAATGTTATCAGTAGTAAGTCCTCAGTCCCAACAGTAATTTTATTGCTAAAGCATTAACAATTGGCAAATGCCTACCTCTGAAAAAAATTCAACTTGGGAGCAACAATTCTGTGAACTCATTCAGACTGTTTTGAGTGTTAAGTAAGCAAAACTGACATTTCATTCTCAAAGAGGGAGACACTGAGGTGAGAGTACAAGTACAGGTGTTCTCTGGGTCGTCAAAAATGGGTTCTGTTCTTGAGCCCATTCACTAGGCAATGTACATACAAGTTGGACCATAACACAGGCCAACACAAAATAGACACTTGCACGTTGGGTCTTTAAAACTACACCCCATGTATGAGATCACTTGTGATTCTTTAATTCGTAAGTATAAGCGTTCATAATTTGTACAATTGTAAATTGGGGACTTGTTGTGGTAGAAGAGTTTGAAACGGTGAACTCTTTGAATTTCCACCCTTTCATAAAACTCAGTATAGTATGTAGAAAATATGATGGCTGACATGTGGGAGTCTTTTAAGGTCCAGTTGATTAGAGTGCGGGACAGGCATGTTCCTGCAAAAATGAAAGACAGGAATGGCAGGATTCGGGAACCTTGGATGAGCGAGGAAACTAGCAGCTTAAATCACACAAAAAAGGAAGCATACCTAAAGTTTAGGCAACTAAAATCAGATCAAGTCCTTGAAGAATACAGAAAAGGTAGGAAGGAGCTCAAACAGGGAGTCAGGAGGGCTTAAAACAGCTATGAAAAGGCCTTGTCCAGCTGGAAAAAGGAGAATCCCAAGGCATTTTATACATATATTAAGAGCAAGGGGGTAGACAGGGAAAGTTTAGGCCCACTCAAGGATAAAGGAGAGAGGTTACACGTAAAGCCAGAGGAAATGGGGGAGATCCTTAACAAGTACTTTACATTGGTATACACCAGAGACGGACAGGAAGGATGTTAAGATTAGGAAAAGTTGTTTGAATACTCTCAGGCAGGTCAACATAATGAAGCAGAAAGAGATAACAGTGTGGAGGTAGAGGAACACAGCAGGCCAGGCAGCAGAGGAGCAGGAAAGTTGATGCCCCGGGTCGCTACTACCCCCCAGAATTTCTGAAGAAGGGCCCTGACCCGAAACGTCAACCCTCCCGCCACCCCCCGATGCTGCCCGGCCCGCTGCGTCCCTCCAGCTCCACACCGTGTTATCTCTGACTCCGGCATCGGCAGTTCTTACTATCTCATAATGATCCCTGAAAGTGGCAACAAAGATGTACAAGGTAGTCAAGAAGGCATACTTGCCTTCAACAGCCAGGGTACGGAACATACCATAAGTACCTAAGAAATAGGAGGAGTAGGCCATCTAGTCTGTCGAGCCTGCGTCACCATTTAATAAGGTCACGGTTGATCTTTTCATGGGCTCAGCTCCATGTACCTGTCTTCTCAGGGTTTACTTTTCAAACGTCTACCTTTGACTTAAAAACATTCAACAAGGTAGCCTCAATTGCTTCACTGAGAAGGGAATTCCACAGATTCACAACCATTTAGGTGAAGAAGTTCCTCCTCAACTCAGTCCTAAATCTGCTCCACCTTATTTTGAGGATATGCCCCCAGTTCTAGTTTCACCCGCCATTGGAAACAACCTCCTTGCTTCTATCTTATCTATTCCCTTTGTAATTTTAGGTTTCTATAAGATCTCCCTTCATTCTTGTAAATTCCAATGAATATGGTCCCAGTCTACTCAATCTCCCCTCATAAGCCAAACCTCTCAAATCCAGAATCAACTTAATGAATCTCCTCTGCACCCCTCTCCAGTGCCTGTACATCCTTTCTCAAGTTAGGAGACCAAAACCGTACACAACACTGCAGGTGTGGCCACACTAGCACCCAAATTGAAGCCCAGGATCACGGGCCCAACACAAGAGTGATATCATAGGAAAGCTGCAAGATTGCTACTAATTTGACTATTATAGGTTTCTTTCAGATTGAAGGACAATAAGAAATATTTACAAGATACAACTAAAGGAATAGTAGGATTTTTTAAAAATAAAATCAAATTAAGAACTAAGTGATTAGAATAGAGATGCCGGGCCGGATGACTTGTTGTAACTATCTGATACAGGATCTGCTGGAACCCCATTGTGGTTCATAGTGACAACATCTGTAGCAAATGTTGGTTGCTTGAGGAACGCTGGCTCAGTGTTGATAATATGGAGTCTGAGCTTCGAACACTGAGAAGTCAGGGAGGAGGAGAGTTACCTGGATGCTGTGTTTCTGGAGGCAGCCACACCCTTTAGATTAACTAGTCATAGAGTTCCAGTGGGTCAGGGACAGGAGGCTGCGACCATGAGTGAGGCAAGTAGAAGGATCCAGGAGATAGACCTGAAGGAGCCTCATCCCTTGAGCTTGTCAAGCAAGTTTGAGATTCATGCTCCCTGTGTGGATGAGAGCAGGGGCTATAGGGACGATAAGCAAACTGACCATAGCAACGTGGTACAGGGAGCCATTCAAGGGGGGAGGGTAGGATAGAAAAGAAAAATGCAATTGTAATCAGGAATAGTATTATCAGGGGAATGGACACTTATCTGTGGCCAGGATTTGGGTTATGACCAGCTTGAAGGCTGTGTTGCTTCCCTGGTGACTGGATTCAGGATATCTCATCTGGGCTGCAGAGGTTCTTGGAGAGGGGAAACATCCAGTTGTCATAGCCATGTAGGTGCCAATGACATACGTTGAAAGAGGAAAGATGTTCAGCTGCAGAATAATGAGTAGCCAAGGACTAAGTAGAGTATCGAATAATAAGGCCCTCCAAGTGATCTGAAGTGTTAGACGGTGTGAGTAAAGTGTCAACAGCTGAATAAGTGAAGGGATGACCTGTAATCCAATTAAATGAGGCAGAGAGATAATTACAAAAAAAATTAAAAATATGGTGGTGCTGGAGACAAACCAAATGACTGGAATAACATGATAGGTACAAGAGTCACATGCCAAGGGTCTAACCAAAGAAATAAGCAATCCAAAACTGTACAAACTAATTAAGGTAGAGAGATCATAACAAGTTATCAAGGTGGTGTTTGCTTTGCTTGTTATTCAGCAGCTGACATTTTAGTCACACCATCTAGCACTTTGAATCATATAAATAGTGTTATGGATTGGGTTTTATCCAATTATGCCTACTCATTGTCTCCTGTTAGATAGGTAATTTTTCTATTCATATCAATATGTTAACTCCAGGTAGTTTGTCCTTCATTTTGCTTCCCATTCCCTAACCATCAACCATCACCACCCTCAAAGTCTCTGGTTTACCTGGAGATAGCAAGAACTGCAATTGCTGGAGAATCTGAGATAACAAGGTGTAGAGCTGGAGGAACACAGCAGGCCGAGCAGGAAAGTTGACTTTTCGGGTCGGGACCCTTCTTCAGAAATGGGGAGGGGGAAGGGAGCTGAGAAATAAATAGAGAGAGGAGGGGTGGGGCTGGGGAAAGTAGGTGGGATGGTGATAGGTGAGTGTAAGTAGGGAGTGGTGGGGATTGGTCAGTGGGATGGGAGGGGCAATCCCCACCACTCACTACCAGCATTCACCTATCACCACCCCACCTACCTTCCGCACCCCACCCCTCCTCTCTCTATTCATTTCCCCCTACCCCCTCCCCATTTCTGAAGACATCAGCTTTCCTGCTCCTCTGATGCTGCCTGGCCTGCTGTGTTCCTCCAGCTCCACACTGTGTTGTCTCTAGTTTACCTGGGTTTGCTCTCAGTAGAGCTGACTGGCCTTCTGATATTGATGTCTACTATGACTACCAGCCTTCATCTCTTCTTTGCTATCATTGACTTTATCTTTGCCTTTTGATCTGGAAGCATCTTAATCACCTCCTCCATTTTCTCCTCCTCCTTATTTGTTCAACAGCAGAAAATCCACCACTTTCCCACTGCCTTCGTTTGCCAACAAGAATCATATTGGACTCAAAATGTTAAATCTCTTCCTATTTCCACATAGTTGCTGACAGACCTGCTGCATCTCTCCAAAACCTTCTGCTTTTATATCAGGTCTCAGTATTCACAGTCCTATGCTTTTATCTTCAGATACTAAGTCTTACTTAAACTAAACAAAGCAAAATTGTTGCTTCCTCTGCAATTTGGATTCATTGCATATGTCCCGTGGAGTACAAGACAAGAAAGCATCAACAACATGTTTTTGTTCTCAATATTACTCTATTTTTGTGCTACACAACAACTAGTTAGCAAAATATCTTTCTCTAATTGAGCCACAACACATTAAAAAAATGGCATTTCAGGGTGGGATTACTGATGATGGGTTGCTTTAGCCAAGATTGTGATCTGAGTGAAACAGAAAACTTTGGGAATAGTTTGTAGATGGAATGAGTTTGAGGCCAATCCATTTGAAGATGGGAATGAGGTTCAGAAGAAGTAACATAATTTTAAAAACTGAATCAAGACAAGTCAAAATAATTGTATATGGGCATGGACATATATAGATGATGTGTATTTAATGCTGACATTTTAAAAATATCAATGAAAAAGCTATAGTCACAAGATAAATGATTGAATGAAATAAAATCCACTTCTCTTGTTTCAAAGTCACAACTTTGACAGAAGTAATAATTTAACAAAAAACTTTAGCATTGCATTTTCAGGTTGTCATTATTTACACTGTGTCATTCAAATTGTGTTTGTGCTATGCTGAATTTGAATAACCAAGATGAGATCAGAGTGGGTCATGAATCAAGATGGAGATGAATGTCATGTCCCATACTTGCAATATATTGATGAAAAAAAATCAGCGTATGCAATCATTAGAAAGGTTAGAGAGAGAAACACTAACTTGAGATAATATGGATGCAACAGATGAATCACCAACAAAAATAGAATTATGCATTTAAGAACAGGTTGGATATATGCATGAGAATAAAAGAATAGAGGATAGTACTGATAGGATTTGAAGGAGGATGGGAGGAGATATGAGTGTAGCATGGCTACCTGGTGAAGTATACCCAGTTATACCCAAGCCCCTGTTTCTAAGCCATATACCTTACAAAATTCTATTTAAATCCTAAAAGCACTCAAAAAATGCTTCAGAGGAATTAACAAAAAGACAGGAAAGTTTCTCCAGTCCACATAAGAAAAGCTTGGATTTAAATTGTCCTTCGGCATTGCTGAGTCAAAATCCTGGAACTTGCCCCTCCAATAGCATTGTGGGTCTATCAATGCCAAATGGTCTGCGGTGGTTCAAGAAAGCACCTCACCACCAACTTCTCAAAGATACCTAGGACTGGGCAATAAATCCTGACCCAGCCAGTGATACCATGTCCCGTAAATGAATAAACCACTTGGCTGTACCAAACTTTTCCCAAGTGTGATCTCCTTCCCGAGGACACTGATACACTACGCCTGCATCAGGGCTGCATATCTGGCATGGCCTTCGATTCACCTGATGGTAACTACTGAGCAGCTGCTTCCTGACTCTTTGGTTCAGGAATTTGGCTAGTAAGCTACAAATGAATTCTGATCATTATTAAATAGGCCCATCCTCCCTACTCCCATACTTGGGACAACTGCTTTTTAGGCTGGTTTCCTGCTCAAGGTATCTCAACCTCTATTCTCACGTTGGTACTCCAGGATACATGCACGTGCATGTAGGTGTAAGCTCCAAAATAACATGCAATCAATGAAGAGAGAGGGTGATTGCATGGGGGAGTCAAAGTCTTCTATTGTGTTTCAAGTTGTTGTTCAAAGAGAGTGCTGCAGGTGATGGTACTTGTCTCAGAACCTTCCACTGATTGGGTTGCTTGGGGAAAGCAGCATCTTTTAAAACAGGGGAGCAAGGAGCACACTGCAGATTCAGATTGACTGAATTTAAGTCCTTTTCAGCTATTGTGACATTCTGATTGCTGCACTCCAGCAGCAACAACTGAAGATCCTACAGCAATTGGCCAGGAGTACAGCTTTTGCAACCTGAAACTCTGATATTGACCTGACTTCCTAAAAAACGACTCAATCCTGGAGGTACATGTGTTCTCCATGTGGTTTTGTAGCAGAATTGTTATAATGAGGCCTCTATTAAGCACACTTTGTTTGTAGGAGGACACAAAGCCCATTGAAGTTACCTGTGCCATTTTTCCCAATATTCCTTTCCAAATATCAAGCTCATGACCAACCCTGGCATGATAGTCCCTCAGAAGGATGACCTTTCCTTCATCAAGTTTAGAATTTGCATGACGCCTCCATTAGAGTCAAGGGTCAAGACATAAGAATGAAGATCTGTGACATATTGATTACCAATGAACAGTGGATAAACCGTCATGAACCTTATCTTTACATGACTGGGGGAGTTCTGGCAGTGCACTCCTCATTCCATTTCAGATTATAAAACCAATTCTGAGGATGTGAGACATGTTGTTAGCCTTTTATTTCTGGTAGAATGTGCACCCCCTGGCTTGTTCCGGCAGCAGTCTCTTCCCAAAAAGAAAGGTGATGATGTGAATTTGAAGTCTTGGTAGTTCACCTGATACATTTGCAGTTCTTCTTTCTGAACAGTGACTCTTAAGATTATCCATGATCATTCCAATGTTCGAAATTGCAAAATGTAAATCTTTCTTTCTTTGGTCATGAAAAGGTTGATCGTACATGGTATGATTTCCTAGGCCAGATACAATGGATTAACCTTTTATTTTAGGGCACCTCTACTGGGTCCCTCTCCATTTGAGGCTGGGCAGAGGTTATCCTGAAGAGGATTGCTCAATCACAGACATTACTGCTCAAAGATACCTCTGTCCCAACACAGAGAATCCAATGACCTTCATGTCTGTGTGCAGACTTGTGAATAGGGATTCCAGATTGCACTGCCTCATCTCTGTCACCCAATCTCCATTGCCACAGATCTTGGCAAATGGACACGGATAGAAACCTATATGTGACATTGTTTGACTTGGGGACCTTAAGTTATTATCATTGAACATGTGATGTTGATAAGGCAGTGATCAGATTTCGGCGAAGGCTGTTGCAGGCTTCATCCGTCTTCTCAGCTAATGAGATATACAGTCTTCCTTCACCTTCTCTGCCACTGAGGACGTTTTGCAATACACTGTGATGTGTCATCTTTTGTGGCACTACCAGCAGCAAGGAATTCCTGATGGAAAGAACTAAGTGATCATTGGAGCACACAAGTTCCCACCACTTCAATCTGATAACCTATAGAGAGTGGAGGAGGCAGCAAAGTGGAATTAAGCGCACAACCAGATCAGTGTTGACCTTTATTGATTGGCAGAGCAAGCTCAAGGGACCAAATCACCTTCCTCTGTTCATATTTCTAACTGTCTTATGATAATTGTTTCAAGGTACCTTGGTGCACCTGGTTCCTCATTTGGGCACTAAAATGGCAAGGTATGGAATTGGAAAATATAGCTGGCTCTGGGTTGATTCACTTTACAAGGGTGATGAACAGTCCTCACTGTTTATTGTCAACCCACTTTAATGCCAATTAAGAAAATTAATGTGTGCTTGAGAGGTAATTTTGACATTATTACAGAAATGTGTGTTGAGATGAGGATTGATGTTCAATATTTACATAGCATATTTAGAGAATATTTTAATAGGAAAAATTGCTGAACACCTGTATTTGGTATTCTTAATTATCCTTAATTTGCATGTTGCATGCATCAAAAGATATTTCCCAAAACGTAAAATACCTGTAGCTAATGAATTTATGCCCACAGACAAATTATAATTCATACAATTATTAATTGGTTCTAAGGACTAATTAACGTCAAACCTAATGACTAGAAAGCCTAGCAGCATTGTAAGTTAATTAGTTGGAAAGAGGAACAATATCCATCGAGTTAATGGCATCTGTTTTGTCTGTAGTCGCCAAGATATCATATGTGCCTACTTTTCCAACATACTTCACTGAAAATTCTCACACAGTGGTACAACAGAACTGTCAGAGACTTTCCCAACCCGAGTTTCCCGATTTTCCCAATACAACTCACTGAGAATTGTAAGGGTACACATTTTTCATCTTTTTGATCTGTATACAGGAAAGGAAATTGGACACTGATATTTTGTTGAAGTACAAGGAGAGTTTTGCAACCTGGAAAAATTGAGTAGTGCATAATTTTAGTTGTGTGAGACAATGCTGCAATTGGAGAAGTGAGATTGATTTATTATGGAGTCAGGAGTTTTTGAGTTAAAGGAAAACTGTTTGGAAACAGCCCTTGGATGGATCCAGCTGTGGTTTGTTACTTACCTGCAGCTGCATATCAACCAGAAACCCTTAGAGCTGGCAAACTGAAAATATCCCTTACACCCTTCCCTTGGCATGAGTGAAAAGACAGAAAAATGAACAGACCTAATGGAAGGAGTTCTAATACAAGGAAAGTTCTAGGTCCAATAAAACAGCATTTGAAGTGAGGAACAATCATCACTTTACAGACAACAGAATGTCATCATTGTTAAAATAAGGAACAGTCAGAAAAAATTAACCTACCCTTGTGATCTGGCCTTTTAGTCATTGAGTCATAGAGATATATAGCGTGGAAACAGACCATTTGGTCCAACACATCCATGCCGACCGGATACCCCAGATAAATCTAGTCCCATTTGCCAGCACTTGGCCCATATCTGTCTAAACCCATCCTATTCATATATTCATCCAGATGCCTTTTAAATGTTGTAATTGTACCAGCCTCCACCACTTCCTTTGGCAGCTCATTCCATACATGCACCACCCACTGCATGAAAAATTTGCCCCTTAGGTTCCTTTTAAATCTTTCCCCTCTCATCTTAAACATATGTCCACTAGTTTTTGACTCCTCCACCCCAGAGAAAAGACTTTGTCTATTTACTCTATCTATGCCCCTCATGATTTTATAAACTTCTAGAAGGTCACCCCTCAGCCTTTGATACTCCAGGGAAAATAGCCCCAGCCTATCCAGCCTCTCCCTATAGCTTAAATCTTCTAAACCTGTCAACATCCTTGTAAATCTTTTCTGAACACTTTCAAGTTTCACAATATCTTTCCTATAGCAGGGTGACCAAAATTGCATACAGTATTCCAAAAGTGGCGCAACCAATATCTTGTACAGCTGCAGCATTATCTCCTGACTCCTATACTCAAAAGCACTGACCAATAAAGGCAAGCATACCTAATGCCTTCTTCACTATCTTGTCCACCTGTGACTGCACTTTCAAGGAACTATGAACCTTCACTCCAAGGTGTCTTTGTTCAGCAACTCTCTCTGACCATGAAGTGTATAAATCCTGCCATGATTTACCTTTCCAAAATGCAGCACCTCACATTTATCTGAATTAAACTCCATCTGCCACTCCTCAGCCCATTGGCCCATCTGATCAAGATCCTGTTGTACTCTGATGTAACCTTCTTCGCTGTCCACTACACCTCTAATTTTGGTGTCATCGGCAAACTTACTAACCATACCTCTTATGTTCACATCCAAATCATTTACATAAATGAGGAAAAGCAGTGGATCCAGCACCGATCCTTGTGGTACACCACTGGTCACATGCCTCTAGTCTGAAAAGGAACCCTCCACCACCACCCTCTGTTTTCTACCTTTGAGCCAGTTCTGTATCCAAATGGCTAGTTCTCCATGTGATCTAACCTTGCTAACCAGTCTCCCATGAGGAACCTTGTCGAATGTCTTTCTGAAGCTCATATAGACCACACCCACAACTCTGCCCTCATCAATCCTCTTTGTTATTTCTTCAAAAAACTCAATCTAGTCAGTGAGACATGATTGCCCACACTCAGAGCCAAGTTGACTATCCCTAATTAGTCCTTGCCTTTCCAAATACATGTAAATGCTGTCCCTCAGGAATCTCTCCAACAACTTGCCCATCACCAATGTCAGGCTTACCAGTCTATAATTCTCTGGCTTTTCCTTACCACCCTTTCTTAAATAGTGTCATCATGTTAGCCAACCTCCAGTCTTCCAGCACCTCACCTGTGGCTATCGATAATACAAATATCTCACTAAGGGCCCCAGCAATCACTTCCCTAGCTTCCCATAGAGTTTTGACCTTCAGAATTTTTTTTTCTGTTCATATTATTTTACCCACAATATTTGTGATAGTATTTTGTCTGTTTTACTTGTGAATGAGTGTGTGTATTTGGGGTTTTAATGAGGCATAGTTGAAGTTACATATTAGCAGATTAGGAAACATCATTTTTTCTCTGCCCTTTTAAAGTTTTTGTTTGTTTCCAATGAATAGAATTACTTTTCTGTGAATGATGAATGTTGATATGAATTGCTTTTGTCCTGATCAGCAGTGAGTCAGGCAAATTGTCATGGTGATGGTCTAATGGAGGTTCAGCATACTTTTTGGCGATGATTAATGGCACAATCGTCCAGCTAAATCATGGTAGAATGTAGAGGCCATTCAGGTAGGAAAACTGGCAAAATTCTTAGCGATAGGAATGAATCATAGAAAGATACAGTGACAGAATGAGGACATTCAGCCCATCATGACTGTATCAATTCTTTGAAAGAGCTCCTCATTGGTCCCACTGCCCTGCTGTTTCATCCTGAAAATTAATTCCCGTTAATGATTTATCCCATTCCATGATGCTTTCTTGATCTAGTAATACTTTGTTACATTGATAACAAGGTGTAGAGCTGGATGAACACAGCAGGTCAGGCAGCATCAGAGGAGCAGGAAAGCTGACGTTTCGAGTCTGGACCCTTCTTCAGAAAAATCTTCAGAACAAACTTAATTGTTTTCACTCTTGATGCATCTAGCTCTTTTGCCATTAGCTTAAGTCTGTGATCTTCAGTAGATAACTCTATTCCCACTTCAACCTAAATTACTTTATCAAGGTCCTTCAGGATCTAGGATGTGTTCTGTTTATTCATGCTGCAATGGTAGAGTTGGCATTTCCTGCACAGTACTGTGTCAGTCATGGTGCCAATTTCAGAGTGTCAGCCATGTGCATTAAGACGAACAAACTGGCTTAACACAGACTAACATTGAACGAAATTTTAGATTTGTGCAGTCCTTAGCCGACTGCAAGTTCTTGTGCCCACTTTTCCTACTATTTGTTGACTCTTCCCTCTTTTAAACATATTGCTGACAAGTCAGTGAATGATGGAAATGTGTGATTGGAAAAATTCAGTGAATGAGATTCCCAACTTATAGAGACTTTGCAAAATAGTTTACAACATGTTTTAGTAAAAATGATACATAAATATTTTGAATAAAGCACTTAAATTTATTATCTCATGTCGGATTCAAAACAATGCCTTTTGGATTAAGAGTCCAATTATCAACAAATTAAACCAGGCTTCGTGGGGCTTCCTGCACAAGGCTTCAACACACTTAGGGAAAAATAGCATTTAAATAAAGACAGTTATTCAGTTTATTTTCATGGTCTGATTTATTATGGGTTATGGCAAGATAATTGGTGTTCTAAGTGGGTGGGTTTTGTGTCTCTAAAGATGCAGCAGTTATTTGACTATGGCATTGCAGAGCTTTAACATTGCCAATCACGGTACGACCATTCAATTAATGGTGATGTAAATAGACGACTTTACAAAATCGTGGCTTTCAAATCAAGATTCAATTACAGAAAAAGTCCATCCTGCTGCTAGCACCAGGAACAGTTACAAATGTGCTGGTGGGTACAGTCTGGGTTAGCGCACACGCACAAATGTTCCTGTTGTCTTCCAGTCAGTAACAAGTGTCACATAGCACAGAATCTTATAGAGGTCTGAATAACATGGGCCGTGGCAAAATTTGTGGCAGAATCAGAATAAAAGTCTAGAGAGACTAGTCTTGTCAATGAGAGCACCTTTCTCCACCCGTTATGGTTTTGACAAGTAGGGAGTCAAGTTTCTCACGGGGCAGCTGCAAGTTATGAACTCAGAGTGATTGTTGTTTAATAAATGCCTTGTTTTACAGCACAACCTGCCTAACATTCAGCTTTCTATCTTACCAAATTCTCCAAACAAACCAGAAAACCCAACAGGGAAACCAAAGAGAGGACCTGGCTGATTCAGTTCACCTCTTGCTCTGAATGACCTCCATGTTGGACATTGGGCAACAACATCACAGGACACACACCATATTGATGGGCATGGGCATCCAACAGATGGCAGCTTTTAAGGACCCTCATGTTCTATCTGCAATTCACTTGCAGGATACTTCTGCAATCCCATGTTGAACTTTGGGCTGCACTGACATTAATCACTGTAATTCTGCAGGGACCCTGTGTGCTTAAGAATATGCTCCCAGCTCATCGTTTGGACCAGGCTACATCTCTGGGCTCTTGGCTTGCTGTCATACTGCACACTCACACTGAGTCTACCTGAATGCTCAACTCTAGCCACACAGATTCTATGCCTTTTGACTCTATATCAGTTTTTGCTATCGATTTAATTTCATTTCTTCCTAACAAGGCAACCCCACCCCCTCTGCCCATCTGCCTGTCCTTGGATAAATATCTTGGTTGCTAAGGTGTAATGGCTATTGTGCCACACAGATCAGGACTGAGGCCTCAACTGTTTGAAATTTATATAAATGATATTGATGAAAGGGGGAGGCAATAGCCTAGTGGTATTATTGCTGGACAGTTAATCCAGAGACCTAGATAACATTCTGGGGACTTGGGTTCAAATCCTGCCACAGCAGATGGTGGAATTTGAATTCAGTAAGATATCTGGAATTAAGAATCTAATGATGACCATGAATCCATTGCTGATTGTCAGGAAACACCCACCTGGTTCACTAATGTCCTTTCAGGAAGGAAACTGCCATCCTTACCTGATCTGGCCTATATGTCACTCCAGTGCCACAGCAATATAGTTGACTCTTAAAAGCCCTCTGTGTAATTAGGGATGTGCAATAAATGCTGCCTAGTCAGTGATGCCCTCCTCTGGTGAATGAATAAAAGAAAGGACCAAAGTTAAGGCCCCTATATAGAAATATTTATAAATGATGCTAAGATAAGTGGAAAAGTTTTGAAGAGGACATAAAGGGGTCCAAATAGAGATATAGATAGGTTAAATGTGTTACCAAAGATCCATCGAATTGGATCACAGGAACTGAAGTAGACAATACAACCCCTCAAGCCTGTTCCATCATTCAATCAGATCATGGTTGATCTGTGGCCTAACTCCACATACTTGCCTTTGACCTATATACCTTAATATCTTTGTTTAACAAATATTTGATCTACTTCAGATTTAAAATTAACAAGGGATGCTATGGCCTCTGCCATTTGTGGAAGAGAGGTTGAAACATCTTAATTCTTAGACTATGACCATGAGTTCAAGATCACCAACAGTTAGGAATGACTTATCTTTATCTCCCCTCTCTTTTCCTGTTAATATCTTGAAGTAGAACATAGTATGGGAAAATATAACATGGTCCATAGTCCATTTTGGTAGGAAGAACAAGACTGAAGCTTATTATGTAATCAGTAAGAAATTGCAGACCTCTGCAAGGGGATCTGGGTGTCATGTCACATGAATCATGAAATTAATACAGTATACAGACACAACAAGCAATGAAGCAATGGCCGTGATTGTGTAGTGATTAGTACTCTGTGTTGTGGCCGCAGCAACCTCAGTTATGGTGGTCGGTTAGCTCAGATGGTTCGAGTGTACTGCTAAAAACACCAAGGTCATGAGTTCAATCCCCATACTGGCAGCACAGTGACTCAGTGGATGGCACTGCTGCCTCACAGCGCCAGAGACCTGGGTTCGATTCCAGCCTTGGGTGACTGCCTGTGTGGAGTTTGCACATTCTCCACGTGTCTGCGTGGGTTTCATCCGGGTGTTCAGGTTTCTTCCCACAGTCCAAAGATGTGCAGGGTGGGTGAATTGGCCATGCTAAATTGCCCATAGTGCCCAGGGATGTTTGGGTTAGACGTGGGAAATGCAGGGATAGGGGAATGGGTCCGGGTGGGATGCTCTTCAGAGGGGCAGTGTGGACTTGTTGGGCAGAATGGCCTGTTTCCACACTGTAGGGATTCTATCTATGAAATCCAATAGAATGTTTTCATTTATTACAAGAGAGGTTGAAGCTAAAATTAGTAGGCTTATGCTTCAGCTGTACAGGGCATTGGTGAGACCGCATATGGAGTACTGGGTATGATACTGATGTCCCTATTTAAGGAAGAGTGCAAACATGCTACAAGTAGTTTTGAGAAGGTTTATTAAACTAATATCTTGAATGGGTGGGCTATCTTATGACGAACAGGCTAGGCTTGTGTCTATTGATGTTTCAAAGAGTAAGAGAGAACTTGATTGGCATGTATAAGATCCTGACAGGGCAATCATGGAAAGGTTTTTGGATTTCCCTCCCTAACAGCGTTGTGTGTCTATCCATGCACGTAGACTGCAGCCATTCAAGAAGACAACTCACAATCACCTTCTCAGGGACATCTAAGGACAGGCAATAAAACTGCTGACAAGTCAGCGACGCCACATCTCACAGGTGAATAAGTGAATAAAGGATCTTTCCTCCAGCAGAAGTTTCTAGAACCACAGGTCCTAGATTAAGATGAGAGGGCATCCACTTAAGATAGAAATTAGGAGTTTTCTTTTCTTGGAGTGGGCCATAAGTATTTGGAACTTTCTTCCTCAAAACTGAGGAAGCAATGTCTTTGAATATTTTCAGGGCAGACCAAGATAGATGCTTGATAAGCAAGGGTTTAAAGGTTATCAGGGTAGGCAGAAGTGTGGTATAATCAGATCAGCTGTGCTACTTATTGAATAACAGATGCTAAAGAGGCTGAGTAGCCATCTCCTGCTCCTAATTTGCATTCTATTATTAGTCGGTTTGCTTTGATGGGTCTGTATTACACATAGTCAAGCAGTGTGTGCATCAGCAAAACTGCTCAGTACCCAAAAATGGGGAACAAAATGGCTACAATTTTTTTTATCCTGGAGTGTGAAGCAGACACAGCAAATCAATTCACTTTGTGGTGGGAATCTCAAGATTTTTGGGCCCAATCTTAACTCTGCTCAGCAGGATGAGTCCTGCACATGTTGAAATCCCACCCTTTTACCTTCCAGTTTCAACCAGAAACTGGTTAGGAACAGAAACCTGGCTGGGAGACTAGATGTCAGCAAATGCTCTCTAATACTCAGGCAAAGCAAGGAAATGGGTTTGAGGTAGTGGGTGGTGCTTTAGGCAGGACTTCATCATAATCTAGGGAAATGGGACAGGAGGGGGGCCCCAGGTAGGAATAGTCCATATTTTCCTGGTCAAGTGTGGAAAAGCTGACAAAAATAACACCCCCTCCCCCTTGCCCACACTCCTCCCCACCCCACACCTGATAAGGAAATTTCCATGGGCTCTGTAGTGATTGTAATGAGGTCAGTCAGGTGGGCCTCATAGAATATGAGTTCCCTGACTGGGGCTGTTAACCCGGTTCAATCAGGGACCCCTGTCTGACAGATATAAACTGGAGTGTCAGAGGTTCTGCTCACTCTGAGAGCTGGTTCTGAGGAAGCTGGATCAGTGTCAAGGAGTCTTCACATTTAGATAAAGGGTGACTTGGTGACAGGATACCAGCCTCAGTGGAGTTTTTTCAAGCTCAGCTCTTCAAGTTCTTCAAGCTTCAGATTCTCTGCCATAGGGCGTCTATTCGGATCCATGAATAAAATAGCAGTCCACTTTGAATAATGATAGATCCCATTGGCTTCCAATTGGTCTATTTCTCACACTGTCAGAAGGCCTAGCTAAAATTGTAGCCTAGGATAATAGAGTTGGCCATGAGTAAATAATTTCCTCAGGAAACTATAACTGCCCACTGACCCGAGTTCAGTCAGCCTGGCAAGGTTAAAACCTCATCTTTCCTCACAGCAATTAAAATCACAGTTTGAAATAAAATTCAAATTAGCGTGAAATTATTTATGAATAAGTCCCTATTTAATTCACTTAGAAATTTTGTACAGAAGTGGTCTAACTTTCAATGCACCACATAATCTTAAAAGTCATGAATGGTGGGACATAATGTATCTTCCTTATTTTCAAGCGTGTTAAAATCTCATCATGCATCGTGCAACATTACAAAGATTTATTGAAGTTTTCTTCTTACACTTCTGTTTTGTAAGCCTATGTCCAGCTCATACAATCCAGTGGTGATTTCTGTCAACTGCAATTAACTTGCCTGACCTGTTAGGCTGTGAGTAAAAGTTGATCACTGACATACAATGGAAGGAGCTGGCAGACTTATCAAGCAACTTCCATTCACTTAACTGGGCAAGTCAGATTCAATGGCCAGCATGTTATTGATACCCAGAGACATTGTTGACTCTCATAGATTGGGGAGGGGTTGGGGGATTGCAAAATTCTGGCCCCTCCAATGACAAAGAGGCTAATCTCCATAATTAAAAGCCCAATTACAAATCAATTTGGGGGGTGTCCTTGGCATTTAGTGGGTGACAGAGTGACCCTCTGTCATGTGTGGAGGTTGTCAGGAGGCAATCTGTCAGCGACAGCCAATGGGAGGGAAGATTTTATGGATCAAAGAACCCCTGTAGCCCCACTGTTTTCTCCTGGAGAACTTCCCACACTGAAGTGGACCCTGTAATCTTCTTTACCTTTTTCTTTCCTCCTGTGGGCCCAGGTTTCCAGAGCTCCACTCCAAGTGGTTTCAGTGCTCTTAATCCTCTGGTTATAACTGCCTGCGTGGCGAAAGGGCAGCTCCCAACTGATTAGTAGACCACATAAAATTGACAAGCAGGTTGGAATATCTACAGACATCTTACTTTAGGCTCAGATTCTCCACCATAGGTTGACTATTCAGATCCATGATTAAAATAGCAGTCTGCCTTGATTAAAGATAGATCCCATTGGTTTCCAATGGGTGTATTTCTCACTTTGCCAGAAGGTGTGGCTAAATTGGATCCTGGGATAATTGAGTTTGCCATCAGTAGATAATTTCCTCAGGAAACTATAACTGTCAACTGACCCAAGTACTGTCAGCCTGGCAAGTTTAAACCCATATCTTCCCTCACACAGCGATTGAAGTCACAGTTTGAAGTAAAATTCACATTGGTGTGAAATTGTTTATGAAGATGTCTTTGTTTGAATCAATTGCACCACATCCTCCTGGAAGTTGTGAATGTTGGGGCAAAGTATGGATGTGGCCAGGTGGTGCCTGGAGTTGGAGTCTGTCCTTGAGGTGTGGTTGATCTGTGTTGACTGTCCTCATAAAATTCATCCAATTTCAGCTTCCCCTTAATGACAGTCCATGTCTGGGTAAAAAGGTTCTCCCTGCCAGCTCCTGTTTTTTTCAATTCTCAAATAGTCTGCTTTTCAGGGGAGCATAAAGCAAATGAGACCCTCTGAAATTCTCTTTGAAATGTAGCAGCATTAAGATGAATGACCTAATGATCAGAGGATTAGATAGGGTGGACAGTGGGAGCCTTTTTCCTCGGATGGTGATGGCTCGCACGAGGGGACATAGCTTTAAATTGAGGGGTGATAGATATAGGACAGATGTCAGAGGTAGGTTCTTTACTCAGAGAGTAGTAAGGGCGTGGAATGCCCTGCCTGCAAAAATAGTAGACTCGCCCACTTTAAGGGCATTTAAATGGTCATTGGATAAACATATGGATGATAATGGAATAGTTTAGGTTAGATGGGCTTCAGATTGGTTTCACAGGTCGGCGCAACATCGAGGGCCGAAGGGCCTGTACTGCGCTGTAGTGTTCTATGTTCTATGTTCTAAGGACCCATGCTGTCGTACAGTTATGTAAAGTTGTAAGTTTCAAACGTAGACTTTGTTTCATATAAACATTTCCAATTTTAAAAATCTCCTTCAATTCCTTAATCACTGATAACCACAAATATATTGTTCAATTGCATAAACCATCATTACAAAAAATATTGAAATTCATGATCCCACTTCAAAGAGTCCATAACCACTCAGAGCTGACAATGAAACTGGGAAATGACAGGTAAAGGTAACATTACCATAGTCCTAGTGGCCATTGGGCTGCTCTCACATCAGAATGAGATGACTAGTGGTGGTTTGTACTGAGGGGCAGGGCAAGGTTGAGAAGGGGGAATTGAACCCACACTGTTGGTGTCACATCTGTAACACAAAACTGTTCAGCCAACTGAGCTAACCAAATCCTTGAAATGATAGATATTCTACTGTGATTAGTCGAGCAAAATTAATCCAGTAATCAATCTCAACAGATTGAAATACCATGGAATGCTTTTTTTTAAAACTGTTAAAGAGAGTTTTTTTCAAAGACTTATAGGCCAGAGGATTTTCCTCACAACAGTTCTTTCTGACAGGCCCTCTTGATGCTTTGATTGTTCCCCTGGATAGCTCCTTTTGACAAGTCCCCTTGATATTTTGTCATTTTCTCTGGTGATTTATCTTGGCACATCCTCCTCTTACTTTTGACAGTCATCTTTGCCAGATTGTTTTGCTGGTTGCTTTTCAGTTTTGACAATTGACTTTGTCAGACCTGCCAACATTTTCAAGGAGATTCATAAAAATCAATGAGTTTATGCACTTTTCACACACATTCATGTCTAAATTTAACAATTTCAAAGAGCACCTAACACACCTTAAATCACTCCCAGTCACCCCCAAAGTTGTCCAGGAGCCAGAACTAAAGGGATACCTTATCTCTCTAAAATGGTACCCTGGCAATCTCAACAATTCCATGATGTGGAGAGCTGCTGTCATGAGGTCTAATCTGTGCACATTATGTTTCAGACACACTTGTCAAAATCACAGAGTAGTGAAGGCAGCTATTGATTTCTATGGGCATCTGCCTCTATAAATCCCAGCCACATTCTCGCTCATGTGGAAATGTTTGATGTCATGACTTCTGAGTTTTGAGTCATGACTGCCATTTTTGCCATGACAGAAAGTCTTTTCATTGTGGTACTCATCCCTTTTATAGCTACCTCTTCACAGTTCTTCATCATTTTAAAGGATTAGATCAGTCTTCTATCTGCCTTTTCTATAAAAGGGATACTAGCCTACTAGTTTACCATTAGTCTCTTAAGGGCAATTAGTGACAGTCAATAAATACAGGCCCAGACATGACATCCATGTCCTGTCTAGGATGAAATGACAAAAAAATCCTTTTAAATTTTTTTTGCTTCAATGTCTTGATAGCCTCAGTTGTAAGATGTAAAATATAAATATTATATTCCATTTTTTAGCTTTTTTTTAGGATGACTGCAAGATTGAAAGCAATTTGGAGTGAAGCAAACATCAATTTTGAAGGAAAGATAAGGTGCAACTTTAAAGATGGCTTATGAATTTCGATACTAAGTTGCAAGTTTAACAAGAAACTCAATGTTTGATGTATGAAAAGATTTTTTGATATCCTTCTGACCTAATAAAGCTTTAAAGAGCAAGGAAACATCAAGTAAACAACGTAATAAAGCAGATATGAAATTGCTGATGGAGGTAGCTCAGACACATCGGGCATTTGGAAAGACAGAGGTTAATTAGAGATAGTCACATGGCTTTGTCAGGAGGTCACGTCTGATACTAGTTTGAATTTTTTTTTGAAAATGTGATCAAGTGTGCGGATGAGGAAAGTTCAGTTCATGTAGCTTAAATGGATTTTTAGCAAAGCTTTTGACAAGATCCCACATGGGAGACTGATTAAGAAGGTTAAACCACATGGAATGGAGGGAAACTTGGTGAGATGGATCAGAAACTGGCTTAATAACGGGACACAAAGGGTAGTGATAGAAGGCTATTTGAGTCACTGGAGGGTGGTGTCCAGTTCTGTACCACAAGAATCAATACTGGGGATCTTATTGTTTATTATGTACATAAATGATATAGATGAAAATATGGGGGGAACATGGAGCAAATTTGCAGATGACACCTAGATTGGCAGAATGGTTAATAGCGAAGAAGACTATTGTAGGTTCAGGAAGATGTAGATGGGTTGATCAGATGGGCAGATCAGTGGCAGATGTTATCTTATCCTGATAACTGTGATGTGATACACTTTGGAAGAAGAAACAAGGTGAGGGAGTATTTAATGAATGGCAGGACACTAGGTAGCTTAGAGGAATAGACGGATCTTGGTGTAATTACTTACAAATCCCTGAAATTGGCAGAGTACATGAATAGGATGGTTAAGAAGGCATATGGGACACTTGCTTACATCAGTCATGGCATAGAGTATAAGAGCAAGGAGGTAATGTTGGAGTTATACAGAGCCACAGCTGGAGTACTGTGAGCAGTTCTGGAAGGATGTGATAGCACCAGAGGGGGTACAGAGGAGGTTCACCAAGATGTTGCCAGGGATGGAGAAATTGACGTATAAGGAGAGACTAGATGGGCTTGGATTGTTTTCTTTAGAGAAGGCATGATTGATGTGTATAACATTATGAGGGTACGGACAGGGTGAATAGAGAGCAGCTGTTCCCCTTGCTTGAGGGGTCAATTACGAGAGAGCACAGTTTTAATGTAAGAGAGTCAGAGGGAATTTGGGAAAAAACTTTTTCACTTAGCGGGTGGTGGGATTCTGGAATCTGGAATGGACTGCCTGGGAAGATAGTGGAGGCTGGAAAACTTAAAACCTTTAAAAAAATTTGGATGAATACTTCAAATATCATAATGTTCAAGGATATGAGACAATTGCAGGAAATTGGGATTAGCACACATTTAGTGATAGTTTTGTCAGTGCAGACTCAATGGGTCAAAGGGCTTTTTCTGTACAGTATGAATCTATGAATCTACATTCATCAGAATTAGAGAAACTGAGATCTACATTCATTTCTTTATTTAGTCCAATGTTGAACCTGTTCACTTTGTGGGCTTCTATGTACACTGTATTTTCACTTTGTGGACTTCTGTTCACTTTGTGGACTTCTATGTACACTGTATAAAAAAGACACAAGGGTTCTCTGACTTCTGTTTGTACTACTTATTTTTGATTTTGTAATTGTCTTCTCCCCCTGTTTTCCTGTTTACATGAGTATTTAGAGGAGTGAGTGAGTGAGTGAGTCAGTCAGTCAGTCCATTAATCAGTACATTGCTAGAGTTTGGCATCAACGACGTGGGTTCAGTCCCCACACTGACTGTGACAGCTCATGGTGGTCTGCCTCATCACCTTTCTCTGAGATCGCAGAGCAGTTCACTCAACTTAAATATAACCAATGGTCTCTCTCTAATGGAAAGAGTTACCTCTGGCCCCTTGTGGTTTTTGGTAAGTCCCTTACTATTGCACTTCCCTGTCTATCATCTTATGTGTCACCTACCTTTGCTCACGATGAGCCATTCAAACGGTTCAATAAATGAACAATTGCTTTCATGCTACTTTATGAAGCTTGACTATGACTGTGAGTCGATGTTCTTGTTCAGGTCAATATCCCCAGAATTGAAATGTTGACTGCAGTCAATCAGTTCCATTGGGTGGGACCACATTGTCTATGTACCTAATACGAGACTCCTGGAACAATTGCTCTGTTTAGAGATCCAACACGATAAGCAAGCCCCAGGAAGGCAAAGGAGATATCACAAGGACATCTGCATAGCCTCCATGAAAATGTGCAACGTTCTCATTAACACAAAGAAAATCCTGTCCCAAGACCACCCAAAGTAGAGGGGAAGCATGTGTACACCTTTAGGAATAACTTACCATGGAAGGAGTGCAAAGAAAGACAATATTCAAAAAGTTTGACACCGTCCAGGAAAAGTAGCCTCCTTGATAGGCACTGCATCTGCAAGCATCCATTCCCTTCCTCACCAGCACTCAGTCAGAAGTCACACGACACCAGGTTATTGTCCAACAGGTTTACTTGAAATCACACCGAAAGCTTGTGATTTCAAGTAAACCTGTTGGACTATAACCTGGTGTCATGTGACTTCTGACTTTGCTCACCCCAGTCCAACACAGGCACCTCCACATCACGATGAACACTCAGTAGCAGCAGTGTGTACTATCTACAAGATGCACTGCAGAAATTCAGCAAAGATCCTTAGATAGCACCTTCCAAGCATGGCCACCTCTGTCCAGAAGGGCAAGGGCAGCAGGTACATGGGAAAATCGCCACCTGAAAGTTCCCCTCCAAGTCAATCACCACCCTGGCGTGGAAATATATCACCATGTTTTCAGCATCGCTGGATCAAAATCCTAGAACTGCCTCCCTAATGGCATTGTAGTTCTACCTACAGTACACAGACTGTGCAGTGGTTCAAGACGGCAGGTCACAAGTACCTTCTCAAGGGCAATTGGAGATGGACAATAAATAATGAGTCTTTGGAGCTCTCTACCCCAGAGCCATTGGGTATATTGAAGATGATAGATTTCTATTTATCGCAGATATCAAAGAATATTGGAGTAAGAAGGAGATAATGAGTTGATGTAGAAGATCTAGCTGTGATCTAGTTGAATGATAGAGCAGGCTCCTATGCTTTAATTTAAATTCATTGTTATGGGATGGAGACAGAGCTGGCTACTTTCAGCATTTGTTACCCATCTCTAATTAGCTAGAGGCCAGTCAAAAATTAACCAAATTGCATGGTCTTACTCATGTAGACCAGACCAAATAAGAAAGGCAAACTTCCTTCCTAAAGAACTTTTGCAACAATCAAAGATGGTTATGTGGTTGATGTTGGGCTATATGTTTAATTTCAGATTTTTAGTGGATTCAAATTTCACCATCAGTTTTGTGGACACATCACCAGAGCAGGACCTCTGTATTACTAGTTCAGACAGTTCAATAGTGGGAGCCATGGTGGCTCGGTGGCTCAGTGGTTAGCACTGCTGCCTCACAGCACCAGGGATATGGGTTCAATTCCACCCTTGGGCAGCTGTCTGTGTGGGGTTTGCACATTCTCCCCATGTCTACATGTGTTTCTTCCCACAGTCCAAGATGTGCAGGCTAGGTGGATTGGCCATGCTAAATTGCCCATAGTCTTCAGGAATGTGTAGATTAGCTGGGTTATAGGGGGATGGGTCTGGGTGGACTTGTTGGGCTGAAGGGCCTGTTTCCACACTGTAGGGATTCTATGATATATTACCATTATGCCATCTCCACACCAGCCTCTTATATCGCTATACACTTAAAAGGAAAGAAATTAGAATTGGTCTTTATGACACTGGTTCAGCCTTAAAAGGAGCATAGGCTGAGATTTTCCATTTTGCAGTCTAATTGTGGGGATGCGCGTGTTTAGTGGCTAATGAATCTCTGTCCCCAACAACATGAAAGATCACTGATTCACATTCGAGTCAACTTGTTAAGAGCTAACAAACGATATTCTCGGCAAAATGCAGCCCACGATGCTCAAGACTCAATCTCACCAGAAGCTGCAGGCCATTCAAGACTAGCAGCTTTTGAGTGTTAAAGATCTTTGGGGCCTAGTTTCCAAGGGATTAAAATGTTTGAAATATTAAGTCGCTTCTTTTAAGATCTCACAGGGTAGGCACCATGGTTAGAGGGGTGTTCGGGGGGTCATGAGGGGAGCGGGGTTTGGAGGCAAGGGTACAAAGAACAAAGAACAAAGAAAAATTACAGCACAGGAACAGGCCCTTCGGCCCTCCAAGCCTGCGCCAATCCAGATCCTCGATCTAAACCTGTCACTTATTTTCCAAGGATCTGTATCCCTCTGCTCCCTGCCCATTCATGTATCTGTCTAGATACACCTTAAATGACACTATCGTGCCCGCCTCTACCACCTCCGCTGGCAACGCATCCCAGGCACCCACCACCCTCTGCGTAAAGAACTTTCCACGCATATCTCCCTTAAACTTTTCCCCTCTCACCTTGAAATCGTGACCCCTAGTAATTGAGTCCCCCACTCTGGGAAAAAGCTTCTTGCTATCCACCCTGTCTATACCTCTCATGATTTTGTAGACCTCAATCAGATCCCCCCTCAACCTCCGTCTTTCTAATGTAAATAATCCTAATCTACTCAACCTCTCTTCATAGCTAGCGCCCTCCATACCAGGCAACATCCTGGTGAACCTCCTCTGCACCCTCTCCAAAGCATCCACATCCTTTTGGTAATGTGGCGACCAGAACTGCATGCAGTATTCCAAATGTGGTCGAACCAAAGTCCTATACAACTGTGACATGACCTGCCAACTCTTGTACTCAATACTCCATCCGATGAATGAAAGCATGCCGTATGCCTTCTTGACCACTCTATCGACCTGCGTTGCCACCTTCAGGGTACAATGGACCTGAACACCCAGATCCCTCTGTGCATCAATTTTCCCCAGGACTTTTCCATTTACTGTATAGTTCGCTCTTGAATTGGATCTTCCAAAATGTATCACCTCGCATTTGCCTGGATTGAACTCCATCTGCCATTTCTCCGCCCAACTTTCCAATCTCTATATTCTGCTGCATTCTCCGACAGTCCCCTTCACTATCTGCTACTCCACCAATCTTAGTGTCATCTGCAAACTTGCTAATCAGACCATCTATACCTTCCTCCAGATCATTTATGTATATCACAAACAACAGTGGTCCCAACACGGATCCCTGTGGAACATCACAAGCCACAGTTCTCCATTTTGAGAAACTCCCTTCCACTACAACTCTCTGTCTCCTGTTGCCCAGCTAGTTCTCTATCCATCTAGTTAGTACACCCTGGACCCCATGCGACTTCATTTTCTCCATCAGCCTATCATGGGGAACCTTATCAAATGCCTTACTGAAGTCCATGTATATGACATCTACAGCCCTTCCCTCATCTATCAATTTTGTCACTTCCTCAAAGAATTCTATCAAGTTGGTAAGACCTGACCTTCCCTGCACAAAACCATGCTTCCTATCACTAATAAGCCCATTTTCTTCCAAATGTAAATAGTTCCTATCCCTCAGTATCTTCTCCAGCAGCTTCCCCACCACTGACGTCAGGCTCACCGGTCTATAATTACCTGGATTATCCTTGCTACCCTTCTTAAACAAGGGGACAATATTAGCAATTCTCCGTTCCTCCAGGACCTCACCCATGCTCAAGGATGCTGCAAAGATATCTGTTAAGGCCCCAGCTATTTCCTCTCTTGCTTCCCTCAGTAACCTGGGATAGATCCCATCCAGACCTGGGGACTTGTCCATCCTAATGCCTTTTAGAATACCCAACACTTCCCCCTCCTGATGCTGACTTGACCTAGAGTAATCAAACATCTATCCCTAACCTCAACATCTGTCATGTCCCTCTCCTCAGTGAATACCGATGCAAAGTACTCATTAAGAATCTCGCTCATTTTTTCTGACTCCTTGCATAACTTCCCTCCTTTGTCCTTGAAAGGGCCAACCCTTTCTCTAGTTATCCTCTTGCTCCTTATGTATAAATAAAAGGCTTTGGGATTTTCCTTAACCCTGTTTGCTAAAGATATTTCATGACCCCTTTTAGCCCTCTTAATTCCTCGTTTCAGATTGGTCCTACTTTCCTGACATTCTTCCAAAGTTTTGTCTGTTTTCAGTTGCCTAGACCTTATGTATGCTTCCTTTTTCCTCTTTGCTAGTCTCACAATTTCACCTATCATCCATGGTTCCCTAATCTTGCCCTCTCTATCCCTCATTTTCACAGGGACATGTCTGTCCTGCACTCTAATCAACCTCTCTTTAAAAGCCTCCCACATATCAAATGTGGATTTACCCTCAAATGGCTGCTCCCAATCCACATTCCCCAGCTCCTGTAGAATTTTGCTATAGTTGGCCTTCCCCCAATTCAGCACTCTTCCTTTAGGACCACTCTCATCTTTGTCCATCAGTATTCTAAATCTTATGGAATTGTGATCACTATTTCCAAAGTAATCCCCTACTGAAACTTCAACCACCTGGCTGGGCACACTCCCCAACACCAGGTCCAGTGTGGCCTCTTCCTAAGTTGGACTATTTACATACTGCTCTCGAAAACCCTCCTGGATGCTCCTTACAAATTCTGCTCCATCTAAACCCCTAACACTAAGTGAATCCCAGTCAATATTGGGAAAATTAAAATCTCCCATCACCACCAGCCTGTTGCTCCTACATCTTTCCATAATCTGTCTACATATTTGTGCCTCTATCTCATGCTCACTGTTGGGAGGGCTGTAGGACAGCCCCAACATTGTTACCGCACCCTTCCTATTTCTGAGCTCTGCCCATATTGCCTCACTGCTCAAGTCCTCCATAGTGCCCTCCTTCAGCACAGCTGTGATATCCTCTTTGACCAGTAATGCAACTTCTCTACGTCTTTTACCTCCCTCTCTATATCCTGTGTATATGTAGCATCAATATCCTGGGATATTTAGTTGCCAATCTTGCCCTTCCCTCAACCAAGTCTCAGTAATAGCAATAACATCATACTCCCAGATACTAATCCAAGCCCTAAGCCTTACTTACCACCCTTCTCACATTAAAACAAATGCACCTCAAACCACCTGCCCCTCTGCGTTCATCATCTGCTCTCTGCCTACTCTTCCCCTTAGTCACACTGACTTCATTATCTAGTTCCTTACAGGCTTCAGTTACTACCTCCTTACTGTCCACTAACCTCCTCATTTGTTTCCCATCCTCCTGCCACATTAGTTTAAACCCTTCCCAACAGCGTTAGGAAAAGCAGCCCCGAGGACATTGGTTCCAGTCCTGACCAGGTGTAGACCGTCCGATTTGTAGTAGTCCCACCTCCCCCAGAACCCGTCCAAATGTCCCAAAAATCTGAACCCCTCCCTCCTGCACCATCTCTCAAGCCACTCATTTATCCTGCTTATTCTTTCATTTCTACTCTGGCACTGGTAGTAATCCTGAGGTTACTACCTCTGAGGTCCTACTTTTTAACTTGGCTCCTAACTCACTAAATTCTGCCTGTAGAACCTCATCCCATTTTTTACCTATATCATTGGTGCCTATATGCACCACAACAGCTGGCTGTTCACCCTCCCCGTTCAGACTGTCCTGCAGTCGGTCTGAGACATTCCTGACCTGTGCACCTGGGAGGTAACATACCGTTCGGGAGTCCCGTTTTCGACCACAGAACCACCTATCTACTCCCCTTACAATTGAATCCCCTATGACTGTAGCTCTTCCACTCTTTTTCCTGCCCTTCTGTACAGCAAAGCCAGCCACCATGCCGTGAGCCTGGCTACTGCTGCCTTCCCCTGGTGAGCCATCTCCCCCAACAGTATCCAAAACCGTATACCTGTTTCGGAGGGAGATGACCGCAGGGGACACCTGCACTGCCTTCCTGCTTTTTTTCTGCCTTTTGGTCACCCATTCCCTTTCTCCCTCAGCAATCCTAATCTGGGGTGTGACCAATTTGCTGAACGTGCTATCCACGACTTCCTCAGCATTGCAGATGCTCCGAAGTGAGTCCATCCGCAGCTCCAGAGCCGTCATGCGGTCTAACAAGAGCTGCAGCTGGGCACACTTCCTGCACGTGTAGGAGTCAGGGACATCAGCCGCATCCCTGAGCTCCCACATTGAGCAAGAGGAGCATAACATGGGTCTGGGATCTCTGCCATTTTTACTTTTAAGCTTAACTTAGTACTACTATAATATCAAATACTAGATAAATGAAATGACTATATGAAATGAAATAGGAAGTGACTTTCAGCAACCACCCCTTACCACTCATTCCTGCCACCAACTGGCCCCAGATTGGGGTAAGTGGAGACACCCCACCCTCACCCCAACAAACCAATCTGGCAGGAATGTTGAACTAGTTTTCCAGTTGGGAAGCCATCCACTCCACTTGTCTGCTAGGAAGGTAAGTAACTGGTGGTGAGTTGAAAGCCTTATTAGTCATCGAAGAGCGGTAACCGGTAGTGAATCAAGAAGATCCCCAGTGGATTTTCTTTTCACCCAGCACTTAATTGCTGAACTAGCAATTTCTGGACCATTGTAATCTTCACTAGGTTCATGATAATTAACTTTTTGGTTAGGCATGGCTTCCTCTGTCCCTTGTTACTTTGTATCTCAATTTTTGTGATTTTGCATCCTCATTTTTTCTGGTCTAAGATCATTTTGTCGTATTGATTTTATCTAAGCCTTAATTAGTAGGGCCACTCTACCCTCTTTTTCATTTCACTTATCTTTTCCAAACGTCAGGTATCTTGGAATATTTTAGTTCCCTGTCTTGATTATGCTATAACCATGTCGTTGTTTTTGACATGTAGCCTAAAAATCCTCTTAAGTAACAAATGAGTGGTGAATGACTGCTGAGAATTGTTCTTGTGAGAGTAAATGCTATAAGATTTTAAAATCCTCTTAAATATTGCAGGCAATATTTTCCTCTGAGCTTGTAAAGCACAATTGTTGAAAATATCTAACTTGGAAAGATAATGTTAAATATCGCACACTGTGCAACGAGACCAAACTGGACATGTTGTCCTAAATAAGGCCAGACTGTAGCCTTGTACTGAAACTATTTCAGTAAATTAATGCATGAGTTACATGATTTTCAGAGTAGTGACAAATCTGGTGCAGCAACTTGGCTATTACCACCTTGCACCACAATGCACTTTTAATAAATTCGCACTCAATGTCTCAAACCTTGCTGACTGAATTTATCTGTTTGATAGCGTAACAACGAAGCACAGCTGGAGAGAAATGTAGTGCAGTCAAAATCTAACCGATTTAATGGCACTGGGAGAGCTCGACAACAATTTTGACAGACGACTTAGAATTTCACTCAATTGCCCTCTAACTACCCACTTCAGCACACAGCGGTTAACTCTTGTGTTAAAGTGTTTGCAGTGGGAGAGAGTCCAGGCATTTTTAAGACATGACAAATGATATTTGAGATTCTTTTGTTGTATTTCTCTGTTCAGTTTTTAAGAGTAGGTGCAGAGCAGTGAGTTGCTGTTGCAATGATTCCTTGTGCTCCTGGTATAAAGACAAGGGTCTAACTTTTGTGATGGTTCAGTGGTTAGCACCGCTGCCTCCCAGCGCCAGGGTCCTGGGTTCAATCCCAGCCTTGGGGTCTCTGTGTGTGGAGTTTCCACATTCTCCCCCTGTCTGCATAGGCTTACTCTGGGTGCTCTGGTTTCCTCCCACAGTCCAATGATGTATGGACTCGGTGGATTAGCCATGCTAAATTGCCCATAGTGACCAGGGATGTGCAGGCTAGGTTGAATAGCCATGGGATTTACAAGGATAGGGTAGAGAGTTGGGTCTGGATGGAATGATCTTTGGAGGGTTGGTGTGGGCTGAATGGCCTGTCTCTAAACTGTAGGGATTCTATGATCTATGTTGGTGGCTCTGACTGTACAATTGCAGTCATAGATTGTAAAGGTTATTTCTGTTAGCTGATGCTGGTATATAAGATAAGTTCATAAGATATAGAAGCAGAATTAGGCCATTTGGCCCATCAAAATCTGCTTCGTCATTCAATCATGGCTGATATGCTCCTCACTCCCATTTTCCTGCCTTCTCCCCATAACTATTCAATCCATTATAAATTGAAAATCTGTCTAACTCCTCCTTAAATTTACTGACTGTCCCAGCATCCGCCACATTTTGGAGTAGTGACTTCCACACAGATTCACAACCCTTTGGGAGAAGTAGTTTCTCTTCAATTCTGTTTTAAATTTGCTACCCCTAAGAATATGGCCTCCCGTCCTAGAATGGCCCACAGTTGGAAGCATCTGCTCCAGTGCAATCCACCCAATATTGGTTAAAGCAACACGAAACATTGAAGGTTTTCAAGCAAAATCATGTCCTGGATTTTCCAATGGCTTGGCAATCCATTGTTCCATAGTAAATGCAATTTGCATGTGGGGGCCCTGCAGAATCACCCTTGCAGTACATTCTGAAGGAGTTGACGAGGAAGTATAAGTTTTTGTTGGGCAGTTCCTCTAGGCCTGGAACCCTATGCAACGTTGTCCCTTTAAGATTGCTTTATGTCCATGCGGGTGTCGACATATAAGGGATCTATTTTTGGACAAGGTTTGTTTGTTAAGCTGCACAATATATTGTGATTATTATGCTGTAATCTAAACATGCAGCTCAGAAGGAACAGTGCCATCTATACCCAAAACATTAAAAAAATACAAACATTCAAAAAAAAACATGAGTAGGTTGTTCGACCCTTCGAGCCTGCTTTATCATTCAATGTGATCATAGCTGATCATCCAACTCTTGTCCTCACTTTCTTCCCTACCCTTTGCCTTCTTTAGGCCGCAGAACTATATCTAACAGTTCTTGAAAGTGTTCAACATTTTGGTCTCAACCATTTCTCTGGAAGAGAGTTCCACAGGCTCACCACCCTCTGGGTGAAGAAATTCCTCCTTGTCTCAGTCCAAAGGAGCCTACCCCATATCCTTAGACTGTGATCCCTGGTTCTGGACTCCCGACCACTGGGAGCACCCTTCTTGCATTTATCCATTCTAGCCGTGATAGAATCTTATAGGTTTTTATGAGATATCACCCTGCCATTCTTCAAAACTCCCGTAAATATAACCTAATCCAATATCGCAACATGCATCAATCTAGCCATTCCAGAAATCAGTCTGGTAAACCTTTGTTGCACTTCCTCCACAGCCAGAACATCATTCCTCTCATAAGAAAACCCAACTGCACACAATGCCCCAGGTGTGGCCTTACTAAGGTTCTGTCCAACTGCAGCAAGACAACCTGAACCTGTACTCGAATCCTCTTGCCAACATACCATTTGCCTTCTTCCCCACTTGCTGCACCTGCATGCTTACTTCAGGTGCCTGGATATCTAGGTGTCATTGCCCCAGTCAATTGTCATTCAGACAATAATCTTCTTGCCTGTTTTTACTGTGGATACTAGATCAATTAAAATTTTGAAGCTTCAGGCAAATAGGGTACAAGTGTTGAGTTAAGGTACAAATCAACCATGATCTAATTGACTCACAGGACATACTTGAGAAACCAAATTATTTTCCTGCTCCCAAATTCTGTCATCAAGTCTGTGGTCTTGACCCCTAACCTTCTAATTGGTTGAGGAACTTTCCCTTTGATGAGGACCCAAGAGTAAAACTGAATCTGAATGCAAGTGATCAGACTGACTTTTCAATTTTAATTTTTAGTATTACTGATTAAAATTAATAGAAGGGCTGATGTCAGGTCCCACTAGGTCCGTCAGATAAAGAACAAAACACAACACACATAGCTACTGTCATATTAAATAGCCCTGCAATATCCTTGCCATGTATCTTGCCCAATTTAAGTGTGGAAATGTGGGATAATGCATACAAGTCAGACACACCCTTTTTAAATACAATGCTTGTTGTTCATAAATTAAGTAAATCATCTGGACAGTTGTATAAATGTTAAGTAGTCCTCTCAGCTCCCTAAAGACAAAATCATGAGCTCCACTCTGCATATTAATTCTGCCTCAACTGGTATGAGGCAATTTAAGTGCCTTTATTCAATTTAGTGGCATCTCTCTTTGGTGGATGTGCAGCAATTCAGCAGCTTTTAATGACATGTTAGTAATTATAAGTAAAAGTAATACTGTGATTTGAGTCTCTTTTATATTTAGAATTTTAAGCAATTAAGCCAGGGCAACTGTGAAACTAATTTAAAAAATGATTAATCTGAAATATGTCAGAAAGTCATCAAATTTGCATCTTTCGTTAAAACTAATTTTTGCACAATTGTATGCTTGATTTATGGGCTGGTAATCTGACATCACCCACTCACAGAATGCAACCTTGTGACATTTATAAGGTACTAATGCCCAGTAATGGTTGCTCAATCTCTCTTTATTCTGTGTGAAGTTATTTATAGACAAGTAAAAGATGCTATAATGACAAAACATAAATCAATTATCCAAGAGTAGCATATTCAAATACCAATCAGCTCCATGTTAGTGCTGTAACATGAGAACTGGAGCGTTACCTTGTGGAAGATGAAGTTTACCAATTTTTAAACTTGCTCTATTGAATAAAAACACACATGCCTTCCCCTTCTTTAACGTTTGCAATCTCCTCCAGTTCTTCATCCCTCCCACACCTTTCATGCTTCCAATACTGCACTTCAGAGTTCAAAACCATCTCCTCTTCCCCTGTTACAAGCATATATCCATGCGTAAACACACATAAGCACATGCACACATACATATATATGTGCTGCACCTTTCTAATTGTCAGTCATGACTCAGTTGGTAACATTGTTGCCTGTTACTCTGGATCTTCTGGATTTAAAGTTCCAGGCGAGTAATGTGACTACTTAAGCCGAGAATGGCACTTCAGTACACAAGTGAGGGAAAGCTGCACTATTGGAGATGCTGCCTATCAAATGAGAGACTAGATTATTGACAGAGGCCATGCCCCTTGCACACAAATATAAATTCTGAGTGGAAGCACCAGCCCTGCTTAGTAAGCTTGGCCAGCTTCAACTTCTCAGATGACAGCCCTTTAATGAGTATTAAAGTGAAACGTCCATCCATTCTCCGTGCCTCCTCAAAGAGATACAAACAGCTGTTCTCTACACTGGGATCCAGAACCACTGCCAGTTTTGCAGGAATTCTGGGAGGAAGAGTAAGCAAGGATTCCCGCAACACCGGGTGAGTTTGGGAACTCGACTGGAACAAATTGGCAGCCCCCCTATGTGGAAATGGAGTGATGTAATTGGAACTGGGTTAGCAAGACTGATGGGGAACGTGTTATTTTGAGCAGAGTTGTCTCTATAGGGGGACTCGGATTATAGATGTCCAGTTGGAAGCACACACTCAGCTTTTCTCCATCAGCAGCCTGCAGGAGTTTATCTGTTGAGCCACGTGTGAGACCGAGGCCACCTCCACCGAAGCAGTCTCGGATCAACAGCAGGATCAAGCCTTAATATGGGCACTTAAGGGTCCCAGTTCAACCAGGACAAGCAGCCTCGCATAAAATTGTCAGTTGTGTGATGTTAGTGGGAAAGCCTGATATGCAATACCTTAACTTCTGGAACCATACAACCACAAGTTTTCTGTAACATTCAACCCAAAATATATTGGAAAGAAGCATTAGAATTGAATCGCAGAATCTCTACAGTGCAGAAGTCATTCAGCCCATCAACTCTACTCCAAACCTCTGAAGAGCATCCCACCCAGACCCAGCTCCCCATGAACCCACATCTAGCATGGCCAATCCACCCAATCTGCACATCTTTGGACTGTGGCAGGAAACTGGAGCACCCGACGGAAACCCACATGAAATGTGCAAACTCCACACAGTCGCCTGAGGTTAGAATCAATAGCCCCAGGCACAGTAAGGCAGCAGTGCTAACCACTGTGCCACCCTACTAAAGAAGTAACAGCAGAACAAGTGGAAAATCTTAATCTAATCAAACAGAGTCAGCTTGGCTTCATGGAAGGCAAATCATGTCTGGCTAACTTATTAGAGTTGTTCCAGGAAGTCTGAACCAGAGTGATTCAAGGGGAACCAGTAGATGTGTTATATTTGGACTTTCAGAAGGCGTTGAACAAGATATATCACAGTCATAAGTTAAGATCCTATGCTTTCGGAGGTAATATATTGGCATGGAGGACTGGTTGGACTGAAGGGTCTGTTTCTGTGCTGTATGACTCTATGACTGTGACACTGTGGTGCATGCGCTGTAAACAGCTAGTGGAGATAAGTGATTCTTTTTCAGTTTGGTGACCTATGACCAGCAAAGTTCCACAGGGATCAGTACTGGGACCACAAATGTTTACAACATGTATTAATGACTTGGAGGAAGGAGGTGAATGTAATATATCCGAGGACACAAAATAGGCGGAAAGGCAGGTTGCGAGAGGGATACAGCTTACAGAGAGATATTGATAGGTTAAGTAAGTAGGAAAAATATTGACAAAGGGCTATAGTGTGGGAAAATGTGAAATTGGTCATTTTAGAAGGTAGAACAAAAGAACAGAGTATTATTAAAATGGAGAGAAACTGCAGAAAGCTGTTTCACAAAGGGACTTGGGGTACTTGTGCATGGTACACTGAAAGCTAGCACACAGGTGTGGTAGGTAATCAGGAAGGCGAATGGAATATTGGCCCTTATTTCAAGGGGGATGGAATATAAGAGTAGGAAAGTCTTCCTGCAAGTGCACAAGGTGGTGGTGAGACCATACCTCGAGCACTGTGGGCAATTTTGGTCTCCTTATTTAAGGAAGGATATTATTTAGTTGGAGGCAGTTCAGAGAAGGTTCACTAGAATAAGCCCAGTATGGAGGAATTGTCTCATTAGCAAATGTTAAATGGTTTGGAACTCTACTCACTGGAGTTTGTAAGAATGATTCTTAAGGGGCTTGCCAGGTAAATGTTGAAGGATGTTTCCCATCATAGGAGTGTCCAGGACCAGAGGGCATAGTCCCAGAATAAAGGGACATCATTTTAAGAGTGAGATGAGGAGGAATTTCTGCTTTCACAGGATTATGAGTCTTTGGAACTCCTTGCTGTGGAGAGCCAGGGGGGCAGACTTCTTGTCTATTTACGGCTGAGATAGGTAGATTATCGATCAGTAGGGAAATAGAGGCTTATGGAGTAAATGCAGGAAAGTGGATGTGATGAGTGTCAGATCAGCCATGATCCTATCATCTGATGTGATATGGAGTGCTGATGTTGGACTGGGGTGGACAAAGTCAGAAGTCACAGGACACCAGGCTATAGTCCAACAGGTTTACTTGAAATCAAAAGCTTTCGCAGCACAGCTTCCTCATCAGGTGAAGTGTGATCTTCTGGTGGAGCAGGCTCGAGGGGCTGAATGGCCTACTCCTGTTCCTTTCTGTTATGGTCTTATGTGAAATCAGGGTCCCATCTTCCATAAATAAAAACCGAAAGAACTGCGGATGCTGTAATCAGGAACAAAAACAGAAGTTGCTGGAAAAGCTCAGCAGGTCTGGCAGCATCTGTTGCCTGTTGAGCTTTTCCAGCAACTTCTGTTTGTGTTCCCATCTTCCCTCTCAAGTAGACATGAATAATCCATAGCACAGCTTCAACAAAGTGCAGGGTAGTCTTCCCAAAACCACAGGCAACATCACTTAAAGCACATTACCCGGTCATTATCACATTGCTGCTTGGCAGGCTGTGCTATACTTTCATTAGCTGCCATGCTTTCTAGATGGTAAATGCACTTCTACAATTGCTAAATAGTTGTTAAGTATTTTGGGTCATTCTGCAGTTCTGAAAGATGTGATTTAAATGCAAGACTTTTACAGCTACTCAAGTGTAATTCAAAATTGTAGCTTATAGGGACAGAGATAACAAGGTGTAGAGCTGCATGAACACAGCAGGCCAAGCAGCATCAGAGGAGCAGGAAAGCTGATGTTTCGGGTCAAGACCCTTCTTCAGAAATAGGGGAGGGGAAGGGGATTCTGAAATAAATAGGGAGAGGGGGGAGGCGGATAGAAGATGGATAGAGGAGAAGATAGGTGGACAGGAGACAGACAGGTCAAAGAGGCGGGGTTGGACCCAGTGAAGGTGAATATAGGTGGGGAGTTAGGGAGGGGATACGTCGGTCCAGGGAGGACGGACAGGTCAAGGGGGCGGGATGAGGTTAGTGGGTAAGAGATGGGGGTGGGCCTTGAGGTGGGAGGAATGGTTAGGGAGGCGGGGACTAGCTGGGCTAGTTTTGGGATGCGGTCGGGGGAGGGGAGATTTTGAAGCTTTGTCCACATTGATACCATTGGGCTGCAGGGTTCCCAAGCGAAATATGAGATGCTGTTCCTGCAGCTTTCAGGTGGCATCATTGTGGCAATGCAGGAGGACCAGGATGGACATGTCGTCCAAGGAGTGGGAGGGGAAGTTGAAATGGTTCGCGACTGGGAGGTGTAGTTGTTTGTTGCAAACTGACCGTAGGTGTTCCGCAAAGCGGTGCCCAAGCTTCCACTTGGTTTCCCCGATGTAGAGGAGGCCACAGCGGGTACAGCGGATACAGTATACCACATTAGCAGATGTGTAGGTGAACATTTGTTTGATGTGGAAGGTCTTCTTGG
Organism: Rhincodon typus; assembly: GCF_021869965.1. Lineage (NCBI taxonomy): Eukaryota > Metazoa > Chordata > Chondrichthyes > Orectolobiformes > Rhincodontidae > Rhincodon > Rhincodon typus. Next base: position 111,998,787 of record NC_063334.1, read on the forward strand.
GGCCTGGGATGGGGGTGAGGGGGGAGGTGTAGGGACAGGTGTAGCACTTCCTGCAGTTGCAGGGAAAAGTGCCGGGTGTGGTGGGGCTGGAGGGGAGTGTGGAGCAGACAAGGGAGTCACGGAGAGAGTGGTCCCTCTGGAAAGCAGATAAGGGTGGGGAGGGAAAAAATGCCTTTGGTAGTGGGGTCAGATTGCAGATGGCGGGAGGATGATGCGTTGGATCCGGAGGTTGGTGGGGTGGTACGTGAGGACGAGGGGAATTCTGTTTTGGTTGTTATTGTGGGGAAGGGGTGTGAGGGATGAGTTGCGGGAAATGCGGGAGACATGGTCGAGGGCGTTCTCGACCACTGTGGAGGAGAAGTTGCAGTCCTTGAAAATCAAGGACATCTAGGATGTCCGGGAGTGGAATGCCTCATCTCAGGAGCAGATGCGGCGGAGGTGAAGGAATTGGGAATAGGGATGGCCTTTTTGCAGGAAGGTGGGTGAGAGGAGGTGTATTCTAGGTAGTTGTGGGAGTCGGTAGGTTTAAAATGGATATCGGCTTCCAGGTGGATGCCAGAGATGTAGACAGAGAAGTCCAGGAAGGAGAGACAGGTATCAGAGATGGTCCAGGTGAACTTAAGGTTGGGGTGGAAGGCGTTAGTGAAGTGGATGAACTGTTCGAGCTCCTCATGGGAGCACGAGGCGGCGCCGATACAGTCATCAATGTAATGGAGGAAGAGGTGGGGTTTAGGGCCAGTGTAGCTTTGGAAGAGGGATTTTTCCACGTATCCTACAAAGAGGCAGGCATAGCTTGGGCCCATGCAGGTATCCATGGCCACCCCCTTTGTCTGTAGGAAGTGGGAGGAATTGAAAGAGAAGTTGTTGAGGGTAAGGACGAGTTTGGCTAAGCGGATGAGGGTGTCAGTGGAGGGGGACTGGTCAGGCCTGCAGGACAGGAAGAAGCGGAGGGCCTTTAGGCCATCTGTATGGGGAATGTAGGTGTATAGGGACTGGACGTCCACGGTAAAGATGAGGTGTTGGGGACCGGGGAATTGGAAGTTCTGGAGGAGGTGGAGGGCGTGGGTGTAGTCACGGACGTAGGTAGGGAGTTCCTGGACCAAGGGGGTGAAAATGGAGTCGAGATAGTTGGAAATAAGTTAGGTGGGGCAGAAGCAGGCAGAGACAATGGGTCGACCAGGGCAGTCAGGTTTGTGGATTTTGGGAAGGAGATAGAAGCGGGCGGTGCAGGGTTGGGGAACAATGAGGTTAGAGGCTGTGGGTGGGAGGTCACCTGAGGTGATGAGGTTGTGGATGGTTTGGGAGATGATGGTTTGGTGGTTGGGGTCATGATCAAGGGGGCGATAGGAGGAGGTGTCAGAGAGCTGGCGTCTGGCCTCGGCGATGTAGAGGTCAGTACACCGTACAAGTATATCGGGACATCCCACTTTGGATTCAAGGTGCTATAAGTGAAACTCACATCGAATATATCTGAATGACACTGCTGGCTATGTGCCATCTTCTGCCCAAAACGAAAAGCAATTTTGTGAATCGAAACTCCAAAATCTGAAAGAGGTCCAATGGGAGCATTTTCTCTGACATTGAGTTCTCAAGTTGACAGATCGTTGGATAATACACTGTTTGAAGCCCATGTGATTGAAGGTTAACATAACCACAATATTTCGCTGTGGTGCAGTCAGGATTCAGACTGTGGAGTCTACTCCAAAAGTACATCTTAGTTTCTCTTGTAATAAACATTCAGATACACTTTACATCTTTTGTTCCTTCACAAAGGTGAATCAAGATGACCAAATGTGAATCCATAGAACTTGTTTTGTGTTCCTTTGATTATTTTAAAGATATTTCATTGAACTATTCTGAAGCATGTTTTAAATTTATATATGCTTCTAATCCCCCAGACCCCCAACTAATTCCCCAGATCAAAACCACCATAGCACTGAATTATAATGGCACAACCGCTCTAATTTGGATTTAAATATTCTTAATTCTGTTGATTCAAAAAATACTTATGTAATGCATCCTTTGTAGATTTTCTATTTGTAAACTGCTTCATCATATACAATTAATTTAATTAGAAGAGGTATATTAGCACATTAACAGCCGTTAAAGTTGAAGCTGAGGAAATGAAAGCATTGCAGTGTACAAGACTAAAATGTCTTATGAAGTGCATGCATTAATAAAAATCAAATTAAAATATTGCTGATCCATAGAATACCCAACATCACTGTCACTATAGGTGTGAGGAAGTCAGAAACCATTTCTTCATAATTGCATTTATGATTTCACTACAGTTAGTATGTAGAGTTACCATTCCCTCATGCATAAAGCCTAGTTTTAAACAATTGGCACGGACCTGCCCTGGTTAGCATTCATTACATTTAAAATGATGTTCAAATGAAGAAACATCTCTGCATGGTTTGTATTGAAATCATGCACAGAATGCACTCTTCCAATCTCACTATACGTGGCATAATGTAAAAGTAATCCCTGCAGGAATGAGGATAAACTCGCAAATTGAGCCCTTACAGAATGTGAAAATACACTTTATAATCATTGTGATTAGGTGACCACAACTTGAAGCCTTTTGTCCCACCGGAACTAGGACTCAGGAAACATACTTGAAAAAGAGACACCATTTTATAAGGAATGAGAAGAGAGATTCTGCTCTCCATGTACATTTGATGCTGAGATAGAGCATATCAAAATTATCCTACAGGATAATGGATTCCCTGATCAAATTATCATTCATTGTATGTCATGAAAACTCATGACCTTTAGCTCTGAGCAGTGCACAGTCTATCTCTGATTATCCTGGAAGGATACATCAAAAATTTGAACAACAGGCGAAGCTCGCTGTCTCACGCTGCTTCTATGGAGAAAAGTCATGAGTAGAGTTCTCCACTAACAGACCACCAAGTCAAAAATACTTCTTGCCTACCACACAATTGATCAACGTGATATGAGTTTCGGTGCCCTTGTATCGCCAGATATTCAAGACATATGTTATAATGACTGTCAGACCTTACTTTACAGAATCTCCCATAGACCATTTGCATCTAGCAGCTTTCTGCTAATGCTCAACCAGTCCATGCTTGCAAGCCTCAGAAAGTATAACCACCATTAGATGTAGTTCTACTATTAGAAATCACTTATCGCATAATCCAGATCATGCTAAGAGTTACACTGGAAACCAATTTAAGATCACCAGTTGGGGCCACAATGTGTTGCGTTTACACATGTTAGAAGCTACATACACAAATATGCTGGATCATCTTATGCAAGCAAAGGAATTTGAACATACATGCTGCATTCTCAAAAAAAAATGTGGGTCATGAAGACAGCCGAACTCTGTTTTATCCCCACAACTCCCTGATCATGACCAATCAGAATCTACCTGCCTGATTTGAGAATTAAGATTGACAATTAATGGTTCTTGCTGCACCTCCATACCAATTATGACCTAACCAATCAGCAACATCTTCTTATGCTGTACAAAATGGTACCTCTTTTTTCAAGTCTGTTTCTTGTACCCCGGTTCTGATGAGTACAAGGTGAAAAATTCAACTTCTGGTCCCCGTTTAGTCATGTTTAAATTCTACACTGCCAAATCTTTTTAAGGAAACGAAGCTTTCCAGAGCTAAGAGGAGAGCTCAAGTTATCTATGAAAATAGAAGGTGCATGCAAGTAAATTGAAAGATGACTTATGCATGACATCCTTCCATGTTTCCATTGCTTTACCAGAATCAGAACAATAAATGTCTTTGGGGATTAATTTGGGCAGCGCGGCAACCAATTTTTAAGTGCAGTTTTCTGCGGCACTGAAGTGACAGATAAATCAATGTAAAGCTAATTTATTAAAAGTTGAATTCCTGGAGGAGTTAACACTTAGTAACAAGGGGAAAACAATTTTCAGACAAAACAAGATGTATCCTTAACCCATAGCTTCAGCAATTTGCATGTTCAATGATACAGCACTAGTCATGTACCACCTATTATGTGCCATTTTTGCAGGGATGAGGTCCTATTCCCAGTTTCCGGGTCTCCTCAGACCTCGCCATTTGTGCACATGGGAAATAACACTGTTCTGAAGACCCCTGAAAGTGGGAGCACCTGAGTTAACCATCCTTGAATATCTCTTTTAAAGCACAGTGAGATGAGAGGTGTCAGGTGAGCGTCTCACACATTTGTCGTGTCATCACAGACTTTCGGAAAATCAATGAAATTCTAGATGAAATAATCTGTTCTTATATCAATAATATTGAAGATATAAAAACACTTTACCCTCTAGAACTGTGCTCTGTTGCAAAAAAAATTAAATATGTAAAATAGATTGTTTAATTAGTACTTGCAAGATCTAATTGCTTCTGAACGCTGGTGTCCTTCATTCATACAGGGTAATTCAATGGAAATCATTAATTAACTTTGTTGAAGAGCGCTAATTAGTTTCCCCTTGTTACCAAGTGTTAACTCCTCCAGGAATTCAACTTTTAATAAATTAGCTTTATATTGATTTATCGTTACCATTATGTGACATTTACTGGGAAAGTGTTCAATGCAACTAACCCACATACAGTAAGCAAAGTAAATCTAATGATAGAACTGTCACAAGCTTCTTTTTGTGCTGAATAGCAACAGTGCTCTGCAGAGCTCCTTCTGCACAAGCATTAGGTACGCATAACGCACCAGATGTGGACATTGGTATTTGGACTTAAGGTCACTTAAATGGACAGAATGTGCTCCGTCAACATTACACTGTTATAAGTTTTGCCTCATATACACTCTGTCCCACACAATTTAATTCTTTGCCACCAAGAAGGCTAAGAGCTGCAGATGCAAGTTTACGAACATGACTAAATAGCCCTCCAGATCTCAAACTATCCAGATTCAAAGCAATGGTGGTAATCTCATGCCTTTTTACATTAGTGTAAAACAGTGGTTGTAATCAGCAGTCTGTTTTACAGCGGTCTCCTTTTATATCCCTTTTTCCCTTTGAATGCACAAGGTAAAATCCTACCTCCAGAACTAAAGCTCACTGTTGTCATTCATATCTTAATATTCTCACAGCATAACTTGAAAGTCTTCATTTCAAGTCTTTTTTTAAAGAATTTTGAGTGAATTTCGAATCTTACTATTCTTCAAGTTTAGCCCTTCTTACAAATACCTTCCTAAGTTTGACATGTTTCAGAAACAGCACTCATTGTAGTTCTCAAAGGTGATACCGTCTCATGTTAATCGTATTCTCCTGCTCCTTCCCAGTTGGTTTTCTGTTCAGAACGATGCAGAGTATTTCCTTGCTCCTTCACATCTTGTACAATCATTTTCAAGGCCTCATCAATGATTTCTCGGGTTCCCTCCATTTGTGCAGAAAATTACTCATTGCAGAGCTGTACTGCCATATTATGCACCATTTATAGCGGCAAATGGCCTATTTAGAAGCTTAATGGATGCTTCAAAAGCATGCCTGGAAGATACTTTTGATTGCTTTTTTCCTTAAGTGCTGCAATAGAATTAGATGCAGGGAGCAATATTTGCCTTTCTGACAGCACAATAAAACTGGGGAAGCGTGAAGGACGACATTCTGGGGGACAAACATAAGATAGTGAGGGATGCACATGTAAGATTTTGTACAGAACCGCCAAGAATCAGAGGCAACTTGGTGTGCATGTACGCTGGTCTCTTCATATATCAGGACAGACGGATAATGTAGTTAAGAAGCCAAATGGTATACTTGCCTTTATTAGTGGAGGCACAGCTTTCAAGAGCAGGATGGTTATGCTGGAACTGTATAAAATGTTGGCCAGGCCACAGCTAGAGTATTGTGTGTAGTTCTGGAATCCACATTATAGGAAGGATGTGATAGTGCTGGAGAGGGTGGAGAGAAGATTTACCAGGATGCTACCTGGGCTGGAAAGTTTCAGCTATTAAGAGAGATTGGACAACTGGGGTTCTTTTGCTTAGAGTAGAGGAGACTGAGGGGGTACATGATTGAGATATATAAAATCATGAGCGGCATTGATATGGTAAACAGAAAGAAACATTTTCTCTTGATAGAAGAATCAATGACCGGGGCCATAAATTTAGGAGATTTAGGGGAGATGTGAGGAAAAGCTTTTCACTCAGAGGGTGTAGAGACAGAAGCCTTCATAAGATTTAAGAAGCATTTAGATATACACTTACAATGCCAAATCATACAAGGGTATGATCCATGTTTTGGAAATAAGATTAGAAAAGTTAGGTGGTTGTTTCTTACCAACATGGAAATGATGGGCTGAAGGGCATTTTTTTCTGTGTTGTAGATCTCTATCGCTCTACAGAATGGCAGAAAATGTTCAAAGAACTAACTGTGTTGCTCCTGATAAAAGCAAAATTCCACAGATGCTGAAATCTGAAACAAACACAGAGAATGCTGGAAAAACTCAATTGGCCTGGCAACCTCTGTGGAGAGAAAAAGAATTAACAATTCTAACCTGATATGACTCTCCTTCAGATCTGACACACCTGGAGGCAGAAATGAAGCAACAAATGCCACTGACCATGTGATTCCTGGTGCCCTAACTGACCTAGACTCCTATCTGTGTGATCCACCACAGAGACTGGATGCCTTGGAAGGGACCAACACAGATAAGGGACTGAGAAGGTCTTCTTGAGCAAATGTTGGATATCTGACTCTTCCCAGAGCTGTGGTGAAAGCAGGGAATGCCGCCATTACAACAGACAAAGGGGGTGGCCATGGGTACCCGCATGGGCCCACGCTATGCAGCCTCTTTGTAGGTTACGTGGAACAATCCCTCTTCCGTAGCTACAATGGCCCTAAATCCCACCTCTTCCTCCGTTACATTGATGACTGTATCGGCGCCGCCTCGTGCTCCTACAAGGAGCTCGAACAATTCATCCACTTCACCAACACTTTCCACCCCAACCTTAAGTTCACCTGGACCATCTCTAATACCTCTCTCTCCTTCCTGGACCTCTCTGTTTCCATCTCTGGCAACCACCTAGAAACCGTTATCCATTTCAAGCCCACCGACTCCCACAGCTACCTAGAATACACCTCCTCCCACCCAACTTCCTGCAAAATGCCATCCCCTATTCCCAATTCCTTCACCTCCGCTGCATCTGCTCCCAGGATGAGGCATTCCACTCCCGTACATCTCAGATGTCCTCGTTTTTCAAGGACCGCAAATTCCCACCCACAGTGGTCGAGAACGCCCTCGACCGTATCTCCCACATTTCCCGCAACTCATCCCTCACCCCCCCTCCCCGCAATAACAACCAAAACAGAATGCCCCTCGTCCTCACGTACCACCCCACCAACCTCCGGATCCAACGCATCATCCTCCGACACTTCCGCCATCTGCAATCCGACCCCACCACCAAAGACATTTTTCTCTCCCCACCCTTATCTGCTTTCCGGAGGGATCACTCTCTCCGTGACTCCCTTGTCCGCTCCACACTCCCCTCCAGCCCCACCACACCCGGCACTTTTCCCTGCATCTGCAGGAAGTGCTACACCTGCCCCTACACCTCCCCCCTTACCTCCATCCCAGGCCCCAAGAAGACTTTCCACATCAAACAGATGTTCACCTGCACATCTGCTAATGTGGTATACTGCATCCACTGTTCCCGTTGTGGCCTCCTCTACATTGGGGAAACCAAGCGGAGGCTTGGGGACCGCTTTGCAGAACACCTACGCTCAGTTCGCAATAAACAACTGCACCTCCCAGTCGCGAACCATTTCAACTCCCCCTCCCATTCCTCAGACGACATGTCCATCCTGGGCCTCCTGCAGTACCACAACGATGCCACCCGAAGGTTGCAGGAACAGCAACTCATATTCCGCTTGGGAACCCTGCAGCCCAATGGTATCAATGTGGACTTCACAAGCTTCAAAATCTCCCCTCCCCCTATCGCATCCCAAAACCATCCCAGCTCATCCCCGCCTTCCTAACTTGTCCTTCCTCCCACCTATCCCCTTCTCCCATCTCAAGCCCCACCTCCATCTCCTACCTACCAACCTCATCCCTCCCCCTTGACCTGTCCATCCTCCCTGGACTGACCTATCTCCTCCCTAACTCCCCACCTACACTCACCTTTACTGGCTCCATCCCCGCCTCTTTAACCTGTCTGTCTCCTCTCCACCTATCTTCTCCTCTATCCATCTTCTATTCGCCTCCCCCTCTCTCCCTATTTATTTCAGAACCCCCTTCTCCTCCCCCATTTCTGAAGAAGGGTCTCGGCCCAAAACATCAGCCTTCTTGCTCCTCTGATGCTGCTTGGCCTGCTGTGTTCATCCAGCTCTACACCTTGTTATCTCTAATGCCACCATTAATGTGGATTCAAACATTCCGGTCATCATGGCACATTTAAATATTCTAATCATGCAAACCTTAGCACATGGTCACTGGGGCAGCCAGAATTAAGGGAAGTGTGTAACAGGACCTCCAGCAGGTGGTAGCTAACACTGAGCAGGGGAGCTGAGCAGTTCACTGGGATCCCCAGCAGTGACAGCGATGGTGACTGAGGGTAGCTGGAGAAGTCAAATGGGCCTTCACTGGAAACTTACTTTGGTGGAAGGCAGGCAGATGGAAGAGGAGCCATTTGAAAAAGGATTGTTCAGCCTATTGTAATCTAGGCTATGTTCCATGTAAATACTTCCTTGTTTATCCTTAATTTCCCTGCCTGTTTGAAATGGTCTAATGTCTTTGGAATAAAGTATCTGCTTCATAATCTTTGAGCCTTCTGTGGGTTGGGACTTCATGGTACATTATCTTGGAAACATATTACCTGCCCTTTATCAGCATTAATTCAAAATCCTGGAACTGCCCAGTAAAATGGTACAGAAATTCTTTACCACACAGACTGCAACTGTTCAAGAAGACACATCACCACCATCTTATCAAGTGCAATCAGGAAAGGGCAATAAATGCTGTCCTGTTTGTGACTCCAATATCCCATCAATGAATAAAGAAAAGACATTAAGGTTTGATTAAGAGAAGGAGCTTTCTTGGAACAATCCCACATTTTGTTGCTAAGGACACCATTCCTACACCGCCGTGAGGGCAGGATGCTGGAACTCTCTCCTTGATAGCACTGTGGGAGTAATTTCATCATGTGGACTGTAACTGTTCAGGAAGGCATCTCTCCATCAACTTCTCAAAGGTAGACTACAGATGGGCGATAAATGCTGGTCTTGCTGGTGATGACCTTATCTTTGAATAAGTGAAAACTTAAGTAACAGAGCCAATAATAAATCTCTTGAGTACCACAGAACCGCTGGATCAGTTGATTTCGAAGGCCATTAAGATAATTAACTTAACAGAATGGTAAAATTCAGACAGCTGCAAACCATGAAAAATAGTGCAATTGCAGTCAATCCATCAGATGGACAAAGACTGCAATTAATGTACAGTTACTATTTTGGGACTCGGAACCTGCTTTTTGAAGCTTAGTTTACCATCCTGCAACTTTGGAGAAAATCAGCTCATTTGTAACTTGGAATACTTTATATTGCTTCAGTTATGATCCGACTGCAATCTATGCAAAGTTGATGTGTTGTGTTGCATTCTACCCTAAGCAGCTTCACATTCAAAACATAAGCTGGAAATTCAATTGGCTTATTGTATTCACGTCATAGACTGAAAGGCTACAGAATCCATAGCGAGGCATTGAAGATTGTCAGTTTAGCAATGGGGTGGCACACTGGTTAACACTGCTGCCTCATATAATCATAGAATCCTTAAAGTGTGGAAACAGGCCATTTGGCCCAACAAGTTCATGCTGCCCCTCCAAAGAGCATCCCACCCAGACCCATTCCCCTAATTTCCCATGTCTAACCCACCTAAGCTCCACATCCCTGAACACTACGGACAATTTAGTACGGCCAATCCACCTAGCCTACACATCTTTGGACCATAGGAGGAAACCCACGCAGACACGGGGAGAATGTGCAAACTCCACACAGACAGTCACCCGAGGCTAGAATTGAACCCAGGTCCCTGGCACTGTGAGACAGCAGTGCTAACCACTGAGCCACCGTTCCACTCTCATGCTGCCAGGGACCTGGGTTCGATGCCACCATTGGGCAACTGTCCGTGTGGGTTTTCAGGGTTACTCTGGCTTTCTTCCACAGACCAAAGATGCATGGCTTAGGTGGATTGGCCATGCTAAATTGCCTAGAGTGGTCAGTGATGTGCAGATTAGGTGGATTAGCCATGGGAAATCAGGGTGACGTCTGGATGGGATGCTGTCTGAAGGGTTGGTGTGGTGTGGACTCGAATGGCCTGCTTCCACGCTGTAGGGATTCTTTGATGATCTTATAATGTAAGAACGCTGAAAAGGAGCAAGGCAAAGTTTGACAAGGCAGGGATGGAAAAAAAAAATTATTCTGCATACGGAGATCAGAAGTAGGGGAAAGAAACTGAATACAGGGATCAGGATGCTTGATCGGTTTTGGTGAAGACAGCACACCAACTTTATGTTGCCTGCTAATTTGCTAAATTCCTGTATCTCTTAAAATAAGGTGCATTCTGATTCCTCCATTCTAGATGATGGCAGATCATTTGTAGACATCAGCAAACAGGCTACCAAATGGCTGGAGGCATCTCTTGATTCTTACATATCATCTAAAGCATATAGCTCTTAAAATGAGGTGGATTCTGACCACAGCCATTTGGAAAACAACAGTAAAACAGACGAATGCGACATATTGGCCTGGCTTGTATCATATGCTTCAAAATGGAGAGCCGGTACGACCAGTACATTTATTTCCAAGTATTACTGGTTTTTCCTTCTGGGGAGGGAGTCCAAATCGGTGGAATGAACTGTGTCATGATGAGGGAAAGCATATGCATCAAGTTTCTGTGACTCTGGGCTGGAAGCCTTGATAGACGGAATTAGATGGGTTTGTTTGCTATGGAGAAGAGAGGTGAGGGTGGTGGGCTGAAAATCACAGCCAGATCAGCCTTGATTTTGTCGATTGGCGAAGCAGGTTCAAGCGGCCTACTGCTGCTTCTAAGTCAAACATTCCCATGAGATAGAGAGGAGGAGATTGTGAATTATTCTCCGGTGTCTGGAGGCCAAGCAGACAGATTTTGAAAAGGCAGTGGAATCAGATCACTCAGGGTGTCAGACCCCACTGGGCTGGACTCAATTCCACATAAAGTTCAACAATGTCCCAGAATAGCCCAAGGTGAATGAATATAACTTCAAATGCCCCATTCAATTAATTACACCACCAGACTCCCACTAGCCTTAATGGGAATCCAGACTCTGTCTGAAATCATTCCTAACACAAATGAAGATGGTTATAGTTGCTGGAGACCAATCTTCTCAGCGACAGGATATCTCTGCAAGAGTTCCTAGAGTAACCTCCAAGGTCCAGTGATATAGTTGCTTCATGGAGGACTTTCTCTCAATCATATGCTCAGAAATGAGAATATTTGATGATGATTTGAACAGTATTCAGGAGCACTTGCAATTCTTCATATACTGAAGCAGTCCGTGTCCAAATGCAGTCAGACTTACATAGCACTCAAGCTTGGGTGATTATTTCCTTGACATTTCTCTCAATGTGTTCTACACCTTGGTGCAACTCCCTTGCCTTCTCTCTCCACAGGCGCCACCAGATTTGCTGAGTTTCTCCAGCACTTTCTGTTTTTATTTCAGATCTCCAACATTCGCACTGTTTTCCTTTTATTTGAGATCAAGCTAGAGCCTGCTAAAGTAAATAGAAGTGAGAGAGGATCCAGAGGAAATAAACAGAGCCAAAAGGGACTCATCAAACAAAGGCAGGTGCCAGGGAAAGGAAGGGGTACATATGCAGGGTTCTGCAAAACTGGATAACGTTCTGTGGACTGCAAGAGGAAATAATATCCAAAAGGGTTGGGATAAGCCATATAAAGCCTCAGAAAGTCAAAGGGCTAATCTCAGATGAAAACGAGTTAAAAATTTGAAAGACAGTCAGGGTACTTGAGCAGAAATAGGAAAGATTGAAGAAGACATATCCAAAAAGTGTTCAGCAGAGCCCTTCTATCCAGAATTAACTAAGGACTCAAAAAGCCACCCGAACGGGCAGGAGAATGTGGATGAGAAGTTGCCCAAATCTCTGCTGGCTGACCAAGAAGTGGGACTAGCCAGAACTGGCAGCAAAAGATGACCCAGCTTTGTTTCCTAATGAGCAAAAGGCAATGCAAGTTCATTTCCCGCAACTCATCCCTCACACCCCCTCCCCGCAATAACAACCAAAAAAGAATCCCCCTCGTCCTCACGTACCACCCCACCAACCTCCGGATCCAACGCATCATCCTCCGACACTTCCGCCATCTGCAATCCGACCCCACCACCAAAGACATTTTTCCCTCCCCACCCTTATCTGCTTTCCGGAGGGACAACTCTCTCCGTGACTCCCTTGTCCGCTCCACACTCCCCTCCAGCTCCACCACACCCGACACTTTTCCCTGCAACTGCAGGAAGTGCTACACCTGCCCCCATACCTCCTCCCTCACCCCCATCCCAGGCCCCAAGAAGACTTTCCACATCAAGCAGATGTTCACCTGCACATCTGCCAATGTGGTATACTGCATCCGCTGTACCCGGTGTGGCTTCCTCTACATCGGGGAAACCAAGCGGAGGCTTGGGGACCGCTTTGCAGAACACCTACGCTCGGTTCGCACTAAACAACTGCACCTCCCAGTCGCGAACCATTTCAACTCCCCCTCCCATTCCTCAGACGACGTGTCCATCCTGGGCCTCCTGCAGTGCCACAACGATGCCACCCGAAGGTTGCAGGAACAGCAACTCATATTCCGCTTGGGAACCCTGCAGCCCAATGGTATCAATGTGGATTTCACAAGTTTCAAAATCTCCCCTCCCCCTATCGCATCCCAAAACCAGTCCAGCTCGTCCCTGCCTCCCTAACCTGTTCTTCCTCCCACCTATCCCCTCCTCCCACCTCAAGCCGCACCCCCATCTCCTACCTACCAACCTCATCCCGCCCCCTTGACCTGTCCGTCCTCCCTGGACTGACCTATCCCCTTCCTAACTCCCCACCTACACTCACCTTTACTGGCTCCATCCCCGCCTCTTCAACCTGTTTGTTTCCTCTCCACCTATCCTCTCCTCTATCCCTCTTCTATCCGCCTCCCACTCTCTCCCTATTTATTTCAAAACCCCCTTCCCCTCCCACTTTTCTGATGAAGGGTCTAGGCCCGAAACGTCAGCCTCTCTGCTCCTATGATGCTGCTTGGCCTGCTGTGTTCATCCAGCCCTGCACCTTGTTGTCTCTAATATCAATATTGCATTATTTTACAACCAGAACAGCAAGTAAAGTCGATTTGAACATTGTTTTATTGTCCTGTAGCTTTAGAATTACATTTATGAACATCAAAGTTGCTAAATGGTGGGAGCAGAAATTTTGGTGACAGAGTGAAATATTATTTTGAAGATAGGCAATTATTATTCTAAGAACAGATTTACTTCTCATTTTTTCAATTCTCATCACCACCAATCTACATTCTTAACTTGACCATAGTGTTTGTCCAAGTGAGAGGAAGTGAAGACCATTCTATTTTACTTTGATTGTGACATTGAAGTAATTCACAGGTTCTCCCTTCTCCAGTTACCCTGAATCCCTCAGGAAGTGTGGTCAAGAAGGAGACTGACCTGATTGCAAATCTCGACCAGTGGTGTTCTGTACTATCCCAGGGAGGTACATATAACTTGCTATACAAATTCCTCCGTGGAAGCCGTTTGCTGCTTTGTTAGAATATCACAGAATCTGTATCCATGATGTGTCAGTTTTGGACTTGGGTGGACAAAGTCAGAAGTCACACAACACCAGGTTATAGTCCAATAGGTTTATCAGAAAGCACAAGCAGTTGGGGCAGCACTGTGACAATCACACACCTCTCTTTGTATTTATATTACTTTTGTATTATTTTTACTGGATTTGTCTTGCAGTCAACATACCACTTTCTATTGACCACTTACTGCCATTTGTTTGTTAGAAAATGATATTTGCCCACTCACATAAGTATATGAAAAAGGAACAAGTCATTCAGCTTCTCAAACCTGCCATTTAATAAGGTCACGACTAATCCAATCTCAAATCCACATTCCCTCCAACTCCAAGCTTTCACACTCTTGCTTAACAAGTACCTATCCACTTCTGCATTAAAAATACCCAAGGCCTCTGCTTCTGTTACCTTTCCAGGAAGAGAGAGATCCAAAGACTCATGACTTTCTGAGAGATAGAAAAAAACTCCCTTTGTCTCTGTTATAAATAGGCAACTCCTTATTTTTAACCAGTGACATATATAACTCTTGATTTTCCTGTGAAAGGAAATATCCACTCCACATCCAATTTCTTAAGACCATTCAAGATCTTATATGTTCAACCAAGTCACCTCATATTCTTTGAAACTCCAGGGGCACAAGTTTGAAACACCTTCTCTGAACTATTTCCCAATTACATTCATCCTTAAATAAAGTGACCAATAGTGTACACAATACTCCATTCTGGTTTCACTAGTGCCCTATGTAACAAAATAATCTTGCAACTTTTGTATTCAATTTCCCTTGCAATTAATTATGACATTCTATTAATTTTCCTAATTATTTTCTAAACCTGCATTTGAACCTGCTATGATTCCTACATTGGACACCCAGATACAGCTGTATCTCAGAGTTCCATAATCTCTCCCAATTTAGATAATATACCTTCTTTTATGTTACCGTCAGACCATGGGACCTCAATTTGTTATGGCTCAGATGGGATACCCCAAACTGTTAAGTTCCTGGATGAGGAAGCATGAGCTCAGTTCCCTTATTCACCCACTTCCTCAATTGATTGCGACAAGGTTAATTTAGAAACAGTCCCACCTTTTGTGGATGCCTTTCTGCCTGACCCAAATGAATTTTTTTTTAAAAGGAGCTAATTTAACCTGACTTCCTTGAACGGACATAAAGAGAGTTTATTAATTACTAATTGCAAGGAGAAATTGTTACACAACAACACACACACAGATAGAATTAAGAGGTGAGTTCAAATAGATAAAAATAAGGTAAAAGGATTTCAGTCTCTGTATGGTTCATGAAAAGAAGATAAGGTGATGGTGCGACTATTATTAGATGGCACTTGCAGCAATGATGTTGACTGTTGAACAGTTAACTTTAAGACTGTTGTGGTCTCAAATTGACAGAAATTGTGTTTTCTTGTTCATCTTGACAGTGATTGAATTCCAGCATGTACACAGGGAGAAAAATTCTTTATTTTTTTTTTACCTGCAGTGTAGGGTGTTTAAACTAGCTTCACTTAAATTTATGTGGCCCATATATCTTTCCAGTCCACACATGAGGACATCTGTTCAAAAACATACAAATTATTGTTTAATTCAGATTTTAATGCCATTTTTTGTTTGTTCCAGGAGTTTAAAAAGGAAAGGTGGCTCTCTGCTGAGAGTAGATAGCAATCAGCCTCTTTGTTATCCCTTGAGTTTCCTCTTGTTTGATGCTTCTCTGACAGATTACAGGTATGATATTTCATAGGCTTCGCAGAGGATTTTTCCAGACTGTGATTGAATTTACAACAACTTTTAAAATGTTTCTGTAGCATTTCTTTAACAACAAAACACTTCTTAGAATTAAAAGCAAAAAAGAAAATGCTCGTTAAGTACTTCAAGGTCCTGATCCTGCCAAAATAGACAATTTTAGATATACCTATATTATATTTGCCTGAACTAGTGCGGCTCCAAAAAACAGTCAAGATGTTTGACACCATTTGGGACAAAGCAACCTGATTGATTGGCACCGTATCCACAAGCATCACCACTGATGCTCAGTAACAGCAGTATCCAATCTGTAAGATGTACTGCAGAAAATCACCAAGGCTTCTCAGACAGCATCTTCCAAATTTTTGACACTAGCACCTAGAAGGACAAGAGCAGCAGATACATGGGAACACCACCTTCTGCAAGATCCCCTCTAAGCCACACAACACCCTGACTTAGACATATGTCACGGTTCCTTCAGTGCTTCTGGGTCAAATTCCTGGATCTGCCTGATGCTTGGAGGATTGTAATGTGAAGAGAGGGTTGTTAAATTTATTTTATCTGTACCTACAGCACATGGACTGCAGAGATTTAAGAAGGCTGGTCCCCAACAAACTCTCAAGGGCAAATAGAGATGGGCAATACATTCCTGCCTAACCAGTGACCCCCACATCCTCTGAATGAATAATAAAAATGTCAGCTGCCAGGTGTTTATTTATCTATACAAATTGTAAAGCACTGAGACTTGTGCACTGACCCATGTGGCACACCCTTTGTTCAATCTTGCCAACCAGATAATGATATATTCATGCCTATTCTCTGTTTCCTGAGCATCTGCTTTTCCATGCCAATATGCTATCCTCTACCCACCATGCAAATATCTTTTTGGCTTGTTGGTCCTCCTGTTGAATATTCACAATGGGTAGCATGCCAGTCATGCTCAACCAGCCCATGTTTGCCAGCCTTGGGAAGGCATGTCCATCATTTGATGTGGTTTGTGAATTGGACATCATTTGTTAAATATTAAGCACTTTACTAAGGATTACATCAGAAACCAATTTAGGATAATCAGTCAGGCTCGCAGAGTGAAACAAGCAACTTACATGGACACACAGGACCCTGCTTAATGCAGGCCAAAGGATTTTGAACTTGCGAGATAACAAGGTGCAGAGCTGGTCGGATTGCAGATGGCGGAAGTGTCGGAGGATGATGCGTTGGATCCGGAGGTTGGTGGGGTTGATATTGTAGCTTTTCATGAAATGATTTATAGAACCCCTATCTGTCTACAAATAACTTTGCTTTCCACATTGTCTTGGACTATAAAATGTGCTGACTCATGCAAATACTTGACATATATTCAAGGATGTGCCATTTATCTATTTTGTTCTAACTAGTTTAAAACTTGCATATATGACTACGTGTTTTTTCACACAGCACAACTAGTTCTCCAGATAACACATTTGATTCCATAGCCTGTTTTCTAACTATTGTAAGAACATACAAACAAAGGCACAAATGTCTGTGTCGCCCTTTATCTAGTCTACTTGAACCTCTGAAAGTAGCTGAAGTGTAATGTCTTGAATGATGAGTAATCTTGATTCAATAAAATAATTGGAGCCTTTAAGTAGATGGATGATACAACTACAGGAAGTGAACTAATAGGATTGAAATTCAGCAAAGTGTTGCTCAGATTGTTGCATTGGTCACCTTGGTTACAGCCCAGCTCTGGATGCATTGCACTGGGCCTCAGTAATTCAAGTGAGATGGATATAATTCAATCTCTCATGTCAGAGATGAGTGTGTGGAGTGAGGACGTGGCAGTGCAAGGATTCAGGGTTTCCCATTGTGCAGAATATCACTAACCACATGCATGGCACACTGAGTGTCACTGGTAAGATAAGATAACCATAATGTACACTTCATTTGCAAGAGATCTGTTCAAAGCCAAGGATCCAGACTAAGTGTTGTGAAGGTCACTGCTCAATATCCTCACAGCATTTACAATGTCTTTATTCATTGACAGTCTGTGATGCCAGTATCATTTGCACCACTACAAGAAACCAAATGGGAGCCACTGGGCAACATTGACAAGTAGGCTCATAACCCCAGTGCACAACCCACAACCACAGCAGCAACATGCCTTCAACATAGAAGGTAACACAAAGGAAATACTTCCAAGCCAAATTAGTAAAACAAGATTGTGGCTAATTGCAGGCAAACATCAATTAACCACTCTTGTGCATTCCCCCAGTGCCTATCTTATGTTTGCTGTATCTATAGAATCCCTATTGTGCAGAAAGAGGCCATTCAGCCCATCAAGTCTGCAATAACCCTCCCGCCCAGACCAAATCCACCAACCTATCCCTGTAATCCCAGATTTTCCATAGCTAATTCATCTAACCTACACATCCCTGGACAATTCCAAACAATCTAGCACAACCAATCCATCTAACACACAAATCTTTGGGCAGTGAGAGAAAACCAGAGCAAACTCATGCAGACACAGGGAGAACGTGCAAACTCTGCACAGACAGTCGCCCAAGGGTGGAATCAAACCCAGGTCCCTGGCATTACAAGGCAGCAGTGCTATTGATTGAGCGAACTTGCTGCCCCGTTTCCTTGCCCAAGTACACAGTGTGATTGTTGTGGTTGGATGGGCAATGGAAGGCTGTTGACTCTCAGTGGGGGAGATTGCAGATGGATTTGCAGAATGATCTTAAGTACCTCAATAACAAGAAAACCTGGTGTCAGGCTGCAGCAGCGGTCTGGGCTGCTTCACCCGATGGGCAATTGAAGAAGCTCTGGTGGAAAGGCAACAGTGACAGGATAAATGCTCTCTTCTTGATGATGACAATGGCTACATGGAACAACTCCTCCAGGTGCCTCAGCATCTAGCAGAGGAGTAATGCTTTGCTTGCTGTGAAATCATGAAAGCCCCTTTGAATGCTGATATCCCTACTCAGGGTGGTAGCAATCTGAGAATGCATGGCAAAAAAGCTCAGCTTAGGTGCAGCTAGTCTAAGCTTCCGTGGAAGTAAATAAGCATGCAATGCAGAACTCTGAGATTCCACTAGGGTGCATAGATGTTGTCAGGGATAAAAGCCTTGCTTTATGAGGAGAGATTAAGATCTAATTGAGAAACATAAGGTGCTAAAAGGGATCAACAAAGTAGACATAGAGTGAATAGTTCCCTTTGTGAGACAATCTAGAACGAGAGGTCATATTTTGAGAATAAGGGGAGCAGATTTAAAACAGATTGGAGGAGAGATTACTTCTTTCAAAGGGTCATGAATCTGTGGCATTCACTATCCTAGAGTGTAGTGGATGATGGAACACTGTATAAATTTAAGGAGGAGGTGGACAGATTTTTAATTTGTGATGGTTTGAAAGGTTATGGGGAGCAAGCAGGAAAGTGGAGTTGAGGCCAAGTTGACATCAGCCATAATCATAGTAAATGGTGGAGCAGGATCAAGCGACTGAATTGCCTATTCCTACTGCTAGTCCCTATGTTCTTGTATTGGGTAGATTCTGCTTGAGTTACAATGAAAGCTGCAAACTTTGCCATCAAATGCTGGATCTTTGTTGGGTCTTCAGAGGTTCTAATGGAGTTAGTTATCTCTTCCTCACTGGAAAGGATGAGTACTGTCTCTGCATCAAATCAAGTTGGTACCTGACCTCTCCATGTGCTCCTTGGTTTTACCCACTGGCTTTCTGCAATGTCTGCCAATGAACAAAGTATTTCATCAAGTAAACCTTTTCCTTAGGCCACTCCATCAAATCTGTCATTTAGGTTGTCTGCTGCAGAACTCAAGTGTAACCTTGTTCCTTGCACTTACTGGATATTTCCCACTCATGACCAATGCAGATCCTCTCTCGCAACTGTCCACCAAAAGATGAGTAGTGGCAGTACCTGAGCTGGTGGCTGTATGTGTGAGAATGAGTGATAGTTCTTTCTCATCACTGTCTTCCTACTCTTACATCTCTTCCTCTTCCTCCACTGCCTGGCTAAATTGTGGTTATTTGTTATCTGAAGGTACAAAGGAAGAATGATAGGGTTGTGGTGAGGGAAAGCAAGAAAGTTTATATCATCTTCAGTTTGTAAAACAGAAGAGGTTGTGGTTGAGAAGGAATTGGGATACAAGGATCATAAGTATGAGAAAACAGTCACCTTGCACTGCATCATTGACCTTGATCTCAGCACTAGCCAGTCCAGGAATGCTTAGCACTGTCTCCTCCACTGGGTACCAGCATACAGACATGCCTGTCCTCTAATGCTTAGCTTCTACTGCACTGGTTATGAAGCACCATGTCCAGTATTGGACACTAATGTTAGATAAACAAACTGGCTGCCTAGCACAACAAGATTTCAGTTGGAGGGCACTCGGTAAAAAACAAACACTAAGAGATGACATTCTTTATTATCTGTCTTAAGTAAGTGGTCTCTTATTCTGAGATTATGCCATCTGGTCCTAAAGTCTCTCATAAAAGAAAACAATCTTGCTTCAACGACCCAGTGAAATCCCTTCAGAAGGTCTCATATATCTCGAAGTACTTGCTTACTAATAACCTGCTGGCTGATGTTCACTTTTGCGTTCTGACAAGACCACTCAGCTCCTGACCTCACTACAGTATTGGTTCATACATGGACAAAGAGCTGATCTCCAGAGGTGATAGTTGAGTAATGACCTCTGACACTATAGTCATATTTGATCAAATGCGGTATCAATGAGCCCTTGCAACATGAGATTAAATGGGAAAAGAGGGAAACTGTTTGGATACTGTTTGGAGTCAGGCCTAGCATGGAGAAAGATACTTGTGTTTGTTGGTGGGTCAGCTCAACTGCAGGACACAACTGCAATAATTTCTTAGGGTAGTAGGGATGTTCGCTGATAATTGCATAATGTTCACGAGCCATATAGGAGTTACTGAAGCAATCCATGTCCAAATGATGCAAGACCTGGAGCTGACAAGTGACAAAAGCATTTGTATCTTACGAGTTGCTAGGCAATGACAATCTTCAACAATAGAAAATCTAATCATCACTCCTTCACATTCAATGGTGTTACATTTGCTAAGCCGTCTGCTATCACCAGCCTGGGGGATTACCATTGACCAGAAACCATACCAGACCAGTCATGTAAATACAGTAGCCAAAAGAGCAGTTCAGAAGTTAGGAGTCTGCAGCAATTAACTTATCTTCTGACTCCCAAAGCCTGTCCAACATCTACAAGCCACAAATCAGAAATATGATGGAATATGCCCCACTGGTCTGGATGAGATTCAATAACACTCAAGAAGCTTGACACCATCAAGGACCAAGTGGCCCACTTGACTGACACCATATCCACAAACATCCATTCACTCTACCATCACTGGCTGAGCAGCAGCAGTGTATACTATCTACAAGATGCTCAGTACCACTTCTGTGGTGATTGTGATTTTGCTGAGTTCCTCCCTTCTTTCACTTCCTGATTTATACCTGCTTCTGAGATGCTCCTTCTATCCTCGATAGTGAAGACTGATGCAAAGTACCTGTTCAATTCATCTGCCATCTCCTCATTTACCATTATGAATGGTCCAGTCTCACATTCTAAAAGACTAGCATTCATTTTAACTCTCCATTTTTTTCAATTATTTAAGAAATGCTGGTTTTGTATAACTTTCTCTTGAGTTGTTTTGGTAACACTTTGCTTTTTTTTTCATTCTATCCAGTCTTCTGACCTGCACTTATCTTTGCATACTTATAATTTAGATTTGATATTCTTTTTAATCTTCCTGATTAAGCAAGGATAACGCATCCCTCCCTTGCAGTTTTCTTTCACTCTTTAGAATGTGCGTATTGCTGTAAAAAAGAAATGTTTTTTGAAGATTTTCAACACGTGCTCCTCAGAGCAATTCACAAGAATACCAATTTAAGGGGAAAATTAACATTTTTACTGTCTGTGAGGACTCTGATTGTTAGAGCTGTTACCATGGAGAATGCAAAAGTTCGCAATTCTTGAAAATTAACTGCCAGGCTTTATTTTCATTTGAAAGTACGCAAGTCCATTCTGATTGATCA
Organism: Rhincodon typus; assembly: GCF_021869965.1. NCBI lineage: Eukaryota > Metazoa > Chordata > Chondrichthyes > Orectolobiformes > Rhincodontidae > Rhincodon > Rhincodon typus. The sequence continues at coordinate 112,020,393 of NC_063334.1, forward strand.
AGGCATTGCTCTGAGGAATAAGCCAGTGTTTGGGGCCATTTTTTGTACAAATAGCTGTAGATGCATACACCCTGCTGTTAGGGAGTGAGTTCTAGGATTTCCAGAACCCAGCCACAATGAACGAATGTGAGATAGCTCCAAGTAAGGATAGTGTATGTCTTGGAAGGGAACTTGCAGATCATGATGTTTCCATGCATCTGCCATCCTTGTAATTCTAGCTATTAGAGTTTGTAGCTTTGGAAAGAAAGATATGGTAGACTTGATTTAAAATTGGTAAAGAAAACACGAGGAATTCTTGTAATATACTGTTTGGTCTGCTGAAAATTGAAAAGACAGTTCAATATGTCAAGTTGTTTGTCAAAGCTACTGATAACCCATCTGAGAAAGAATTTTCCAGCACTTGACATTAAGGGAAATAAAATGTTCGATGTGGCAAAGATACTGAGTAACATTATGAAGCATAAAAAAACTTCTATTTGCCTCTTCCTCTCAAGGAGATAAAATATTTCATGTTTGTATGTAGAACATGGTGCTGGAATCTATCTAAGAGAAATTGAAAAATAACTTCGTGTAACTGCAATACCTCAGGTTCCATGAAGTTATAATGGTGTTTTTTCACTGTTTGCCCTTGTATGAATCTAACTGATTAATTGTCCTTGGTAGTCATTGTTGAAGTAGATGAATTATTCTATTTAGAGTTACCGTCATTTGTCTCGCCCACGGTTCAATGATCATTGACACAACATTTCCCTTATCTGAAATAATGAGATAATTTTGCACTCTTCACAATCATTTAAAAAGATAAATACAAGTACCCTTAAGAATGCAGGCTGTACATGTCGATACCCTTGTCACTTTATCAATCACCCTTTCTTAAATCTAAACTACTTAAAAAGGCCTCAATTCCTTTTCACAGAGCACTATTTCAACTCTTATAAACATGTTTGCAACTTTGAGACATCATCTTCCTCATCAAATTCTGTCACCAATAATTTGTGAAGATGTGCATTGTATTTGCGATCATTTAAGCGGTACTTGAAAATGGTGCCTTAGACAGGTTTTGTACATTCAGAGATTTTGTTTTTACTGTTGCATGTATCTTCCAAGGGTGGACCAACCATTATGAAGGATTTTTAGGCACCAAGAGAAAAAATATATGCTTTGATCACTGGATTTGAGTGGTGGTAAATTTATCACAGAATGTCGTTTAGTTGATACTTCTAGTGAAATTATAAACCTGTTATTCTCTGTTACATGTAAAATTTAAATTAAAATACTAACCAGAGGATATTTTAGGCTGCAAATATTAACACCACCATTTTTAAGCAGCAAGGAAGTGATTGTGTAACTCAGCCATCTATCAGACCTCCAGACCGCACACTGTAAGTGATGGAATTGAATTCTTGAAAAACATAGTAACATAGGAGTAGGCCATTCAGTACACAGCTTGAATTTAGTGACTATCCAGCAAGCATTGCACTTTGCTGGGAAAGAAAATCAGCCTGATTTTCTCAGGAGGTGTTGCTGTTCTTATTCATCTAGTCCCTTTTTAAATAGATAATGTGGACTGTTTGCTATTTGTGGACTCTATTTTGCTGAGTAAATAGACTTTGCTGTGAAACAGACTATTGTCTATCAGACCTGCCCTACCTTTGACTCATTTCTTGACATAGGGGTGTCAATGAATAGTCTGAGCATTTTATGTTCACAGTTACATTATCACTGCACATGATGGACAGAGCAATTCTTTGTTAATTGGTCTAATAGAAAGTGCTTTACTTTGTCTCCTTTATGCAGTCTTAAGGTTCATAATGATACTCCTGGATCCCAAATAAAACTTTTCCTTAGTAAAGTACACAAAAAAGTAGGTAAGCAAAAACTAGTCAACATTTGAAAATTGTACTTTAGTTGGGTCTGACGAGGCAGTGTTGGTTCTGAGCTAGCTCAGAACTTGTACATAGATGGACTTCTCTTTAAGCTCTACTTTTTCATTTCCTTGTATTCTTAAACAATCAAAATGACGCCAGATTTGGATGACAAATGAAAGCTTTTCATTGTATTTTGTTGTATTTCGCTGTAAAAATACACGCGATAATAAATAAATCATTCATTTAAATAATATAAGATCAGGAGGAGAACAAGGAAAGATTAGAAGGCTTCCTTTGTAATATGTTGAGAATTGCTGGGGCATGGAATATTGTACCAGAAATGGAAACCAGTGATGTAAACAGAATCAAAAATAATTTTTAAAAGTGAGGTGGATAAATGCTTGGCAAAGAAAAATATTAGAAAACGATGCAGCAAAAGTGAGGAAATTAGACTAAGTGGATAATTACCAAAGACAGCTTAGACCATTTTCAAAAAATCAAAAGCCTCCTTCTGTCCTGTGAAGTTCTATGTAAGGGTCTTGACTAATCAGACCAAATGAGCTCAAGCGTTTATTTAATTTTATGATATCTGCACCCTGGCTCAAGAGAACCTATTTAAATAAATGTTGTATTCAGAAGGCCTGCTGCAGAGTGCAAATATGGATCTTGGACATTTTGCTCAGCGGTAGTTAATCCCTCTGTGTTTCATTACATGTACTCTCAATTTTCTTTCCTTCTCCCTAATTTTTATGAATCTCACAGTCCACACCAAATCCCAAGAAGTTTAATTTAATTAGAAGCATTTTGTAAGACTTTATCAAAAGCCTTCTGCAAGTTGAAACAAACTTTAACATTGTAAATATCCCATTTGTATTTTATTCAGAAAGCCCCCAAAGATATCCAAGGGAACCAGCCATCTTGGATGCCTCTCCTAAATGCACACTGACTTTTGCTTTTAAAGCTATCGCTTTTAGTGTACTCCTCCAACATACTCCTTGGTATATGTTCCCTCATTTGACCCAGTATCGATTTAGGCTTAATAAGACTGTACCTATTCGAGTCTCATTAACATCGAAAACATAGAAGATAGGAGCAGGAGGAGGCCATTCGGCCCGTTGAAACTTCTTCACAATCATGACTCATTGCCCAACTCAATAGCCTGATCCTGCTTTCTCCCCGTAACCTTTGATCCCATTCGCCCCAAGTGCTACATCTAGTCACCTCTTGAATACATTCAATGTTTTGGCATCAACTACTTCCTGTGGTAATGAATTCCACAGGCTCACCACTCTTTGGGTGAAGAAATGTCTCCTCATCTCCGTCCTAAATGGTCTACCCTGAATTCTCATGCTGTGACCCCTGGTTCTGGACAAATCCCCCGTAAGGAACATCCTCACTGTGTCTACCCTGTTCTTTTTTATTAACTAAAAGTCATATGTAAATTTGCTTCCAATCTTGCACTACCTGCACGGTTCTCATTATTCAATCTTTTATTAATCTAGCCACTGCCATAAAGAATCCTACTCTTGGACATGTGATAACTATATTGAATGTAGAATAGTTTAGACAAATGAACTTACAATAATGCAACAAATCAAGTCAGAAGAGTAAAACCAGAGGAGATCTATTTATTCGGATTGTTATCAGGATTAGATGGTGGTGTGGAATTCGAAATGCAATTAGATCAGCCATGGTCTTATCGAATGGCAGAGCAGAGTCAGATGGTCTATGTCTGCATGAATGTTGTAAGTTTGTGTCATGGGAAATTCAATTTAAAACAGAAGCTGAGGAAAAAAAATCATTCAAGCAAGAAATGCCTGGGGTAATATGAATCGGCTCGAGGGAAAATCGTTACAGGCTTCCAAATAAAATTAGATGTGATACCGGGCAAGTTAGAGCAAGGAAGATGTGAGCTTTGCTGAGAAAGATGGCTTTTTCTTGTTCTCAACTCCCCTGGTCTTCTTTCTGCAGCTGCTAACGTTGAAATAAAAGAAAGGAAGGAACAGCAGTACCAGTAACCTGCGGTCATCCATTTAGCTTCAGCGTTAGCTACAAAGCACAGCATCTGTAACATGTAATTATTGCTCCTGTTCAAGCATAAATGGCATATGTGACCAACACCAACACTCCTGGGAACCAGCAGTGCAAAAAATTCCTATCCATTCAATTGCTGGCACACAGAACACTGTCCGCAAGTTGCTCAAGCTACTTAATATGCAATCTGAATAGTATCTGGGTACCATACCAAAAACAATTTTGGTTGATGTTGATTAAAGGTGGGTTGCTCTGTATCAGATTTGATGAACTATAAGTGAAAATACATCAAATTCGGTTAGACCAAAAAATTGGGGAGAAATCATACAATTTTGTTAATGTAAATAGAAAGTAAAATTGATTGCCGATTATATACAAGGCATGTCCTATCTTCTAAAATATATGGATTCTGACATTAGGCTATGGGTGAATGCCTGCATTAAAAATGTAAAAAGGAATTTGAGTCAAATGTTTTAATGGTTCATATTGCTGGTGTTTCATGGTCTCATTCTTTTTAAGGCAACAAATATTTTCTGTTGACATGTAGAATGCAGGGTGAGCAGGTCTCTCTGAAATATCAAAAGATTTTATTTCATTTAGCAAATGCAAGACTATTTTTTTCTAAATTTGCAGATGTGAAGGAAGGGGCTTGCCAATTCCTATCCTTTCTTATCACAATTGTCTAGAGCTCTAAATTGACATCTGAAACTCAACCATCTGGAGCAAATCATAGTTTATTTAAAGATCTCAGGGAGAAATTTTAAATAAGGAGAATAATATGCTGTTATCTGACAGAAATTTGTTGAAAATAAAACCCTCCAGTGCTATGCCAGCTGAACAAGGAGCTTTAGCGTAGAGATATTGTGTTATATGTAATGGTTGATGCATTTTATGCAGGAATAGTGTCCCTTTAGGAGGGGAGTCGCATGACCACTGGGAGTCCCATTGGTGAGTCATCAGCTAAGTTCAAGGGCTTGTTCAGAACTTATCTTGTGCTTTTATAGAGTGCACCTCTGAGGAATAAAACTTCCCTGTTGTGTTGTAGAGAATGAGTCTGTGCTCTCTTTGCTAATGTGCTACTCCAAACTTCTCAGATCCGATTTTCTTTAGGCGTGAGAATCAGCAACTGCTGATCAGCATCAAGGCAGCACCCCATTAAGCATGAATGTTAGCTTTAAGTGATTCTAGTTGCGCACAATGTTGTCCCCCAACTCTTGCGTCAAGCCAAGGGGTAGCACACTGAGCATGGGCTGAATGCAGAGATCAATGAATTGAACAGATTTCGTGAAGTTGATGCACTTTGTGTATTGCAATAAAAGGCTCAGATTAATTGTGTATTGTTTCCCTGTTCCCATTTTTCAGGGACTTTCCAACTTTGCATGCCCAAAGTCAACAAAAAGATTTTGTTCATTCAAGCAAAAGTTAATGATTATTTCCAGAAGTAACCGTTTTCATATTTTGGATTATAAATGTAAATTTTGCAGAAGTGTTTTCTAAGCTGATAGAGTTTTGATCCTTATACAGTTAAACCGAGCTTTGCTATTTTGAAGGGCAGCAGAATGTTATGTTATTTCCTTTCTCTCTGTCCATATTGCTCTGGTTCGACCTTTCAATCTAGCGAAAAAATTGGGATGTGCTTCACATTTTTTTCAGTTGACTCCTTTTCATGGTGCGAATGTGCTTTGGGTGATGAACTGTTCCATCCAGACTGGCTTATCACAGGAATAAAACCAGCCAGCCTGATCCTGAAGGAACCATTACATGATGGTCAGGTTTCCTATATCCATCAGGTTTTTTTATATAGGCAAATAATTATTTTATCCTCACTGACCAGCTGAGCCTCATTTCACAGCCTGAGAATTTGCTTCAACACGTCTCTCTCTCTCTCTCACCTTCTCCACTCACCCTAACACCATGAAAGTTCTGATTGCTGTTCTCGGGATCACACATGTAGCTGATCTGGTAAAGTGAAAGCAAGAATAAGCAGCAGATAAACAAGGAATGGAATGTAGTATAACACATATTCCAAACATTATTTAAGGATCACCATGGCTATTGCATGTGCCGTACCTGATATATTGCAATTTTAACAGTCAATTAAAAGAAATTGCTTATTCTCTCTGAAGGAATTAATGCCGTGCTAGCCTTGTTCTGCAGGTTTCAGTCACTCGCACACGATGAATAATGACCGTTTGTGCAACACTTAGAAGCTGAACTGGCCTCTCTGATATTGTAGCACAACAAGAAGTCAAAGGCTTCAAGGAAGGTAAAGAAAATCAGCAAGAAATAATACATCTTTAAAATCTGTCACAAACAGGATTGCATTTCTGTCTTCTTGACGAATTTACAATGTCATAAATGTTACAAGGTATGAGTGAAAAAAGGTGAAGGAAAGGAAGGACGAGCATTTTTCACATCCCCAGACATCGCACAGTACTTCACAATCAATGAATTATTTTCAAAAGGCAGTCACAGCTGTTCTGCTGTTTGATCTGAATGTTTCTGAAGATAATGGGGCATAAATTCATCTTGGTCTGCAGCACAAAGCAATCGATAGTGAATTGGAAACCTATTTTCGCACTCTATCCAACCTTCTTTTCCATTGGCTTCAATTGACCTGCACTAAAGTCGGATTTGAATTTATACCACAATCTCCTTCTACTTCTGCACCCAACTAATTCTGCTTCATCAAGAAATTCAATTCAGATACAGTGACTGCTGCAGGACTCGACTGAGCCAATTTCTCAATTACCTAGTGATCTGGCAGCCTCATGTTTCCAGTACCCATATTAGGATATAGGCCTTATTGATCATTCTTTAAAATCTGTGAATGTTAATTTTAGTCCAGTGTGCCAGCAGTTTCCTGATATGTGGTTTTAGCAGCGGAGATTTTCCATCAACAGCAGACGTTCCAACCGTGCTCAACCTCATTAACTCAAATGTTGTGTATTACAAAAATCCCTGACCTGTGTGATGTAAACTGTAGAATTGCTATGTACGATTTTTGATGTTAGCTGCTGTAAACTTTAATTCCTGGCTCTGAGTTGTAATTTTCTTTTTCTGTATTTCTGAAGTTAGTAGTTAACTTGTTAAGTATTCCTGTAACAGTATCAATTTCTTATCAAAACCATTTTTGAAACCTGGCCATAGAGAGAATGGGTTTTAGGCAGTAATAGACTTTTGTTTATTTTAGAGTGTTTGTGACCCAGTGTGATAAATAATGGGACCTCAGAGGTTTGTTAGAAAGCATTGGAATGTTCCTTTAAACCTAAAGGAATTATCTATAATTGAGAGATTTTTAGTTTCATTCATAACTTTGAAGTGTGAAGACCTTGGATCAGAATAGCTGGATAGAGCAGAGCAGGGAAGGACACTTAGTGAGCTAGGTCATTGGATTGAGCAATTAGTGTTAGTCCCAGACCAGAAGTGTAGGGATAAAACCCCAGGAGTGGATATTTAAGTTGAGTACATTCAAGCTCAAGTGTATGATAACTCCAGGAAGAAGTTATGCCATTCCAATTTAAAATTTGAAGTCACTAGCAAACTTAAACCAAAAAAGGTGTTAGATACAGAGACTCTGATATGAGTATTATATGAGTCTTGAATATTGCATCAGGGGTGATTTGGGTAGCATATTAATCTATTTTGTTTCTTTTCAATATATAACGGAGTGTTTTCGGATTAATGGGATTGTACATGCGTGGTGTGTTTAAAATCTTTAAATTTGTATTATACTCAGATAGTTTGGATTATTCTGTTTTGTCCACGTTCTTTTTGCAATAAGCTTCCACTTTGTGGATAAAGCAAAATCTGCAGCATTGCATTGTTCTGGCTGTGTGAGAGATCACTTTGTTAAAACCCAAAGATTAAAAAAAATCTAACAGACCAGGATCCTGTCTGGGATCTGAATTACTCAATAATCTTTATTCATTGACAGGGTGTGGGCACCGCAGCCTATGCCAGTATTCATTGCCTAGAGGGCAGTTGAGTTTGTTTTGGGTCTGGAGTCACATATAGGCCCGAATAGATAAGGATGCCAGTTTCCTTCCCTAAAGGCCATTAATGAACCAGATGGGTTTTTCCTGACAATTGACATTGGTTTCCTGATCATCGTTAGACTTTTAATTTCAGGTTTTTGTTGAATTCAAATTTCAAATGATCAGAGGTATAAATAGAGTGGACAGCCAGAGACTTTTTCCTAGGGTGGAGATAGCTATTACGACGGGCCATAGTTTTAAAGTGAGTGGAGGTAGATATGGGGAGACATCAGAGGTAGATTCTTTACTCAGAGAGTGGTAGCGGCGTGGAATGCATTGCCGGAGAGGGTAGTAGAGTCGGCCTCGTTAGGGGCATTTAAGCGGCTATTAGATGGGCATATGGATGATAGTATAAGGTAGGGGTGGAGGTTAGATAGACCTTAGGTTTAGGGTAAAAGTTCAGCACAACATCATGGGCTGAAGGGCCTGTATTGTGCTGTACTGTTCTATGTTCACCCTCTGCCATGGTGGGATTTGAACCCGGATCCCCAGTCCATCACCTGGGTCTCTAGATTAATAGTCTAGCAAAAATACCACTAGGCTTTCACCTCCTCTTCTTCACGTCATCTGCTGAGATCATAAAACTGGAAGCTTTCTTCACCCATTATCATTCAATGTTGTGAAAGAATGAAAACAACAACTTGCAATTAAATAGTGCCTTTTACATCTGTGGACCATCCCATGAGGTGTTGCTTAACTAATCAATGTACATGATTTTCTTTAATATTCTTTCATAGAGTCATACAGCATGGAAACAGACCCTTCAGTCCAATACATCTATACAAACCTAATCCCATTTACCAGCATTTGGCCCATATTTCTCTAAATTTCATGGAATGTGTGTACCATTTACAAGACCAGTATTTCTTGCTCATCACTAAATAACTAGCTACATAATGGGTTACCTTCAAAAGAAGAAATGATTCTGGACAGGATGTGATACATTCCCTCAAAAGAGGAACACAGGGCAAATAAACCCAGAGTATAAAAGGCTGCTGCATAAAATAAAGGTGCATGACATTACAGGTAATGTATTAGCATGAATAGAGGATTGGTTAACTAACAGAAAACAAAGTGTGGGAATACATGGGTGTTTCTATGGTTAGCAATCAGTGGCTAGAGATGTGCCTCAGAGATCACTGTTGGGACCGCAATTGTTTACAGTTTACATTCATGGTTTAGAGTTGGGGACCATGTGTACTGTGTCAAAATTCACAGATGATGCTAAAATGAGTGGTAGAGCAAAGTGTGCAGAGGACACTGGAAGTCTGCAGAGGGATATAGATAGGTTAATTGAGTGGACGAGGGTCTGGCAGATGGAGTACAATTTTGGTAAATGTGAGGTCATCCATTTTGGTGTGAATAACTGCAAAATGGGCTATTATTTAAATGGTGAAAAATTGCAGCATGCAGAGGGACCTAGATATCCTTGTGCATGCAAAAAATGTTGTTTTGCGGGTGCAGCAGGTAATAAAGAAGGCAAATGGAATATTGTCTTCTATTGCTAGAGGTATGGAGTTTAAAGGCAGGGAAGTTATGCTGTAGCTATATAGGGTGCTGATGAGGCCACACCTGGAATACTGTGTACAGTTTTGGTCTCCTTACTTGAGAAAGGATGTACTGGCACTGGAGGGAGTGCAATGGAATTTCACTAGGTTGATTCTGGAGTTGAGAGGTTTTGCTATGGAGGAGAGACTGAGTAGACCGGAACTATATTCATTGGAATTTGGAATAATGAGAGGGGATCTTACAGAAACATATAAAGTTATGAAGGGTATCAATAAGATAGAAGCAGGGAGGTTGTTTCCACTGGCGGGTGAAGTAGAACTAGGGGAAATAGCCTTAAACTAAGGGGGAGCAATTTAAGACCGAGTTGAGGAGGAACATCTTCAACCAAATGGTTGTGAATCCGTGGAATTCCCTGCCAACTGAAGCAGTTGAGGCGACTTCATTGATTGTTTTTAAGGCAGAGATAGATGGATTTTTGAACAGTAAAGGAATTAAGTGTTATGGTGAGTGGGCAGGTAAGTGGAGCTGAGTCCACGAAAAGATCAGCCATGATCTTATGGAACAGCAGAGCAGGTTTGATGGGCCAGATGGCCTACTCCTGCTCCTATTTCTAATGTCCTAATATTCTCTCAATTGGGTGGCACAGTGGCTCAGTGGTTAGCACTGCTGCCTCACAGCACCAGGGACTTGGGTTTGATCCCACCCTCGAGCGACTGTTTGTGTGGAATTTGCACATTCTCCCCGTGTCTGCATGGGTTTCCTCCAGGTGCTCCGGTTTCCTCCCACAGTCCAAGAATGTGCAGATTAGGTGGATTGGCCATGCTAAATTGCCGCTAGTGTTCAGGGATGTGTAGATTGGGTGAGTTATAGGGGGATGGGTCTGGGTTGGATGCTCTGAGGGTTGGTGTGGACTTGTTGGGCCGAAGGGCATGTTTCCACACTGTAGGGTTTCTACGTGAAAAGGGAGTTAGAAATTAATGTGCAGAAGAACTAGTGTGCTTGTCACAGAAGCCAGGTCGAAAATGGAATTGGGAATCAAGCAAAATAGTAAAAATTCAGAAAGGAAGTGAAAGCAAATATGAGTAGCAAAGAGATATTATGAAGGAAAACACCAGTAACTAACATAAAACAAATGCCAGTATTCTATTAACCCTTCCTCAGATCTGGGGAGTTCTGAGGAAGGGTCACCGGACCCGAAACATTAACTCTGTTTTCTCCTTCACAGATGTTGCCAGACCTGCTGAGTTTTTCCAGCAACTTTGATTTTGATCCTGATTTACAGCATCCGCAGTTCTTTCGGTTTTTACCAGTATTCTATTGTCGCATAAACAATAGAAGTGTGATACAAGTGTAGGACTCATTAGGGAGCAATATCAGAATTTGCGCAGGGTGGCATGGGGCATAATTGAGGTGTTAAATGAATAGTTTGCATCTGTCTTTACTAAGGAAGGAGATGTTGCTTAGTCCATGTTGTCAGAGGTTGAAACACAGTCACTAGAAGTGTATACTAGATGGACTATTTATATTTAAATTTGATAAATTTATCAAGGAACTGGGAGTGGATGAAACATATATACGAATATTGAAGAATGTGAGGGTGGAAATTGGAGAATCACTGTCAATTATCCTTCAGTCTTCCCAAGATTCAGGGTGCTGCCAGAGAACCAGAGAATTGCAGGTATAAGATGCTTGTTCCATAGATTTGTAAAGGTATGCCTTACAGATCATCAGTTTAACTTCAGTGCTGAGGAAATTTATTGAAACAACTTCTTTCCCTCATGGTCGGTGAGTGTCACTGGCTAGGCCAGTATTTACTGCTCTAATGGGCAGTTGACCCATTTAAGAGTCAACCACATTGCTGTGGATCACATGGAGTCGCATGTATGCCAGACCAGGTAAAGACAATATTTTCCTTTACATTAATAAATCAGATGGGTTCATTCCCAACGCTTGACAGTGGTTTCATCTGACTCAATTCCAGATTTCTATTGACTTCAAATTCCACTATCTGCCAAGGCTGTGTTCAAACCTGGGTCCCCAGAACATTACTTAGGTCATTGGAATAATACTCCAGCAATAATACCACTAGGTCATTGCCTCCACTAATTTTCTGTGCTTGTTTTTGAAAGGATAGAGGAGGCTGAGGGAAGATTTGTTTGAGATGCCCAAAACAGTAAACAATCTGCACAGTATGATTGGGAAGAACTTTGTGCCTTTATAGAGAGGTGAATGACTGGAAATCACAGATTTAAAGTGATTGGTTGAAAAAATAGATGGGAGATGAGGAAAGTCAAGGTCTGGAGCTCACAAGCTGAGAGGGTAGGAAAGACAGAAGCCTTCAACTTATTCAAACTTGTCTGGGAATGCCCCCCAAGAGCTGTAATATGCAGAGCTAAGAACTAAATGCTGGAAAGTAGGTTTGAACTGGATAGCTTAATTTTCTGCCAGCACAGAGATGATAGGCCAAGTTGCCTCTTTCTGTACTATAAACAAACAATGATTCTAAGAAAGGAATTAGTACTGGAGTCACGTAGGTCGATTAGGATGTTGCCCACTATGGGATTAGGGTTCTGAAGGGAGATGTGAGAAGGCAGATATTTTTTTCACTATAACGTACACAGTTAAGTGGGTGGCACAGTGGCTCAGTGGTTAGCACTACTGCGTCACAGCACTAGGAGCCTGGTTTGATTTCACTCTCAGGTAACTGCCTGTGTGGAGTTTGCACGTTCTCCCTGTGTCTGCATGGGTTTCCATTGGGAGCTCCGGTTTCCTCCCATAGTCCAAAGATGTGCAAGTTAGTTGGATCGGCCATGCTAAATTGTCATAGTATCCGGGGATGGGTAATTTAGATGGAGTAACCATAGGAAATGAAGGCTTGGCAGGGCTAGGGTAGGGGGATGGGTCTGGGTGGGATGACTCTTCAGACGGTGGATGTAGGCATGTAGGGCTGAATAGTCTGTTTCCATACTGTAGGAATTCTATTCAAGTGGTGGCCTGATTCAATTCCTTCAAAATTGTGAAGAGTTATATATGGTGATAAATTTCCAGTATGATATCATACTGAGCAGTATAATAGAAATGAATGGGTATAAAATCTCATTTTCTCAGTGATAATTTTCAATCAGAAATCATCTCTTCACTGATTTCTCAAGCAGAAAAGATAGTGTTTCTGCATTCTCTCTTTGAAAACTCTTCACAATTTTAAAATACTGAATAAATCTCCTCTGAGATAGCCCTGTTCCACTGGAAATGATGAGAGTATCTCAAGTATCCCACTGCTATATATTCTCATTATTATTGTTATTCTGGTAATCATATGCTGAATATTTCCAAAGATCAATGTCATGGTTTTATGTAAATACTTGTCGTGGAATCATAGAATAAAATAATTCAGATGAGCATCTGGCCCATTATTAGTATTCTATCCAATTAAGTCTTTAATATGACTTTATAAGTTATCATAAAGCTACAGCATAAATATTTATATGGCTAAATCAACAGAGGAAAATAATTGTCTCCTTTTATTTTCCTGTTTTAATTGCATCTTGCACAAGATCTCTGTTACTCCACTTTCTTTCTCTTCCAATCATATCCACGTTCCTTTATGTAGCAATCATTTTCCACTATTCTTTCCCATCTCATCCTGATGTTTTCTTACACATCAGTCTTTTCTTCTCCTGCGTATTGAAACCCACCGTCTCCCTACCACCTGGATAAATCCCAAGGGGCAACACAATGTCTTTTCCATCAACAAAATGTGACTGTCAAGGCTAAAAAGATATTTTAACTACCATATAAATTAATACTATTGTATATGCATTCCAGTGCCAATGTGATACCAGTCATATAGGTTGTACATACCAATGACTGGAAGATTGCATCAAATAGCATATCACATCCATAGTTCACAATAGGCAGAGTAGTGACTATACCCAATCATTAGGGCAGCACGGTGGCTCAATGGTTAGCACTGCTGCCTCATAGTGCAAGGGACCCATATTCAATTCCACTCCTCGGGTGACTGCGTGAAGTTTGTACGTTCTCCTTGTGTCTGTGCAGGTTTCCTCTCACAGTACAAAAATGTGCTGTATAGGTGGATTGGCCATTGGCAAATGCAGAATTAAAGGGCCTGTGGGTGATATGCTCTTTGGAGGTTCGTATGGGTTGAATGGCCTGCTTCCACACTGTAAGGATTCTATGACTCCAAGTTTACAGAGTACAACATCCAATATAATTTTATGATTGTTTAGTAAGTGTTGTTCGATCATAATATCATAAAACATCAGAGCAGGAGTAAGCCAGTCAGCCCATCGAGTCTGCTCTGCCATTCAATGAGATCATGGCTCATCTGATAATCCTCAATTCCATCCTCCTGCTTTCTCCCCATAACCCTTCATTCCCTTCCTGATTAAATACCTGCATCTCTCAGCTTTAAATATTTTTTGTAACAACCCAACATGAAAAACCCTCTTAGGTAAAGAATTCCACAGATTCACAACCTTCTGAGAGAAGAAATTACTCCTCATTTCTTTCGTAAATGTCTGACCTTTTATTCTGTGGTTATGACCCCCCAGTCCTAGATTTTCCCTCAAGTCCCCTGTGAATTTTGCATGTTTCAATAAGGTTTCCTTTTCTTCTTCTATATTCCAACAAGTACAGGCCCAAATTACTCAACCTGTCCCTCCATACTTGGTGTCAGCCTAATGGACTTTCTCTGGACTGCCTCCAATGATAGTTTATCTTTCATTAGCTAAGAGGCCCAAAACTGTTTACAGTATTCCAGCTGTGTCCCAACCAATGCTTTGTATAATTTTAGCAAAACCTCTCTACTTTTATACTCCACTCCTTTTGAAAGAAAGGCCACCATTTCCCTATCACTTGCTGAAATTTGAAACCAGTTTTTTTTTGTGATTCATGGATGAGGACTCCCAAATTTGTCCACTTTGCAGTATTCTGTGTTCGTTCTTCAATTGCACAGTATTCAGCTCCTCTTTTTTTTTGTGCAAAACTGCATGAACTCATATTTTTGCATTTTATATTCTACCTGTCAAGTTTATGCCCACTGACTCAGCCTGGCCCATATCCCTCGGCAAACTCTTTATGTCATCCTGTCCGCTTGACTTCTTACCCACATTTGTGTCATCCTTGAACTGGGCTAAAATACATTCACTTTCCTCAAACAAGTCATTAATATATATTGTACATAATTGTGGCCCTAGCACTGATTTCTGTGGCACACCATTAGTTAGAGGTTGTCATCCTGAAAATGTGCCTCCTTATCCAAATTTTCTACCGTTTATTAACTCATTAATCTTCTACCCATGCTAATATACTACCTCCAACACCATGGGCTTTTATCTTAACAAGGGGTCTAATGTGTGGTGCCTAATCAAACGCCTTCTGAAACTCCAAATATATTACATTGACTGCCTCTCCTTTATCTATCCTGCTTGTTACTTCCTCAAAGAATTCTAATATATTTATCAGGCATGATTTCCTCTTCATGAAGTATTATTGACTCTTCCTGATCTGCTTGACTCTGCTTATGGTGGAGATGGTCCAAAGGTCAAGTTCCTCTGAATGATGATCACCAACAAAATGTCCTGGTCCATCCACATCAATGTGATGGTCAAGAAAACACAACAATGCCTCTACTTCCTCAGGAAATTCCACAGGTCCACAAGGACTCTTACCAATTTTTATAGACACACCATGGAAAGCATCCTATCTGGACGCATTACAGTGTGGTATGGCAACTGCTCTTCCCAAGACCGCAATAAACAATAAATAGAGAGTCATGAACACAGCCTAGTCCATCACGCAAACCAGCCTCCCATCCATAGTCTCCATCTATACTTCCTGCTGCCTTGGGAAAGTAACCAACAAAATCAATGACGCCTCTCACTCCATCCTTTTCCATCTGACAGAAAACGTAGAAGTTTGAATACATGTGCAAACAGATTCAAGAACAGCTTCTTCCCTACTGTTATCAGGCCTTTGAATATTTTTGTTGATCTCTGTCTCTCTGCATCTTCTCTGTGGCTGTAACACTGTATTTGGCATTCTGTTCTGCTACTCTGACGTAGTTTGTTTGGTATAATCTGCCTCTATAGCATGTGAAACAACACTTTTCGCGTTACCTCAGTACATGTGACAACAATAAATCAAATCAATTCAAATCAAATATTACGGACCTGCTGTGCTTTTCCAGCTCCACATTTATTGACTCTAGCTTCCAGCATCTGCTGTCCTTACTGTCTCCATTAAGTATTTCTAAATGGCCTCCTACTACATCTTTAATAATATACTCTAACACTTTCCCAATAACAGTTCAGCTATCTAGCCTATCATTACACATTTCCTTTCTCCTTCCCTTTCTACATAAAGGTGTTACATTGGTAATTCTGAGCTTACGAAGGATTATACTAACAAACAATTTAGTTTATCAGTTGATTTCACAATGTGGCTTGCTTATCCTTTCTTAAAGATGCATTTATTCTTGTACAGGGCCTGGTCCTTTGCAGGAAAAATTAATTTGCCCAGGCGTTATGCAATTTCAATTAAATATGGACCTTGTTCCCTGATTCATTCCACATATTACATCTTGACCAATCAGATACTGACATTTTTCTAATACTTTGTATATAAATGCTTTGTGGTAAATGTTTCCTGGTAAATTCTTTATGTTAATACCTCAGTCTATTGGAGTAGGACCTTTGTGGTGCAGTTATAGTGTCCATATCACTGAGCCAGAAGGCTTGGGTTCAAGTCTCACCTGCTCCAGAGGTGTGTAATAAAATCTCTGAATAGGTTGATTAAAAAAAAGTCCATCTCTCAACCAATCAGCACTCTGTCTCATGCAGTATAAATTGTTGCTCTCTTTTGAAATGTGATATTCTTGCATCAGTCATGATGAATGCAAGACAAAAAGCTTCAAAAGAATGTCTCATTTTCAGCAATCATTGAATCCCAGCAGTGTGGAAGCAGGCCAATCAGCCCATCAAGTCCACATCACCCTTCTGAAGACCATCCCACCAAGTCCCACCCCCGTATCCTGTAACCCTGCCTTTCCCATGTGTAATCCATCTAGCCTGCACATCCTTGGACACTATGGACAATTTGGCATGACCAATCCACCTAATCTGTACTAATTTTGGACTTTTGAAGGAAACCGGAGCACCCCGAGGAAAACCACTCAGGCACGGGGAGAATGTGCAAACTTCACATAGCCAGTTACCTGAGGATAGAATTGAACCTGGCTAACTACAAAGCCACCATGCTGTCCCAACAGTTTACATAAAATAGCATGGATAGACGAGTCAAAGTGAAAGGGCTTCAACTAACAAATCCTTAATGTTAGTAATTATTTGTGCCAAATCACTGAGAAGATTCATTAGAAAGGTAATGATCATGATGAACTTTTATAGAATCCCTACAGTGTGAAAGCAAGCCATTCAGCCCATCAAGTCCACACTGACCCTCTAGGGAGCATCCTAATCTCCTACACCAACCCGATATTCCCCACCCTAGACACAATGGGTAATTTAGCATGGCCAATCCATCCAACCGGCACATATTTGGACTGTGGGAGGAAACTAGAGCACCTAGAGGAAACCCACACAGACACAGGGAGAATTGTGTAAACTACACACAGACAGTCACCCAAGGGCCGAATCGAACCCAGGTCCCTGGTGCTGTGAGGTAGCAGTGCTAACCACTGAGCCACCATGCAACCAATAGCAGGCTTCACAGGATGTTATAAAGCACTTCACTGCCTATTCGGTACCTACTTCAGTGCATAATCTGTGCACCATAAACATAACAGCCAATTTCTACGCAAAGACACTCTCAGTTTTGAGCTAATAACCAAATTATCAATTTCAGTAACACTGGTCGAGGTATAGCTATTGATCAGTAGGAGGGAACTGTACTAATTTTCTTCAAATAATACCATGGAAACATTTGTGACCACCTAGGAAATCAAATGCTCATTTCATCCCCTTTGTCAATCTCGACTATCCATTCAGGTTTCTGGACTGGAACAAGAACCTATAGACTTCTGAAATAGAGTTGGGCAAACTAGCACACAGAGGACTTGCTAAGGGAGGTGATGTCCTAGTTCTATTGTCATTAAACTGTTAATTCAAAGACCCAAGTAATGATGGGAACCTGGGATTGAATTCCACCATGGCAGATGCATGGATTTTTAATTAGTTGTTGGTATGCATGCCTTTATTGGTTTGTGCATTAAGTGTAGGAGTTAGGAGGTCATGTTGTGGCTGTACAGGACATTGGTTAGCCCATTTTTGGAATACCGCATTCTGCGCTGGTCTCCCTGCTATAGGAAAGATGTTGTGAAACTTGTATGAGTTCAGAAAAGATCTACAAGGATGTTGTCAGGGATGGAAGGCTTGAGCTATAGGGAGAAGCTGAAGAGACTGGAGCTATTTTCCCTGGAGAATCAGAGGCTGAGGGGTGACCTTATGGAGGTTTATAAAATCATGAGGAGTATGAATAGGGTGAATAATCAAGGTCTTTTCCCTGTGATAGGGGAGTCCAAAACTAGAGAACATAGGTTAAAGGTGAGATGGGAAAGGAGGCATCATTTTCGCACAGAGGGTGGTGTGTGTATAGAATAAGCTGCCAGAGGAAGTGGTGGAGGCTGGTACAATTACAACATTTAAAAGGCATCTGAATTGGTACATGAATAGGAAGGGTTTAAAGGGATATGGGCCAAATTCTGGTGAATAGGACTAGATTTATTCAGGGTATCTGGTCAGCATGGATGAGATGGACTGAAGGGTTTATTTTCATACTGTACAGCTCTATGATTCTATGACTGTAATAGGTTGCTTGGTTATGAAAGTGGGCAGCAAAGTTAAGGAGTGTTGCAGTGGAAGTCTCCCCTCCCTCTACCGCATCCCAAAACCAGTCCAGCTCGTCCCCGCCTCCCTAATCTGTTCTTCCTCCCACCTATCCCCTCCTCCCACCTCAAGCCACACCCCCATCTCCTACCTACTAACCTCATCCCACCCCCTTGACCTGTCCATCCTCCCTGGACTGACCTATCGCCTCCCTAACTCCCCACCTACACTCACCTTTACTGGCCCCATCCCCACCTCTTCGACCTGTTTGTTTCCCTCCACCTATCCTCTCCTCTATCCATCTTCTATCCGCCTCCCACTCTCTCCCTATTTATTTCAGAACCCCCCTTCCCCTCCCCCTTTTCTGATGAAGGGTCTAGGCCCGAAACGTCAGCCTTTCTGCTCCTATGATGCTGCTTGGCCTGCTGTGTTCATCCAGCTCTGCACGTTGTTGTCTAGCAAAGTTAAGGAGTTGAGGCTGAGATGAATTAAACCATGATTATAATGAATGGCAAAGCAGGCTAGCAGGGTGAATTGTATACTCCTGCTCCTAGTTGTTATGTGCTTATGTAGCTCTTATGTTCTTATGATGAAGACTAGGCCAATAGATTCGAGAAAATTTCATTTTGAGGGGATGAGAAAGGAACTTGGCAAAGTAAAATGAGCAACCATTATTTGTAAACAGTACTAGAAAAAATGAGAACCATTAAAAACTGGAACAAAGATAGGCAATGCTGGAGAGACTCAGCAGGTCTGGCAGCATCTGTGAAGACAGAAATAAAGTTAACATTTGAGTCCCCCAACCCTTCTTCATTTAAGAACTGTGTTCAACAGTGTGCAGAGAAAATACATTCCACAAAAGAGGAATTAACAAATGAGATACTAGTGACATTCCAGGGATAAGCAAACATAAAAAGAGCAATAAAGGGTTAACAAAGAGGTATGTCTACAGCAAAGGAGAGCATGACAAGACAGACAAAAGAAATTAAGAGAGAATGCAACAAACAGTTAGGATGATTCACATGGGACTTGATAGAGTAAATGTGGAGAGACCGGGCCTGAACTCTCCCACGTGAGAAAAATTGAGGGCATAATCTTGGAATGAGGGCTCACACACTTAAGATGGAGATCGGGAGGAATTTCTTCTCTCAGAGGGAGTCAATCTTTTGAATTCTTTATTGCAGAAGGCTTTTGAGTTTGGGTCATTCAGCATATTCAAGGCTGAGATGGAGAGATTTTTAATCAGTAGGGGAGTCAAGGGTTGTGGGGAAAAGACAGGAAAGTGGAGTTGAAGATGATCAAATCAGCCATGATCTCATTGAATGGTGGAACAGACTCAATGGGCTGAATGGCTTACTTCTGATCCTATGTCTTTTGGTCTTATAGTCTTAAGACAAAGCAAAACTATGAAACTAAATCATCATGGAACACAGTAAAATATTTTGCAGCCACATGAATACAAAAAGGATGGCTATGATGGAAAAGGGATGAAGCATATTAATTAAGTGATGAACGGAGTAATACCACAGATAATGTTAATGTGATGACAGGAACATTAAGTAATTATTTTGCTTCAGAATTTAACATACGATCAAATGAATAGACATGGTATTGAATGATAAAATGAGTAATGAATTAAGTGCAGTTAAATAATAATAAACAATGAAACTCAGTGACAATTAAACCCTTGATCCAGATGGACTGTATCACGTGCATTGAAGGAATCTATGGAAGACATAGCAGAGGCATCAATACTTACATTTAATAATACAATAGAAAGAAAAGTGCACTGTCAGAGGACAAAGGGATAGCTAATATCATTCTTACATTTAAAAGGAGGGTCAGAATGTGCTCTGTGAGTTATATTATTTCACCTACCTGTTTGGTTAGCTGCTATAAAGTTAAGTTAGAAAATATCCCATCCCTAGTGGGTACCTTACTTCCAGACCATAAATTTTAAACAAAACCAAATAAGCCAGGCTTTTTTGAGTTGACAAAGAATGAGTTTATTAATTACTAAACATGAGAAGATTTAATAATGCTACACACATTCGCACAACACATTGATTAGAAATAGGACCTGAGTCCATAAAGATAAAAAATTTAAAAGAGCTGACAATACAGATCATCTCTGATGTCTTCAAGAAGAGCAGATAGTTAATTGTTGCAATGGAGGCTACACACAGCATTGATGTTGATAGTTGAATAGTCAGTTTCATGATCCTTAGGCTTATAGATCGTATGAGATTCTGTTCTTTTGATTTATTTTGACCATGAATTAGAGTATTCAGAGTCCTTTTGTTGTCCTACATCCTTTTGTTTGGTTTGTAGAACTGGAGCGTATTTGGTCTTTTACCTGGGATGCAAGGGTGCCTAGGAGATAGTCTTTCAACTAGTCAATGTTCATTTTCACTGCAACATTTCAGTAGAGTTGAAACTGTCTTACTAACACCTGTCCTTGTGCATTCTACAAAGGGCAAAATACAAAGTGTGCCTGCAGTTTGGGACATAATCTCAAGAGATAGATTGTTATTGAGCAGGGTGTCATATGCCCATCATTATCTTTATAGCTACAAGAGATCACAGTCCTGTTTATTTTGACTTGCCTCTTCCCCCTTTGAAGGACTGTTGCTTGTAGTTACCTTCGCATCCATAGCTGTGATATTCTGTGAGTCTCTCGCTCCAGATAGCACCAAATTGTCCTATCAATGTATGTACAAACATTGAGAGTCAAACGCATTGAATTCTGTTCAAACATCATTCAGCACAGTTAATTGTCATTTGCTCAAGAACTTTTTTGAGATGAAATTATACTATACAATATTCATACATAGTGCAGTTGAAGAAGATCCATTTGTTCCCCTAATTAACAGGGGACAGATAGATTATGGTATTCAAAAAGTTGATCAAAGTAATTTAATACATCCAAGCTAAGCATTTATATATTTATACCCACATCAAAATTTCATTTTTAAACTTATTTCTTTATTGTGTCTTTTCTAAAATTACTATGATTTTGTACTTTTGAAGGTCTGTAATGCCAAACTTTTGATTTCTTTATTTTTCTATATTTTTTCCTAAGAATTTGTATTCAAGAATCTGTATCCAAGTACCTTTGTACTGAAATTGGTACTGTAAGTGGCGCCTTGTAAACTTTTCACTGTACTCTTGTGAATACGTGACAATAAAGCTAATTCTAATCCTAAAATGTTTATTGGAAGTTACTTTCATGTTCCATGACGAGCAATGCTGGTAGCTATAGTGTTGAGTCCTAGACTGCAGAATGATTAGAACAAAGAACAATACAGCACAAGAACAGGCTCTTCAGCCCTTCAAGCCTGCACTGATACATTCTGCCCTTCCATACTAAAGCTGTCTTCATTTACAGGATCCATATCCCTCTACTCCCTTCCTATTCATTTATTCATCCAGGTGCTTCAGGATTGTGGCTACTGTGAATGCTTCCCCCACCTCCTCTGGCAGTGTATTCCAGGCACTCACCACCCCTTTGTGTGAAAAACATGCCTCGCACATCTCTTTTAAACTACCACCTGTGTCTTGAATCTATGTCCCATAGTAATTGACCCCTCCATCCTGAAAAAAAAGCCTCAAACTTTCCACTCTATCCATGCCATTCACAATCTCATAAACTTCTATCAGGCCGCCCCTCAACATCCTGCTTTCCCGTGAAAACTTAGGAACCCTTTTAGAGGAAAGACAGACTTTTTTTCCTTCTATTATGAGTAGCAGAACTTGAATAGAGGGAATAGAAAAACTGTGTGCAGTGCTGTTATAAGCACAGACTTTCCACATGTCTCACTGGCAGCTCAAGAAACAGAGAACAAAGCTGCCTCATGCTACCATCTGAGATAACAAGGTGCAGAGCTGGACGAACACAGCAGGCCAAGCAGCAGCAGAGGAGCAGGAAGGCTGATGTTTCGCGCCTAGACCCTTCTTCTTTTTTATTGAAGAAGGGTCTAGGCCCGAAACGTCAGCTTTCCTGCTCCTCTGCTGCTGCTTGGCCTGCTGTGTTCGTCCAGCTCTGCACCTTGTTGTCTCAGATTCTCCAGCATCTGCAGTTCCTGCTATCTCATGCTACCATCTAGTGGCAATTTATAGTTTTCTTCCTTATGAAGAAATGGAAGCTTACAATATGGTTAAGAATAACAAAATACAATTTTTTTTCATCTTCTTGAAATGTGATGCAGGTTAGAGGGTCTAAATGTCTTACTCCAACTCTGAATTCATATGTTCGTAACTTCAGTTATGAGAATAAATTGAAGAAATTAGGACTCTTTCCTCTGGCAAGACAAAGGGCTAAGAGATTTGACACAAGGTTTCCAAATCATGAACAGACTGGACAGAGTAGATAGGGAGAAACTAATCTTGCTCATAGAAGAAAAACTAACGAGAGGGCATAGATTTAAAGCAGTGCGCAAAAGAAGCAAGGATGATGTGAGAAAAAAAACATTTTCACAGAGAGAATAGTTACATTATGGAACACACTGCCTGGAAAGTTGTGGAAGCAGGTTCAATTGAGACATTCAGGAGAACATTGAATGATTAATTGGATAGAAATGCCGTGCAGAGACATGGGGGAAAAGAACGGTCAACAATTAGTAGAATTGGTGCAGACGTGATGAGCTGAATGGCATCTACTGTGTCATAACTTTTCTGTGATTCTGTGAACATAGGAACAGGAGTAGTCTATTCAGCTCCTTGGGCCTATGTTATCATTCAGTTAGACTATGGTTAATCTCTGTCTTAATACCATTAACTTTGGCTGCACAATCAACTCTTGTCTAATGATCTATTAATCTCAGTTTACAAATCTCTCAAGTTTTCAACTCATTTTACAGAATCTTATTCTACAAATACAGCATCATTCTTTAGTGGTTGGTGCTATCTGCTTCATAATTGCAACACACAGTGCCCCTCCCCACATCTCACCCTCTCACTCATTTGTACCAAAGACATTTCTACAAATGGTGTAGTTCTAAATTTGCATTTTTTAACAGTGTTCTGGCAGTTTGAGATAGTGCACTGCTGGACGCAGGCCATAATGGCAAATTACATCATGGTTACACCTCCTAATTCCTTTTTTCCAATGGCTCCCTGTCTATTTTGTAGGTAAGAGTTAGTGAACAGTTGAAAATCAAACCCAATGTTTGTTCTAAATGTCAATATTAAAAAAGCGCTCTGCTGTGAATCAAACAGCTCCCACATCATCCATTAGTCTCTGAAAGCAGAGGCATCTGGCAGATATCTATTAAAAGTCATGGGTGTGAAAAATGATAGGATAATAATGGATCAGATAAGATTCTTGCCATGATAACACTCACTGAAGAGCAAAAACAAGCATTTTTTGCCCCCTGGTGGTAATTCAGAATACTATCTCATGTCTGGCAGCTCCTTCAAAAGGGTAAGGACCTGTTGTACATTAATTTATCAATACAATGTTGGAAGATTTTGTGCAGTTACTTTTAAAAAATATATTAGAAACTATGGATTGTTGATTGATAGATTGCTGTTGTGATCAAAGTACAATGCTGCTGTTCTACACCCAGATACCACCAGCTGCTGTAACGTGTGAAGGTCATAGCATTATGAGTAAAAATTGTCAACCCCTCTGTCATGTGGAAATGACGGCCGAACGTTATTGCTGGACTGTTAATCCAGAGACCCAGCTAATGTTATCTGGGGACCCAGCTTCAAATCCCACAATGGCAGATGATGGAATTTGAACCCACTGTAAAAATCTGGAATTAAGAGTCTAATGATGACCATAAATCCATTTTTGATTGTCGGGGGAAATTCATCTTGTTCATTAATGTCCTTTAAGGAAGGAAACTGCCATCTATCCCTACTGGTCTGGCCTACATGTGACTTCAGACCTGTTGCGAAGTTGGGTAGCGTGTTTGTGGATTGGCGGGGGCAGGGTGTTAGAATTTGGTGTTTGTAATATATTGGACTTTGTAAAATAGTAAGCGTGAGAGCATTGCATGGTCCCTTTAAAATATTGTCTTTTTTAATGCTTAGAGATTTAAAAAGGATTCTGTGAGCAGTTTGAAAGTTTGCAAGTACGGAGAAAGCACGTAAATTGAAACATTTGTATCACAAGGCCATACAGTTAGCAGGACAAGCAGCATTTTTACCAAGACAACAGGTTTTTGAATTTAGCCAATCAATTTGAACCAGGCCCTTAGGTACCAAAAACCTATCAAATTTGAATCTGATGGTTTTGACAACCTAGGTCAAATCCGATTATAAGAAATTGACATGACATGAGAGGTATAAAAGAAGGGGTCAGTTGGAAAATTTGCAGAGCCAGTTGCCATCTGTTAGAGATAACAGCTCTCAGCTCTTAAAGAAAGCACCATCTATTCACAATGGTACACGGCCCTCCCAGTTAAGATTCCTGACAGAAGAATTGATGGAGAAGACATAAAACATTCTGGAAGACGTAACCTGGCTGTAATTTCGAGAGACTAAATTCTATTGTTTTGTTATACAGGTGGGACTTGTATTTATTGGAACAGCATATCATTAGAATCTTGTGTTATTCAGGAATAGTTAGTAGTTAGAACAGATTTATTCAGTTTGTTAATAGTTTAGTTAATTTGTTCACTGTTAGAATTAGATAACTAAATTGTTACTTGCTGATTATCAAGTAACCCTCAGGGATGTATTTGAATTAACCACTAGAAGTTGCTATGATATGGAGGTGCCGGTGTTGGACTGGGGTGAACAAAGTCAGAAATCACATGACACCAGGTTATAGTCCAACAGGTTTATTTGAAGTCACAAACTTTTGGAGCGTAGCCCCCTCATCAGATGAAGGGAGAAAGAAGCACACAGAACACAGAATTTATAAAAGATAAATAAAAGATCAAAGGGTCACACAACTGATGAGGATGTATTAAACAAACCTAACCTTTTCACAGTCTTTTTTGCCAGTCTATAGGGTGAGGTGGTCCTCTTTGGGTGTTTTAGTTTTGGTTCTCAGAGGTGGGGGTTAACATCTGCTTTATAACAAGACCCTCTGGGGGCAGTAAATGCTGGCCTAGCCAGTGACACCCTCAACTGGAGTAGGGCTGAAAACATTAATTCTTCACAATTGCCCATTTACATGTAAAAACCCCATTAAATCACCATTTTGAGATAACAAGGTGTAGAGCTGGATGAACACAGCAGGCCAAGCAGCATCAGAGGAGCAGAAAGCTGACGTTTCGGGCCTAGACCCTTC
>NC_063334.1:112046050-112102167 GCF_021869965.1 Rhincodon typus
TAGGTCCGAAACATCAGCTTTCCTGCTCCTCTGATGCTGCTTGGCCTGCTGTGTTCCAAGACTTTGGCTCAGTGACGTAGTTTCAAGTCAGAATTTTTTTTTTAATTGCAGAAATACACTTAGCACATAAAACAAAAATTATCTACATTCACAGGTACTAAATCAAGAAAAACGAACATCAGGATTTGACATTCCCTGCAATTGCAAAAACCAAAGGCATTTCTTACTCGTGCAGGACACTAATTACTGACGTTTTGGAGTAGATCTGTAGCTCGGGTTGTGGGTGTTGAGGTTGGTTGGTTCGCCGAGCTGGTTTGTTGTTCCGCAGACGTTTCGTTACCGTGCTTGGTAACATCCTCAGTGCAGCCTCTGATGAAGCATCGGTGTGTTTTCCCGCATGGTTTTTAAACCCTGGGGTCCGTTGCGATGGATTGCCTCACTTCCGGGTTTCCGCCGTAGTGGAATGTATATGGGGTCGAGTTCAATGTGTTTATTAATAGCATGCTTCATGGAGTGCCATGCTTCCAGGAATTCTCGTGCTTGTCTCTGCCTAGCCTATCCCAGGATTTTGGTGTTGTCCCAGTCGAAGTCGTGGTTCTCCTTGTCCATGCAGATTGAGATGAGCGTCTTTTTGTAGCCAGTTGGTGTTCATGTACTCTTGTTGTTAGTTTCCTTCCTGTTTGTCCGATGTAGTGTTTCTCGCAGTCTCTGCAGGGGATCTTGTAGATGACATTGGTCCTGTCCATGGCGGGGAGTGGGCCTTTAGTTCGGGTGAGAACTTGTCGTAGGGTTGATGTGGGCTTGTGTGCCACTCTGATGCCCAGTGGTCGTAGAAGTCTTGTGGTGAGTTCTGACGTGTTCCTGATGTAGGGTAGTGTGATGAGTGTGTCGGGGCGTGTAGAATCTTTCTGATGCTGATCCTGTAGGCATCTCCTGACCCAGTTCTTTGGCTATCCATTATCCTTGAACACTTGGAAGAGGTATTCCTCCTCCTCTTGGCGTAGTTCCATGTTGCTGCAGTGTGTTGTTGCCCTTTTAAATAGTGTTTGCACGCAGCTTCGTTTGTGTGTGCTGGGAAGCGCGTGTGTGTATGTGTGCGTGTGTGTATGTGTCTGCATGTGTGTGTATCTGTGTGTGTATGTGTGTGTGTGTGTAGTGTGTGTGTGTGTGCGTAGTGTGTGTAGTGTGTGGGTGTGTGTGTGTAGTGTGTGTGTGTGCGTTGTGCGTGTGTGTGTGTGTGCGCGTATGTGTGTGTGTGCACGTATGTGTGTGTGTGCGTGTGTGTGTGTAGTGCGTGTGTGCATGTGTGTGCGCGCATGTGTGTGTGTGTCTGTGTGTGTGTAGCGTGTGTGTGTAGTGTGTGTAGTGTGTGGATGTGTGTGTGTGTAGTGTGTGTGTGTGCGTGTGTGCATGCATGTGTGTGTGTATGTAGTGTGTAGTGTGTGCGTGTGTAGCGTGTGTGTGCGCGCGTGTGTGTGCATGTGTGTGCGTGTGCCTGCATGTGTGTGTGCGTGCGTGTGTGTGTGCGTGTGTAGTGTGTGCATGTGTGTGTGTGTGCGCGTGTGTGTGCGTGTGTGTGCGCGTGTGTGTGTGTGCGCGTGTGTGTGTGTGCGCACGGTCACCATCCATGGAGTGTGCCATAAGATGTTGGTGACTGCTTCCCAGAGTGGAGGGCCAGAGGAGCAATCAGTGAGCTGGAGTTGCTAGATGACTTCAATGTCAAGAATTGTCATCATCTAGTTTCTATATGATGGCTGTGAGAATGGGAAACTGTATATAAATGAGGTAGGATTAGCAAATAAAATCATCTGCTATTACACGTAAATAAGTTCTTCACTACTCACTAGCAAGAGTGTCATGTCATTTTATCTCATCAACACTTGGTTCAAAATGGGACTTTCTGCTCTCGATGTCAAAAACCTCTTCACTTGACTTTCCCAACATTCTCACCAAAGTTCATGCTGTTCAGGGCCTGGGAAAATTCTGCCTATAATCTTCTTGACAGGTTGGGAATGCTTTAAATACTTGAAGTGCACTGCCTTATAGAAAGTAAAGTCACCATAGTCCCTCCAGACTATAAAGCTGTTCTCTAATGAACGAGAGAGAGATGACTGGTGGTAGTTTAACCTAAGGGTCA
Source organism: Rhincodon typus (assembly GCF_021869965.1). Classification (NCBI taxonomy): domain Eukaryota; kingdom Metazoa; phylum Chordata; class Chondrichthyes; order Orectolobiformes; family Rhincodontidae; genus Rhincodon; species Rhincodon typus. The sequence continues at coordinate 112,048,188 of NC_063334.1, forward strand.
CATGCCTCAGGTGAGGGGAGAGGTTAAAAGGAGGGACCTTTATGGTAGCCTAGGTAGTGTAGGAATAAAATGTGCGCTGTTGGCCTCATTCTGCATCACAAGTTATTCATCCAGGCAGCTGAACTAACCAATCTCTTATTTCCTTCTACAACGACTGATTGGCACTTAACTCCATTGAAGGTCAATATCAGTACTGTTTTTTTTATTCTCCTGTGTCTCTGAAAACTCCAGAAATTTGTACAAAATGGAAGTGTCTTGTAATAAGATATTAGCTAAGGATCGTACTCTACATCTTTTTAACCTCTTATGTCTTGTGTTATCAAACAACAGTACAAGATTCCAAATTAGAAGTGAATAGGTCTTTTAAAGTTTGAGCTTTCCTGAGGTTTTTCTTTCTCTATTGTACACACTTAGACGCGCAGGATAATGGTAAACAACTTAAACCACGACTGCAAAGAAAAAAGTCATAAAACAACTTCCATGCAGTGTCACCTTTAACACAATTAAATAGCTTTATTCAATAGTTAGTTGCCAAAATATATTTTCACTGTGTCTTTTTCTTAGATTTTATCAAATAGGAAATTGACCTGGGAAATTTCATTAGATATCAGGTTCTCAAGTAACTATTTTTCTATATGCATTTCATTCTCTGATTTTGTTTATTGTTTAGTTTTCAATTTCATCTTTCTCTCCCTTTTTGTCCTTCTAGTCCTTGAGGTGTCTGCATCCTGGTTTCTAAGTAGCTGCTTTGCTCACTGCCCTTCTTAATACATGTTTCAACTTCATCTGATCTGTGCCAGTTCCATGTTTCTCTCATGTAGACAAACAGGAGGCTAGAAGAACACAGCAAGACAGGCAGCCTCTGGAGGAAAGGAGCAGTAAACATTTCAGATGACTGCTCCTTTCCTGGCTTGCTGTGTTCTTCCAGCCTGCTGTTTGTCTACCTTGGATTCCAGCATCTGCAGTGTTTTTGTCTCTAACCATATTTCTGTTACTTCCCCTCACTTTGTATGCCTCTCAATTAATTTTTATTCACTTCTCATTGTATGCAATTACCCATCTTATTTTGGAGACTTCCGACCCACGCCTAGCCTTAGTCCTGCACTGGCCACATTGTTGATGCTATGTCTCCTTAGGTTAGAAGGGACGGAGTGCTTTGGGACAGCATGAGAATGGGAGAAGGGAAACCTGGTCTCTCAACAATCAGCACAATCACAAGCATTCCACAATTATTTGTGAACTCACAAATTCATATGAGCAAGCTTTTTAAATTCCACTTTTATACAGAATTGTGTAATCTTTGGTTGTTTAAACTAGCTACGAATATGCAGAACAGGAGCAGAGGTTGGCCATTTGGCCCCTCGGGACTGCTGTGTCATTCATTAATATCATAGTTTGATCTGTTTGTGTTCCAAGTTTCACATTCCCATTTACCCCAATAAACATTCATTCTCTTAGCCCATCCCTAATTGCCCAAAGTGTAGTTAAGAGTCAACCATATTGCTATGGATCTGGATTCACATGTAGACAGGACCAGATAAGAATGGCAGTTTCCTTCCCTAAAGGAAATTAGGAAGCCAGATGGATTTTTCCAAACAATCGACAATGGATTCCTCGTCATCACTTGACTGTTCATTCCAGATTTTTATTAAATTCAAATTCTACCATCTGCCGTGGCGGGATTTGAACCCAGGACCCCAGAACATTACCTAGGTCTCTGGATTAATGGTCTAGTGATTAGCTGTGTGCACTTGGATTACTTGTTGCAGATAGACAGCTCCCACCTCATAAAGGCATTCAGTTTCTCTAATCGGGCACCAAGTTCATTCTCTGGGCAATTAGGCCAATGATTGTTAAAAATCACATTGTGAATGTGGTGCACTTAACTGTGTGTTTGGGACCTGGAAGTTATCTCGGTGTTGCTTTCCAAACTGTCATGGAAAATACAGACCAGAGTACCACTAGGAGGTTAGAAAAGTGCTGATTCGTAGCTCTGGAGAGATTTAAAGTTAGAATATAAGCACATCACATAGTCTAGAAGGCCAAAGGATGCATATCTTTTTTACAAGAGGAATTGGACACACATATAAAGATGTTATACTTTAGACACATGACAGCCATGACCATGATTTTAATAGCCTGATTACACTGGCAGTACAGACTTGATGGGCCGAAGGCTCTCTTTTGGCCTGTATGATTCTATCACTGCATGCTTTCCCCACCTGATTTTGACAAGTTGGGTTTAGGATATCTCTGCAAGAGTGGAAGGAGAAAGGGTTAGATGTAATTCTTATGTTACCTCGGCAAATATTGTGGATATTCCCAACAAGTCTGCTTTCAACAAGTTATAGTTCTCATTGCTTTATCTCAATGCCAAAAGAAATAAATGGATTATGATCACAAAAGCAAAAAAACCTGGATGAAAAGATATCTTAGCTGTAAACATGATTGATATGCCAGGCACTTGTCTAATAACTTGAGACTGGGCCAAAGAGGAAAAAAAAATGATTTCTTTTATTTCAGCATTTCTCAGACTTTTCCACCCATCTCAGAATACAGTGGAGACTACAATGGAACAAACCAACTTACCGGTTCCCTAAAACCATCTCGGGGCCAGGAAATCCCATTTAAGTACACCTGATCTATACTGCCTATAAAGTCATAGAGTCATACAGTGTGGAAACAGATCCTTTGGTCTAACCAGTCCATGCCGACTGCAATCCCACTAAACTAGTCCCACCTGCCTGCTCCTGGCCCATATCCCTCCAAACCTTTCCTATTCACGTACTCATCGAAATATCTTTTAAATGTAATGTGCCCACATCCACCACTTTCTCAGGAGGTTTATTCTGCACACAAGCCAACCTCTGCATAAAACATTTGCCCCCATGTCTTTTCTTTAAAATTTCTCTCCTCTCACCTTAAAAATGTGCTCCCTAGTCTTGAAATCCCCCCCAACCTAGGGAAAAACACCAACCATTAACCTTATCTAATTGTTCAGAGGAAGGGTCACTAGACCCAAAACATTAACTCTGATTTCTCTTCACAAATGCTGCCAGACCTGCTGAGCTTTTCCAGCAACTTCTGTTTTTGTTTCTGATTTACTGCATCCACAGTTCTTTCAGTTTTTAACCCTATCCACGTGTTGCATTATCACCAGTATCTTCTGGGTGGGTCACTTTAAAGTTCTGGAGAATGGCAATGAGGAAGGGAGCCAGATTTTCATGGTACTAGGTCCTTTTTGTACAAATATCATTACTCCTCCTGTGGCCCTGTTCACAGATCAACTGCCATCCTTACCTGGTCTGGCCTACATGTGACTCCAGACCCACGGGAATGTGATTGACTCTGAACTGCCCGATGGGCAATAAATGCTGCCTAGCCAGTGACACCCTCATCCCATTAATGAAATAAAGAAATGAAAAAATAAAGAAGATCTTCAACTTTTGGGTTTAGTGATAGTGCAACTCAACTGTTTGCTTTCTTCTAGGTATCCTTTCTTTCTCTTTCTTTGCATTAATTTCTTTTATTATCTGGCTAACTCTCTACCACCAGGTTACCCATCACATATATGCATTATGTCTAATATCTTATATGTATTGTGACATAAACAGTTGAGCTCAATAACAGTATGGTCTTGTTGATGGTCAGGTTCTGTCATGTAAAAATGTTGAAATATTCTTTATGGTTGTTCTGCATCCTGTTTAGGTTGCAGCAATTGTTAAACATTCCAGCATAGAGCAGACAGTTTTGAAGTTAAGTGGGTGTTCATGTGATGTGTCGCATGATTTCTGGAATGCAGGACACAAGGCTTTTTACAGATATAATTCATCATGCCTGTACCATCTGTGGCGTGTACGGACCTGAGGTACGGTTAATTAAGAGGAGTTCATTCAGTTCAGTATTAGTCAAGCAACTTATGACCTAGTCAATCCTTAACTAATTTCAGCCTGTCTCCTGCACTCTGGCCTCAGATTCAGTTCAGAATGAACAGTCTAATCGTGGATCGTTCTCACCTATTGTTCAATTTCTTCACCCTAGCTAGAGTCAGATACAAAACAAGGAATGGAGTATTGTTCATCAATTGCTGGATTTTTCAGTTTACTGGGAATTTTGGCCACAGTCATCATGACCAAAATATTTTTTTTCAGCTTGAATGAAATTTACCTGGTGACAAGGGGGAATATGCAAATGGTGAAAGGGGAGTCAATCAATTGTCCTAGGTGGCATTGAGCTTATTGAGCATTGTTCAGTTGGTGAGGTTAATGGGTGTTGATAACGGGGGATTCAGTGATGTTAATGCCACTGAATGTCAAGCAGAAATGGTTAGATATCTCTGTTTGGATCATAATAAAGAATAACATCAGGGGTAACATATTTGGCTTTTTCCACCATTCATAAAGATCATGATTAATCTTAGAGCTTAACGTTACATTTCTGCACTATTTCCATATCCCTAAAAGCCTAGACTCAAAACATTAACCCTGCTTTCTCTCCACAGATGCTACCAGACCTGCTGTGTTTCCCCAGCAATTTCTGTTTTTGTCCCTAGAAGCCATTACAGCCCAGAAATCTATCAATTTCTCTATTGACCATGATTAATGATAGATCTTCCACAGCTTTCTGAAATAAAGAATTCCAAACATTCACTATCCTCTGATTGACAAAAATCCTCTCATCTCTGTCTCAAAAGGCCTAGCCTTTATCCCCAGGTTCTAGATTCAGCAACCCTGGGCAACATCCTATCCACATTTATTCTGTCACAACCTGTAAGAATTTTGTAATGAGATCACCTCTCATTCTTCAAAATCTCTGGAGAATACAGGCTGAGGTTCCTGAAGCATTCCTCATTAAGCAATGCCACAATCTCCAGGATAAGTCCGGTAAACCTCCATTCTGTCAATGGCAAGTACATCGTTCCTCAGACAAGGGCAGCAAATCTTTACACAACACACCAATGCTTTATACAATTGCAGTAAGCTAGCTTTACTTCTGGCAAATGTCTGTTGCCAATATTACCACTTTTCAGTCCAAAACTTGAATGTTGTCTCGATCTTGCTGCATATGAACATGAGCTGCTTCATTGTCTGAGCAATTGTGGATGATGCCGTACATGACGCAGTCACCAGCGAACATTCGATTGCTGACCATACAATGGAAGGAAGATCAATCATGAACCAGCAGAAGATGGACACAACCCTGAAGATCTCCTCCAGTGAACTGAGATGATTAACCTTTAACAACTGTAACCATCTTCCTTTGTGTTAAGTATGAATTCAATGAGTGGACAATATCCCCCTAATTTTCACTGACTCCACTTACTTTAGGCCTGGCTGACATGATGCCTTGTCAAATACTATCTTGAAATCATGGGCAATCACCATTACTTTGCCTCTTGAGTTCAGATTTTTTGTTCATGGATCAATGCTATAATGAGGTGACCTTCCTACAGAACTGAGCAGTTACTCCCATCAATACTGTAATGGATAGATGGATCTTTGGCAATTAGATTTGTGAGGATAAAGTCAAGGATGTTGTTCCTTATTGTCCCTCCCTCACCATCTGCTTGTGCTCAATCTAGCCTCTAAGACCTTTAGGACTCATCTGGCTCAGTCAGTAGTGGTGCTATCAAACCATTCTTGGTGATAAGGACTGAACTGTCTCATTACATTCTGTGCCACTGCCACCCTCAGAGATTCAAGGTAGAATACTGGCTCATGAGCTGAGTTCAGGACAGAGTTGAGGTGAGGTGTCAGGGAGAAATCAGCAGCAGGTTCCCTTGCTAAAGTTTAACCTGTGACTTCATGGCATCTAGAATTGATCTTGAAGACTCATTGAGGACCTACCTCCTAAATAAAAACCGAAAGAACTGCAGATGCTGTAAATTCAGAACAAAAACAGAAGTTGTTGGAAAAGTTCAGCACGCCTGGCAACATCTGTGAAAAAAGAAACAGAGTTAATGTTTCGTGTCTGGTAACCCTTCCTCAGAACTGGCTGGCTACCTCCTGACTGTTATACCATTGTGCTGCCACCTGCTGGTGGGGCAGCCTTCCCTGTCGATCTGGAATATTTTGTGTAAGGCATGGTTCTGTGAATGCAAATATATCAGGCTGCTGTTTGACTAGACTGTGGGATAACTTTCCAAATTTTTGCACAAGTTCCTGGACGTTTATAGGGAGGATTATGCAAAGTTGATAGGGTTGCATGTGCCATTGCCATTTCCAGTGACTCCAGCAATGCTGAGTGTTCTCTCCAATAATAAAAATAATAAATTAATGATTGGTTATACTAGGCAAGGTGTATTCTCAGTTGATAAGTCATTCTATTATCAACTTTGGAATGCTAGATGTTGGAAACAAAGCACGTTGTTGAATAGTGAATGATAGAAAATTTTTTAGTCAACATAGTCCCACTATCAGCATCCAATTTGAATATGTCTAGTAATCATCCACAGCTGAACACTTAGCTACTATCTGATACAGAGCAGTAGTTTGATATAAAACAGATCCAGAAGTTAGATTCCAAGCCTGGAAAACTGTGTGTGATAAATAGTTCGCAAACAAGCCTTGAAATAAGAAGGTGGCTTGTTCTAGCTTAGAGAGCTATTTTAGGCAGTTGATTATTTTGAAAATATTGAAATGTAAAGAAAACATCATGTGTGAAAATTTGGAAATAACTTTTACAGATAGAGTACAAGCAGAAAGTTTTAAACCTTCTTTTCCAAAGCTGATGGATCTTTTGCTTTCTGTTACTTTCTGTTCTGAATTCATGATGTGGAAGTGTCGGTGTTGGACTGGCGTGGACAAGGTCAGAAATCACACGACACCACATATATTTCAACAGGTCTATTTGAAAATACAAGCTTTCGGACCTCAGGGCTTGTGTTTTCAAATAAACCTGTTGGACTATAAGCTGGTGTCATGTGATTTCTGACCTTGTTCTGAATTCAACAGCATGAATGGACAGCTTTGTCGAGGGGTTTGTTAACGGTTGACTTGATTTGCTTTTACCTCGGATTGGAGATTTTAAGACTATGGGGCACATTTTTAAGGTGAGAAGTGAGAGATTTAAAAAAGACATGAGGGGCAAATTCTTTACACAGAAGATTGCTCACATGTGGAATGAACTTCCTGAGGAAGTAGTGGATGTGGGTACAATTACAATGTTTAAAAGACATTTGGATCAGTACATAAAAGGGAAAGGTTTGGAGGGATATGGCCAGGAGCAGGCAGGTGGGCCTAGTTTAGTTTAGGATTATGGTCGTCACGGACTGGTTAGACCGAAGAGTCGGTTTCCGTGCTGCATGACTCTATGACTTTTTGACAACACAATGTTAATTCATACAGCCTCCAAAGAATTTATTTCTTTCTTGTAATAATAGCCCAACAATTACAGGAAATGTTAAAGACTAACTGCAGCAACCAAATATTATAGATGGTACATATGTATCTGCAGGATCACATGAAGCATGAGGCAGCTCAAGTCATTTCACTATAATGTCATTTTACTTCTATCTTTATGAACAGAGCACCCAATTAGTTCTTCCAAATCCAGTAATCCTGCTCCCAGGGGATATATCTCAGTGAAAAATGATGATTACAAGCTGTGCAGGAGGTGGCTTACAAAGCTGTTTGGCAGGATAATATAACAGTCTGGCAGTCTACTTTCTAAGGTCCCAAGACCAGGCTAATAAGCTGACAAGACATTATCTGTGAATCAGCAAGCGATTACCATAAGTCTCTCCACAGTGGATCAGAGGTTTTTACAGCTGTATTTATTAAAGAACAAAGAAGCAGCTCACTGTAAAAATGTCTAGTTTTTGTACTGTTGGCCCACCTTTGCAGGGATAGCTTGGACTTGTCAAGACTGAAGAAGATTCTGGTCTGCTCAGTTCAAAGTCCAGTTAAGGTTTTGGCTTATAGGAACAGGATAGGGCAATGGCTGTTCTCCTTGTGTTACAGCCAGATCCGTGAGCTTGTCAGCAGGGCTGCAGTACAAGATGCAAGAACTAACAAAAGAATGAAAAGGATGAAGGAAAAAAATTATTTCAGATGACTCTTCATTTTTATGTTTTGCACTAGAAAATATGGTGTTGATGATCACTGGAGTAGCAACAGTTTAAGGAAAAAGCATATGACCACCTTCTGAAGGCAGAGAAATGTAGGTAATACATCGGCAATCGAGACCTTCCAAGTACAAGTGCCACTGAAAAGTCATCACTTTAGTGCAGCAGTACCTAAACAGTGAAAGTTGCCATAGTCCCAGAGGCGGCCGTCTTATGAGGGGTTGGGGGGTTGGTGGTGAGTTTAAACTGACAGTCGGATCTCAGGCAAGGGGTGAGGTTGAGAAGGTAAGCCCTCCTTGGTGATTTCACCTGGCATGGGAATTGAGCCCACATTGCTGGCATCACTCTGCGTTGCACACCAGGCACACTGCCACAAAGTTAAGGCTGAGATGGATTCTTCATCAGTTGGTGAAATCAAAGGTTACGGGGAAAAGGCAAGAAAGTGGATGTGAGGAATGTCGGATCAGCCATGATCCCATTGAATGATGGAACAGGCTTGAGGGGCCGAAAGGCCTACTTTTGTTCCTATTTCTTATGGTCTTCGGAGCAAAATACTGCAGATGCTGGAATACGTCCAGAAAACAAAAAATGCTGGAGATTACAGTGGGTCAGGCAGTATCCATGAAAAGAGGGCAAGCTAACTTTTTGAGTCTAGATGATTCTTCATCAGAGCTGACGTGAAGTGTGGAGGGAGGCAGCACTTGGTTTGGGGGGCGTGGGTTCAAGTGCTGGTGGAGAAAGGATGTTGATAGCTCAGATTAAGTCTCAGGCTTGGTTAGTTCAATTAGCTGGACAGACAGTTTGTGATGCAGAGTGATGTTAACAACACGTGATCAATTCCTGTACCATGTGAGATCACTGTAATCTTCTCAAATCCATCTGGTGTGTGGTAACCCTTAGGTTAAACTCAGCACCTGTCAGCTCACTCTCAGATGACAGCAACCCATGGGTCTCTGCTGCTATGGTGACCTTCACTTCCCTAAATACCACACTATATATGTGTGCACAGTTATGCATCTCAAGTGCCATAACCTGCAGGGTATTGGGCTAAATAATAGCAAAAGAAAGGATGATTAACTATTTCCATTGATTGGGGATTCTAGAATGAGGGGGCAGACTGCCTGAGAACTGGGGCAAGGCTGTTCAGGAGAGATGTTAGGAAGTGCTTCTACACACAAACAGTGATAGAATTTTGGAACTCTCTTCCACAAACAATACTTGATGTATGGTCAGTTGTTAATTTTAAATGTAAGATAGATTAATTGTTGTTATGCAAAGGTATTAAGGGATATGGGCCAAAGGCAGATACATGGAGTTAGGCCACAGATCAACCATGATCTCGTTGAATGGTGGAACAGGCTCGAGGGGTTGGATGGCCTACTCCTGTTCTTATGTTCCTATAAATGTTGGGAAATGGGATTAGACTGGCTGGCTTGTTTATCGGTAAGAGAGACACAATGGGCCAAGAAACCCACAAATTTGAGCTCATCCAAAAACATGCTGCCCATTCCATAACTTGTACCAAGTCCTGGCCACCTATTACTGTTCGTGTGTTCACAGATCAATGTGGGCTCAAGGTCTGGAAATGCATTAATTTTAAAATTCTCATTTTCCAATAATTCATCCCTGGTCTGCAATCACGTTCAGCCCCTTTTGGTCTCTTCAAATTTTCTTTGATCTCAATGGAATGGTGACCCAGTGATATTGTTTCTGGACTAGGGATCCTGAGTTTAATTTTGGGAGACCAAATTCAACCATGGGAACTTTTGAAATGTAAATTCAACTAATAAATATATCTGGAGGTAATTTCAACAATGGTGAACATGAAGCTATTGGACTGTCAATCAAAATCTATTCTATTCACTCAAGTCCCTTAGGGAAGGAATCCTGTAACCCTTACATGATCTGCCTAAATGTGACTCCTGACTCTGAACTGCTTTCTGAAATGGTCTAGAAAGCCATTCAGTTTTACCTAAAGTCAAAAAGTAATCATTGACTATCAACCAAGGGTCCATAAAAAGCACTATTCAGTTGACCCTGCCAAATTCTTTCTAACATTTAGGAGTGAAACAATTTTGCAGGTACCAATATCCCATCACCAAACCACCCTTTATTTACACTTGGAGAGTGATGTTGATTCAGCTTCCTCAGAGCCAGCTCTCAGAGTGAACAGGATGTCTGACACTCCTGTCCTTGTCTGTCAGCCCAGGGTCCCTTATTGGACCAGATTAACAGCCCCAATCAAGGTACTCACGTTGTATGAGGTTCACTGGACTGAACTCATTACAATCACTACAAGGGACTTTTATCAAAACAGGAAAATCTATCCGTCACACTGGTCAAACAATATCCTGACATGTTCACACTCACCAAATCACATCTTACAAACAACATCACGGCACTCTTACCACCATTCCTGGATATATACTGTCTCGCAATCGGCATAGACCCAGCCAAATTTGAGGTGCAGCGGTAAAAAAAATCAGGAGAGAGTTGCCCTTGGAGGCTTCAACATTTTCTGAAGACCCTACAGAGTTTCATGGCATATGATCAAACATAGGCAAAGAATGTCTTGCTAATCACCACTAACAGAACATCCCCCTTCCAATGCTCTTGGCTGGACTGCTGAATCATGTCCAACAGCTCTTGGACAAAGCATTGAGTAGAGTAAGGGCATAGAATGTACTCTCACTGGGGCTTAGTTACCTTCCAACTCAATTTTGATTTAGACCTTCCCTCTGTCCCAACCTTTCCCTCACCTTTGTTGGTCTGTATTGCCCTTAACAGGTTTTGCATGCAAATTAATCAATTGGAAATAGATGAAATAGATTGTGGTTCTGTACTCCAAACTATAAACTCTACAATTACGTTCCTAAACATCTCTGTTTCTTTAACTCTCCAAGATGGCCACCTGCACATATGAAGAAGGCACACCAATGGCATCCTGCCAACATGGCAAAGAAAGTGCTTGTGCGTGGGCCTAAGCACTTAAAGAACCCTTGTCACCCACAGTCTGCTCACAGATCCTTGGTACCTGGGTCTCCCACTCCCTGAGCCACTCAGAGGCATCAAAGTGACTACATGGGCAATGAGTACTTCCTAGCAGCTGTTGTGGCAATAAACAATGTTCTCCTCAAAGCTCACATTTTGATCCATTTTAACCCATGCTAATATTTGCTGAGGGTAAAATGTTGTTAGATAACATCCCTGTGAAGTGCCCACTACATTAAAGGCCAATTCAGATTATTGTTTTTAACTTCACTGATTTTGCCACCATTTATTGGCCATCACTAGGTACCCTTGAGATGATGGCAGAAGAGCTGCCTCTTGAACCACTGCAGTCTATGTCCAGTAGGTACCCATGTTATTGCTGTTGCACATGTAGTTGTATTCCAATATGAATAGACTAAGATTCATTTCATTGCTGTTTGCAGGATGTTTCTGCAGCAGAATTGATGTTACATTTTTTGATGCATCAACAGTTGTAATATTCATTGTGTGGATTCTTCCAGGTGTCTAAGCATGATAACGTTCTATAAGGTAATCTTAACAGTATCTTTGTAAGGAATATTGAAAGATCATTTGCTGTTATCTCTACATTGAAACAGGTGTGTCTATATGGCATAAAAGAAAAACTCTGTTACACAGTCAGATGTGGGTCTTGGCAACATCAATTGAAGATTTATGTACTTATTTAAAGCTATTGTTCCAGTGCTGTTTAATACAGAAGCAAATTTTCACATTTTTTTCTGGGGCTTTGGATGCAAGGCCAACATTAATTGCTCATCATTTGAGAAGACGGAGTTGACCCACCTCCTTTAACTAAAATTAGGGAGTGAGTTCCTGGATTTTCGTTCCCAACAGCAAGGAAGAAATTTTGATATATTTACAAGTCAGGAATGTGTGTGTCTTGAAAGGGAACACGTAGGTGAAAGCTTCCTGTATTTCTAGGTTGGTAAGGTCATGGGCTTAGGAAGTACTGCCAAAGAAGGTTTAGAGGTGAACAGCTTTCATGCAAATTTAGAGCTGATTCAGCAAATAAAGGATTAACAGAATTCATGATGTTCAAGTTGTTTCTCATCCCAGGTTACTGGTGTTCATGATACTAATTTTTTTTCTCTCTCTGTATCTCTCTCTCTCTCTGTGGATGTAGTACCAGTTTGTATGTGATAAGTGTGATTGTATACGGAACACAAAATGTATTGAAGGGAGAAGACACAAAATGTAATCAAACATGGAGCACACTAGCTAATGAAACTACTGTACAAATATTTGCTGTAAGTAAGATTTTCAAGAGATTTCTCTTCGTTGAAGCCTCTTCCACACATATCCTTGAATACACGTTGATATTCTTTCTGTTCTCTGCCACCAGAGTGATGTTTTAAATACCCACAGAAGAGCAATGGGAAAAGGGGTTGGGGTTTGTGGGAAAAGGGAGAGATCTGTGATAGGGTAGAGAGTAGGTGTGATTAAATAACAAAAATCACAATGGAGCAATGTAAATAGTAGAGGACACGATGCCATAAGGATAGAAATAAAAAGATAGAGGTTTGAAGAAATGGTTGCAGGAAAGGAGTAGAGAAGGAAGGAAAAATGGAAAAAAATTAACAAAGGGAAATATCCTGTGGTCCACAAATATGGAGGGAGAAAATCAAGGCAACCCCAAAAGTACAAATTGCCCTGCCATTCATGTACTAACGGGGGTTTTCCAGCCCAAGCAACTACCTTAAGGTTATCAACTGTGAATATATCTATTCTGGATACTTCATTACATGATTTTCTTCCACATTCCAAGCATTCATTGGCCAAAACATCGATCCTTATCTTCCTATTCCAATTAGAAAGTGGTGTATATGGTTCTAAAGGGTCTTAAAGGGGTAGAGGGTTATTACTGAAGGAGTTCCATTAACACTACGCATGAGGATGATAGCATGTGAACTTGAGACCAGAGCAGTTTTAGATCTTAAAGGTGTGATAACTAACATCTAGTGTAACTTGTAAGTGATCATTACCATACAAGAAATTGTATCTTGGTAACTACAAGAGACACTTCTCAGGATGAGACCAGTAAGTGGTTTTCCTCTAACACACTAGATTGAACAGGCTTTGTAATTTAATACATTTAACGTGGATAGTGGCAGTAGACTTCATCATGACCAGCAGCTCATACAACACACTGAGCTAACACACTCATGCAACATGGTGTCACTTAATTGTAAATATCAATGAACCCTTCTTTCACATTACTAATGATTGAGCACAGATTGATCAAGCAGTAATTTGGAGGTTTCAATTTTCCCTGCTTTTTATATACAGGACATACCTGGGCAAGTTTCCTCATTGTGAGGTATATGCCAGTTTTGTGGCTTGTCTCAGGGAACAGTCAGTTCTATCGCATGTGAGCTCAGTGCTATTGCTGGAATACTGTCAGTGTCAACTGCCTTCGTGGCATCCAATGTCTTCAGCTGTTTCTTGATATCACGTGAAGTGAATCAAACTGCCAACTGTGATACTAGGGACTTCAGGAGGATGCCGAGATTGACCGCCCAGTCAGCACAGCTGGCTGACTGCTTGCAAATGATTCAAAGTTGTTTGTTGTGCAGTCTTATACTGGGATTCACATTGTTAAAGATGTGAAGCCTTCTTCTCCAGTTATTTACATACTTGTCCAGAACCATTCCCAACTGCATTTTGCAGGACTACAGAACCTAAATCTAATCTTGGTTGTGGGATTACTTAGCCATATCTATCATGGGCTGTTTCTGCTGTTTGCTTTCACAGGCAAATAGTCCTACGTTATAGCTTCACCAGATTGACACCTCATTTTTAGGTATACCTGGTGTTGCTGTTGGCAAGGTGTCTGCACTTTTCATTGAGTCAGAGTCAATTTCCTGGCTTGATGGTAATGGCAAAGTAGGCATCTGCCAGGGAGGTTAGGCATTATGTTTGAATACAATTCTGCTGCCACTGATGGCCCACAGTACCTCATGGATGCCTGGTTTAGAATTCTTCGATCTGTTCAAAATCTATTACATTCAGCACACTGGTGGTGGAGGAGGGTATCCTAAATGTGATGGCAGGGCTTCATCTCCACACAAACTCTGTGGTGGTCAATCCTGCTAGTACTGTCATGAGCTGATGCATCTGTGACAAGAAGATTGATAAGGATGAAGACAAGTATGCTTTTCCCACTTGTCTTTTTACCTCACTACCTGCTGCGTGTTTAGTTTTATACCGATGACCTTTAGAACTTGGCCAATTCAGTCAGAAGTGGTACTGCCAAGCCATTCTTTGTGAGGGATATTGAAGCCCCCCACCCAGAGTATATCTGTGCCCTTGTCACCCTCGGTGCTCACTCCAACTGGTGTTCAATAAGACAGAGGATTAATTTGTCAGATGAGGCAAGGTGGAGACCGAGGAATAAGTGGAGAGGCACGGTGGCAATCAGCGGGTGGTTTTGTTACCCATACTTGACCTGATGTCCTGAAATATTATGATTTCCAAAGGATTCTCAGGGCAAGTCCCTCCCAATCATATATCACCATTTCACCACCTCTGGTGGCAGTCTTGGTGATACCTGCGACATTATCTTAAGGTATGATTCTGTGAGAATAATTATCTTGACTAGACTGTGAGACATAGTCTGAATTTGTATTTTTTATTTAATAGTACCTAGAGATTCATCTGGAAGAAATTGTAGGGTAGACAGGACTGTGTGTGTGCTGTTGTCATTTCTGCTGCCTTGGTCAAAGCAGGGTTGTCTGTCAGTCTCTACTTTTATCAGGCTTTGTAGTATTAGTAGCATTTACTCATCAGCTTGCTAGGTCATTTGAGAGTCACCTACTTTGGATCTGGAGTCACATGTAGGCCAGACCAGATGAGGATGGCAGATTTTCCTTCCCTAATGGGAGGACATCAGTGAACCAAATGGGTTTTTGCAACAATCAACAATGATTTAATGATCGTTGTTAGACTAGCTTTTTAAAAAGAATCCTATTATTGTTTTTATTTTGTTTATCATTGTCCCCAGAGCATTGTCCTGGGTCTCCTGATTGCTAGTTCTATGAAAATACAATAGTTCCATTGTCTTCTCACCCCCATGTTAATATTAAGGAGTATCATAACAACTACCCACTAGGGTGATGTTACGTGAGCTTGTTTGGAGAACAGCTTAGGGTCTGTGTGAGTGTGAGTGAGAGCTATCATCACCCCAAATCTTTATAACAATGGCTATCATATCAGGGTAAAATGTAGTTGCTAAAATCCAATACACTGTCTTTTGTTAACTTATAGAAGCTTTTCTAATTAGACCAGGAAATGGATTTCTGCTACCACATTAAACCAATCAAGCCTTGAAATTTCCTATATTCACAGAGGATGGTGATAGCAACTGTCATCATGAGCAAACAACATACTGAGCTAGCATACGTATATAACAGAAAAGAAAATGATATACTTCCCAATTGGTTGATGACTGGCTGTCAGCCAAACAGCTTTTATTTTCTGAAACAAAAGCAGAAATTGCTGGAAAGGCTCAGCAGGTCTGGCAGCATCTGTGGAGAGAAATCAGAGTTAACATTTCATTAACCGTTCTGAGAAACATTAACCTAGATTTCTCTCCACAGATGCTGCCAGAACTGCTGGGCTTTTCCAGCAATTTCTGTTTTTGTTTCTGATTTACAACATCTGCAGTTCCTTCTGTTTCTATTTAGCTTTAAATTTCTTCTGTTTTCCATACTTTTATAACTGGTAAAGGAAGATGTTGCAAGAAAATTACAAAATAAAGTTAATTCTTTTTGACATCACTCTGATTTTTGTTTCTAGGCTTGCACACAGCAGTGTCTTGAAGATTGATCTTGAAGTCTGCAGACTAACGCTTAACAGCCCATGCTTCCTCCATTCATATTGACTCTGGTGAAGCCACCCTGTCTTATCATGTTGTCTGACAGAAAATTTTTATTTCAGATTTCAAGCATCTGCAATGTTGTACAGTTTCGTGTCACTCAATCCTCCTTGCTCTGTCTAGTCTGCATTTCGAGTAAGTTTACATTTAAAAACTGTATTTCTCAGTTCCACCTGCGACCCATCTTGAAATCTGAGACTGCTGTCTTTCTCAAGTCTCTTTGTGCCAACATATAGGTTTTACAGCAGATTACAAATAAATTTAATACGGCAGCAAGAAAATAGAATGCAAAATGAAGACCTGATCTCAAGCTCTATCTAAAAGCAGCAATCATTCAAAATGATACTTTTACAGGGAAAGGTGTAAAAATAATTGGTGTCTCTGAAAAGGGATTTCCTCACAAATCCCTACTTGATGATATTTGGCTTTTTTTCCACGCTGCTTGATATTAGCAATAATGACTCTGACCCTTAATGTTCAGTTCTGCTCTCTGTCTTTTTGATTGGCATGAACTTAAGAAAAAGGAGAGAGGTCAGCGGCATAAGCAAAGAATCTGTTGCATCGATCTCTGCTGCAAAAGCTCAAGGCCTTTGAAAATACACTGTTCAAGAAAACAACATTTCCTTTCATAAATGGTCTTTTCACTGCCTCTACTTCATTTGTGAGAAAACATGTAATTACAAAACAGTATGCACAACTATCTGTGAGAAACTATCTTTAATAACTGCAGCAAGGAGAATGGATAAGAAGGACTGGAGAAATGTGACTTAAAAATAAAAAGCAATGTTTTATCTATACAGATAACTTAAAACTCATATGACTTTAAAAAATGTAAAACCTTTCTTAATTTTCATAGTTATACATACATTGCACAGAGCTTTACAGCACAGAAACTAATCATTCAGCATAATTGCTGATGCTTATGTTCCACATGAACCTCTAATCATCTTATTTTATATGCTTGAAAGTATATGGTTGAATTTATATAGCAGCTAAGGATTTATGTCATTCATTGCCAGATGCAGCAAGATCAGATTTGGTTCTCAGTCAGGAAAACTGTTCATGATTCGCTGAGCACTTTGAAGTGCAACACGGCACCCTTTTCTCTATTGCAATCTGTCCTTTTAAACTCCTCTCCCCTGCCCCTTCTACCCTCCCGTACAAGAATAAGTGCAAGGGGGTTCATGGACTTAATTTTCAGAAAGATTGAAACCTCCATTCAACTAGCTGTGCCACTTACCTGCTTTTCCCTTACCCACCAAATCAAAATTCCCTGAAAGCTATCCCCTGAATTTGCAGTGTCCTCTAGTGTCTCTCCTATCTGTCTTCATGCTAACTCTGAACTCATTGGATCCTTAAGACTTCAGCTCCATGAAACCTCTTCTCATTTAACTGCTGCTCCTAAAATTTCCTTCCCATGACCCATGTTATTTTGTCTCTCCTCTGTCCCTTTCTATTTCAAATATGTCATTATGTGGAGAATAGGATTAGAATCAAAGTTTAGAAAAATGAGTGTTGATCTCTTTGAAGCATACAATATTCCAAGCAGGCTTGACAGATCTATGGGTGGCATTGCAGCACAGTGGTTAGCACTGCGGCCTCATAGTGCCAGGGACCAGGTTCAATTCCAGCCCTGGGAGATTGTGTGGAGTTTGTACATCCTCCCTGAGTCTGCATGGATTTCTGCTGGGTACTCTGGTTTCATCCCAGATGTACAGTTCAGGTGTATTAGTCATGTTAAATTGCCCTTTAGGTGTCCAGTGATATGCAGCCTAGATGGATTAACTGTGGTAAATGTGGGGTTATGATGGGAGAGGGTGGGATGCTGTTCGGAGGGTTGGTGCAGATTTAATGGGCCAAATGGCTCCTCCCTGCACTAGGGATTCTATAACCAGATACTGAGAGGCTTTTGTTGGGGAAACTGGAATGACAGGCCATGGTCACAGATAAGGTATTGATCACTTAGGAGATGAGGAAAAGTTTCTTCATCAGATGTTTGTGTGAATCTTAGGCATTCAAGGCTAAGAGTGATTTTTTTTTGAGGGGGAGCAATCAAGGGATATGGTATTTTGTGGAAAGATGAATTAAGGGTGAAGATCTTATTGAAAGGTAAAGCAGGCTGGAAGATGTATGAACTCTCTCTCTTATGAAGTATATTCTTATCACTCCTCCCCTCAAATAAAACATTTTTGCAACCTGTCCATTCTTGCAATCTACTATTTGCACACTTTGTTTTCACCAAATTCGTAGTCTTCCAAATTAGTGGCAATCTTTCTTGGAATTCTGCGGCTGAATAATTCCAAACACTTTTTCATATTTGCCACTGTCCTAAAATTGCTTTATGAAAGACACAAATGAGATCTTCTGTGAGAGTGACAGTCATGAATTATTGATTCTTGTCCTTCATTGCTTGTCTGCAGTCTTTCACATTGTTGAACATACCATTCTCCTCCATCGATGAGCAGGGTGGGACTTGTTGTATTCCAATGTTATCTATCCAATTGTAGCCAGGAGATCAGAGGCAATGGGATCTTTTTTCACTGCTGCACTTTTATCTCTGGTACTCCCCAAAATAGCTGTCCTTGGCCCCACCTTATTTCTCACCAACACGCTGTCCCTCATTGAAAACACAGTCAGTTTTCTTACATCACCTCTCATGGTACCTTCGCTGTCTCTAAATTGTCAGATGGTCTTTCTGGTTCAGCATAAATGTTAGACAAAACAAAGTCATTGTCTGCAGTCCCCATCACCATCTCCATCCCTTATCCACCAATTCCACTCACCTCCCCACCCCGGCCACTATCTGAAGCCAAACTGGATTGGCTGAGAGTTTGGTGCTGGATTTGCCTTTGAGGTGAGTGTCCAAGCATAAGTTCCTGCCATCAATAACAGCAACTATTTCCATCTTAGTTACATTTCCAAACTCTGATCCTGAAACTGTCTTTTTTGTCTTTGTCAGCTCTAGATTTAAATTGCGCACATAGCCAGTTTCTCACCTTTTACCCTTTGTAATCTTGAAATCTTTCAAACAACTGCTGCTCACATATTAACTTCCACTGAATTGCACTCACCTATCATTCCTATAACTTGCCAATTGGCCACAGATTAACTCCTGATTAATGCAAATTGAATTTCAAATTCTGGACCTTATTTCCAAATACTTCAATGTCCTCATTACTACCAATCTCTGTAACCTCCCCCAGGCTCAAAACTTCTTACTGCTTTAATTTTACAGGTTTATTTGCAAACACAAGCTGTTGGACTATAACCTGGTATTGTGTGATTTCTGACTTTGTCCACCCCAGTCCAACACTGGCACCTCCACATCATGCTTTAATTTTGATACCATGGCCATTCCCAAAAGTAATCACTTCACCAGTACTTCAACTTCCAAGGATGTAAGCTCTTAAATTCTCACCCTAAAAGTCTCTATCTTTGCAACTTTACATTCTCGTTTAAAAATTGCTGCTGAGAAACAAGTCTTTTGGCCAAGTTTTGATCACCGACACCAATGTGTCTTTATGTGACACAGTATTAAATTTTATTTGATGAAAATTCTGTGCCCACTTTAGACACTTTATTATGTTAAAGGCACAACATAAAGGAGTTGTTGCTATTGTTGTAACCATATCAATGTTTTATTCCTTTTCCTCAATATAATTAATAGCTTTCCCTTAAATGAATCATGCTAGTCTCTTTATTAGCTTCACGAGCTAGTAGGGTCCACATTGTCACTGCTCTGTGATCAAAGAAGTTTCTTCTTAAAGAAAAGACTCTGAGCTGATTCAATCTTTCCTGGTCATCTCTTTTTTTAAAAAAAATCAATGGATGGTGGAATGTGATGTTCAATTTGCAACAATAATTATTGCACAGGTGCTATCCAGTTGGAATATCCTCTGGAAGATAGATCTTCCCTGTGCAATTTGCTTTTCTTGGGCAGCTGACAGCAATGATATATCCACAATAGTCACAAAGTCTTCTATAATAGTCTGGGTCTGCCAATCTGCACTATTACTATTGGCTAAATGTGGGTCCTATGTGCTTGCCTGCTTTGAAAAAAGAACCCACACTTACATTATATATCTCAGATACATCATGACACATTGCTGGAAGATGCAGGACTTGAGACCAGTCCTGTTGGCCCAGACATAGGGACAGTACAACTGCATCACAAGACCTCATTATACGTCTCAGATCCTTAGGCTAAGATTTAGTGGCTGTTTATTGACCACAATATCCCCAGTGGAACTTTTTGCTCAGCACTTAGCTGCTGAGGTGGCAGGAAGAAGGTATCTTTTCAGGGCCAGCTCCCACAATTATTTGCCTTACTTGACACATTCCTTGCCATCTCCAAGGAGAGTCCAAAGTTTCTAAACTCTTAACAGCCAATAAATTTGAAGTGCAGTCACTGATGTTGTAAAAGCAAATATGTACAGTCCGAAAGGTTGCAAATGATATAATTTTTGCATGAAACCTGGAACAGTTCTAGTCCTGCTAAAACTGGTACAACAACCTGATGTTTGTGCAATTCTACATTACAACCTATTCTCAGTGTCTTGGGCAATGTTTATGTCTCAGCCAACACCACTGAGACAAAATAACTGGATAATTACAACATTACTGTTCATAGGATCTTTGCTATGTGCAAAATTGCCTACTAAGTTTCTCTGCATTACATCAGTCACTGTAGTTCAGAAGTTCAATAATTGGCTTTAAAGTGTTCTGTGATGCCATAAGGTTCTGAAAGGCACTATATAAATGCAAATATTTACACCACTGCAAAGAAAAACCAGAAATGAAGTAATCTACTGCAACGGACCCCAGAGTTTAAATACCAGGTGGGAAAACACAATGGCACATCATCGGAGGCTGCACTGATGACGTTACCCAGCAGGGTAATGAAATGTTTGCGAACTAACGAACCAGCTTGGCGAGCAAACCAACCACAGCATCCACAACATGAGCTACAAATCTGCTCAAGAACCTTAAATGCAAATTCTTTGCTTATTTCTCAGGAACATCACCTTTGTTTACACTGGAGGTCTTTCAATTTATCTATCCATATCTCTTCCACCCTTGGACCCTATCATCTTCGAAGGTGGAACTTGTAACAACAACAGGCCAGTACCGAGAACATTTTTTACTTGTAATTCAAAATGCGTTTTTGCAATGTAGCTAATACAGGCAAAAACGTCTGCAGATATAACTTAAGTGGGAAAGGAATTGAATAAATGGAGACAGAGCCCACTGAGAGAGAGAAAAAGGGTGGCCATGCTGAGAACAACTCATACAAATAGGCATTCGCTCGCAATTTCTGTTTTCTACACAATTTCTGTTTCCTGGGGTTTTGCGGTTGGTAATGAACATGGAGAGACATTTCATGATTGTTAAGTTTGCTCCCAGCACAGCCAACCCATTTTTAACTACTTATATTTTCAGTTAGCACCCATTTGGCATTTATATCTCTCCTGTCTTATAATCCCTTTGTCTGTTTCTCCTTTATTTCACTCTGGGCACCATCTCCATATATTTAACACACTCTTTCCCAATGTCACCCCCTATCATCAACACAAATCCTACCTTTCCCAGGTGCTTTCAGTTGTCTTGAGGAATCACTGGACTCGAAACGTTAAATCTGTTTTACTCCCCTACAGATGTTGGGTTGAGTCTTGTACCTTAAGAGGTTGTCTAGAGAGAGACCAATGGAATGTGACACCTAAAGAGTCAAAGAATCTTTAAACAGGCTGGACTGTGATCTGTTATGAATATACAGCTAATAAGGGACTGGTGGCTGAGTGCTACAAACCAGATAAATAAAGGAATCAGTATAAAGAAACATCAATCAGTCTACAAAACCAAGAATCTCAAAAATAAAATCTGTTCAACCGGGAATGTTAATGCAACCATAATCTACACTGCAATGGCCATAAGGTTCAACTCTCCATTTTTCAAGAACAATTCAAAGACAGATTCATATCCTTTTGGACTCACATCTTATGTATAATCTATATGTGATTGTGTCGTGTTTTTAATTCTTCTGCTATTTAGCAATTAATTAACTCACTCTTTTTGTTCAACATAGAAGCATAGAAAATAGGTGCAGGAGTAGGCTGTTCAAGACTGCACCACCATTCAGTATGATCATGGTTGATCATGCAATTTCAGCATCCCATTCCCGCTTTCCTCCATATGCCTTGAAACCTTTAGCTACAAGAAGCATATCCAGCTCCCTCTTGAATATATTTAATGAATTGGCCCAGTAGCTTTCTGTGGGAGAGAATTCCACAGGTTCACAACTCTATGAGTGAAGGAATTCTTCCTCATCTCAGTCCTGATCAGTTTACCCTTTATTCTTAAACTGCAAAAGAAAAGCCTAGTTAAATTGTCTCCTTCTATAACATTAGTTCATTTGGAACTGGGAGAAAAGGAAAGGTTCCTTTTCTAAATTAAGCTTTTTGCAACCAACTAAGAGGTGTAAGTGGATAAAGAAATGGAGCTAGTTCATCCCTCCTTACCAGGGAGTTAAAAATTTTGGGATATCCCATCTGGGACTGTAATGATACCTCGCCCAGGGTTTGGTCATAACAAGATTGATAGGTTCTTCCTTGTATCCAACATGACTGATGGGAATTCACAAATCTACGTTGCATTATCTCTACTAAAGGATAATGTGGTCCAATGCTGACCATGAAGAAAGCATACTAAAGTGATTATCTAAACACTCAGAACATTAATAACAGCAAAATCTTAAAAAAAAATGCTTCAGACAGAGGAATATTCTCCAATTATTAAATCAGTACTCTATAGACAGACTTGTATACATACAAATGGTTTACAATTTATTAAATTCAAACTGTTTGAAACCAAATTCAACTTTTATTTTTAAAGTGTTCAAGAATGTAGGCAATGTGACGTTTGTGACTAATTCTTAGCTGACAGTAATAAATAGTGGTGGTTCCTTTTCTTCAAGAAAATGTTTCAAATTGACGATCAGTCAGAGGTGTTTAAGAGTCGATCGTATCTATTTGCTGGTCTGACTAGTTCTCTCTTTGAGGGACATCAGTGAACCAACCTGGCTTCTGCAAAAAAAAACATTGTCACTATACAGGATTTATTGAATTTTACTCGCTGCAGTGGTTCTTACACTGGCAATCCTTCAGCAGTTACTCCAGCACTGGAGCCATTACAGTACCTTATCGCTGCATTACTGTGACAGTCATTACAACTTACCATTCAATAAATCTGTGTCACATTCTCGGAGAGCAAGATACATGACTACCCTGCAAAATACAAACCCTTTTCTTCTACAGTACTTTTATTACAAATATTTATTATGAGCCAATGACCTTTGTCATTCCTCATGAAACCTGCTGCATTGCACTTCTAAAGGTCAAAGCAGTCCCTGTGATATATGATAACACATGTTCAGTACTCTGCATAATTTTATCAAAGCAATGATTGAATCAGCACAAGAATTTGCTTACATTTATTGTTCATGTAAATCCATTTTTAATAAGTCTGGGTCACTTGCGTTTATGGGGCTGTCATTTCAACAGCTCGAGGCTTCAATATCTATTTGACTGCAGTGGCTTTCTTATCTATATCAAGAATTAAGTGTACATTTGTGTCTTCATTTATTTCTGGTTACATAATTAACTCAGCCTCAATTCTAACCACGAGAGAGGTCAAATGCCATCATTGTCATTTCCTGTTATTGTCCATTACATTGTCTTACAAAAAAGACTCACGCTCCAATAGTCCTGTCCTGGGGCAGGACTGCACTGTTGGAGATGCTATGTTACAGATTGGACATTAAACAAAAATCCCATCTCATGTGGATGCAAAATATCTTATGGCACTGTTTTATAGAATAGCAAGGTTGTTGCACCTGGTGTCCAGAACAATATTTATCCCTTCAATCAACATCACAAAGACAAGTTATCTGATAATTATGATATTGCTGTGAAGAACGAGGATTGAGATGATTAGGCTCCAACAGCTACACCATCTTCCTTTGTACAAGAAACAAAGAAGTGTGGATGTTGGAGATCTGAAACAAAATAGAAATTGTTGGAGTAATTCAGCAGGTCTGGCAGCATCTGTGGAGAGAACGCAAAGTCAACGCACTGGACCCTAAATTTTGACTCTACTCCCTCTCCACAGATGTTCCATTGTACAAGCTTTTGACTTCAACCAGTGGACGGTATTCCCCTGCTTTCCATTGAGCTCAGTTTTGCTACAGCTCCACGATGACCCAATTGATCAGATGATACTTTGCCATCAGGACAGTCACTCTCACCTCACCTCTGGAATTTGACTGTTTTCCTTGTTTGGAGCAAGCCTGTAAAAAGGTCCGGAACTGAGTGGCCCTGGTAGAACCCAAACTGAACATCGGCTAACAGGTTATTGCTGAGTGTCATTGCACAATTTGACTCAGGAAATCAGATTAACAATTGTTTATTTCATATGTGGGCAGGGAGAGCTAATCTTATTACCATGAAGTGTAAATGTAATTCTGGACTCTCACAGACAGCTCTAACCATTACAACGTACATATTACAATTCCCAACTTCTCTTTTCAGGTGTCTTGCATTGTCTGCTGTTTTCTCACAGTTTTTCTAAGGCATTGTCTGTATATTCTGCACAGTCATCATCATCCTGCTGTATGTTTCATTTGTTATCTCTTCTTTGGATATCTGTTGTTTGCACCTGCATTGCTAATGCTGACAATGCAACTAAAGCTTTAACCATGAATGGGTTTAACCCTTTTAGCTCTCCCGACTTTGGCCCTTGGCCCAGCCCAAGTTAGGCAACTTAATATTAGTGTTTTTCACTTTATGCTCCCCAGGTATTGAGTTTAGGGTTGCAAAGACACTTTGTTATTCCATCTGTGCAGATTGGCTCCATAATATGGACCTGTTGCATGTATTCTGACCCCATATTCTCCAATTCCCATGCCCTTTACCATTTTTTGTGTGTCTTTACAGTTCAGTGAACCGTAAAGGTCAGATTGACAACAAATACCTACTGGGCAACATCAAAACATGAGAGATGATCCTAACCCACAGCTATATATATAATTTCCAATTCCTCAAGTCCTTCCACCAAGTTGTTTGTTTGCATAACTTTTATGTTCGCACTGGGCATCATCTTGAATGCCTTCAAGTTGTTCAGGCAATAATGGGATTACATTGGAGAACTGGGTCAGATAGTGCCTTTTATAGATTTCTAGCAGTTCTACCTTTCACATCCTCGTTGGTATCTGTGGATTCAAACACACCATATGGCTGGTTATAGGACACGGTTGATTTTTCTCGTATTGGTGTAGTGATACAATATCTCCCTGTAACCCAGATATACAACATTGCAGTCTGTATAGTTTCCATTGTACATGACTGTGGCATAAATCTGCATTGTGCTTCTTCTGTCTCATATATAGATGTGGACAGACTACCAAGGAGGCTTCTGCAGTGCATCTATTTAAAGTGGTGCTCATTATATTACCTCCTATACCACATTCCTTCTAAGCTGTACAATGCTGCTCTGAGATTTCCCCACAGTTCTGTGCACACCGGTCAACGTGCCAATACACTGGGGACCTCAATGCCACACATAGATCTCTGGGGCTGTGCACTGAAAAAACAAAATTAGTGGGAGTATTGCTCCTAACTCAACTGCACATAGTTGTATCTTATGGTAACTCACATTTGATTGATTTGTTTTGATTTATTATTGTCACATGTGCCAAGATACAGTGAAAAGTGTTGTAATAATAATTTCCACATTATAACTCCCCTCAATTATCTGAATACTCTCGATTCTATATGATGTTTTCGTGGGTGTTGACTTCTGTATGACTTGGATTGCCAGAAAAATGTCAACGTACATGTCATTATTTAGAGAACCTTCCGCAGATTGTTTTCTGATGGGAGGCCTGTGACCAGCAGTGTACTTCAAGAATTGGTGCTGGGTCCACTGCTTTTTTCATTTACATAAATGACTTGGATGTGAATATAGGAAGTATGATTAATAAGTATGCAGATGACACCAAATTTGGTGGTGTCGACGCAGCGAAGAAGGTTATCTCAGAGTACAACAGGACCTTGATCAGATGGGCAAATGGGCTGAGGAGTGGCAGATGGAGTTTAATTCAAATAAATGTGAGGTGCTGCATTTTTGTAAGTCAAATCAGAGCAGGACTTATACATTTAATGCTAAGGTACTGGGGAATGTTGCTGAACAAAGAGATCTTGGAGTGCGGGTTCATAGTTCTTTGCAAGTGGAGTCGCAAGGAGACCAAGGTAGTGAAAAAGACATTGGTATGCTGGCATCATTGGTCAGTGCATTGAGTATAGGATGTGAGCGGTCATGTTGTGGCTGTACAGGACATTGGCTAGGCCACTTTTGGAGTACTGTGTTCAATATTGTTCTCTTTGCTATAGGGAAGTTGTTGTGAAACTTGAAAGGGTTCAAAAAAGATTTACAAGGATGTTGCCAGGGTTGGAAGGTTTGAGCTATAGAGAGAGGCTGAATAGGCTGGGGCTATATTCTCTGGAGGGTCAGAGGTTGTTATGAAATCATGAGGGGCATAGATAAGGTGAATAGCCAACGTCTTTTCCCCAGGGCAGGGATGTCCAGAGCTAAAGGGCATAGGTTTAAGGTCAAAGGGGAAAGATTTGAAAGGGACCTAAGGGGCAATATTTTAATGTAGAGGGTGGTGCATGTATGGAATGAGTTGCCGGAGGAAGTGGTGGAGGCTGGTATAATGACAACATTTAAAATGGAACCATGAATCGGACAGGTTTAAAGATACATTGGCCAAATGCTAGCAAATGGGACAAGATTAATTTAGGATATCTGGTTGGTATGGATGAGTTGGAATGAAGGGTCTGTTTCTGTGCTGTACATCTCTATGACTCTATCAGTTGTATATATATGGATTAAGCCTCTGTGCTGCCCAGCTGGTCATGCTACATTCCCAGTGCTGTGACAGGTTAAACAAGTGTGTATAAGCTATCTACAGGGTTAGAATATGTCTCAGATTATTCCTCGTCTGCTCAAGTATTCATGATCCACTGCTCCTGCAGATATCCTTTCTGATCTCATGGTTTGAAATGTTTTCCTGTGCCTTGAGTAATTTATTCATGGTCTATGCATGACTCCCCAGTGTTGTGGACAATCTCTGAATCACTTGTCTCAGGTCTTGGTCCATCCTGAGCAGGCTATCCTGGACCCTTGCTCCTTTTCCAAGAGTTCCTTCAGTTGAGAAGTTAAAGTTCGAAATTTTTGATTGGCTGTTGCCAAATCAATCATATTTACTCTTGATTTAAGACATAAGGCCATAAGAAATGGGAACAGGAGGAGGCTAGTCAGCCCCTCAAACCTGTTCTGCCATTCAGTAGGATCATGGTTGATCTGAAATTCCTCATAACCACTTTCCTGTCCTTTCCCCATAACCCTCGATTCTCCTCCTGATCAAGAATCTATCTATCTCACCCTTAAATATACGCAAGGAAACTACCCCCACAGGTCTGTGGCAGGGAGTTACAAACACGCACTACCCTCTGAGAGAGGAAATTCATCCTCATCCCAATCCTAAACTGGCATCCCATTATTGTGAAATTCGACTATCTCTTGAAATCCTCTCAGTACGTATCGTGTCAAGCCCATTAAGAATCCAATATGTTTCAATGAGATCACCTCTCATTGTTCTAACTTCCAACAAGTCGACTCCCAATCTGTTTAGCCTTTGCTCATAAGTGAATTGCTCCTTACCAGGGATTGTCTTGGTGAACCTTTTCTGAACTGCTTCCAATGAAATATTATGGTTTTAAATAATTCAATCAAAACTGCTCACATTGCTCCAGATGTGGTCTCACCAGCACTTTGTACATTTATCGTAAGACTTCCCTACTCTTATACACCAACTGCCTTAAAATAAGGGCCAACGTTCCACTAGCCTTCCCGATTACCTGATGCACCCTGTGTGCTAGTTTTCTGTGTTTCATGCACAAAGTTGATGGTTCCTCTACCTCCCCTCCAACACAAAACTGTCTTCATTTTGGTCAGAAAATTCAGCAACAAGATATTTGTAGTTAATTATTAAACCACTTTTTTTTGAAAAAGCAAGTAAGATGTGTCAATAGCTAGAATTAAAAAGTGTGTAACAAAGTAAACCTAGTAAGTAAGGGGAAAAAAGTGTAAACTGGACAGAATTACAATTTACATAACCTCTTTTCATGTCAAAGCCAGCCATGCTGGAGTTCAAAGTTCATTGAATTTATTAACAAGGGCAACAATAGCAAGGATTTTTACATGATCATTCACTTAGAAAAAGAAAAAAATCCAAGGTATTTCGCAAATATGAGAACAGACAAGAACAACATTACAAAGCCAAATATAGAAATTGCCAGAGGTGATCAAAGTAAACAAAATTTCTGATGTTTTAAACAAAAATGTTCAAATCTTTCCAAATTTCAGAATGATTGCCTTGATTCGAAAATCATTTATTTTTAATAATGAATATCATGAAACAGGAGGGTGCAACACACCTGTCAGTTATCACTAGTTATTGGACAATTAATGGAAACGTATCAATTATCCTGTCCACTGGACAAGTGACTTCCTCGAAAGATTCAAGTACATCAGGCAGACATGACCAACTCTTCACAAAGCCATCCTCCTTTTAATTATTTGGTGTGTGCATTATCACAGAAGTAAGCATTTGTCTTGTCAGTGCTAGATAGAGTTCTTTCAAACCTGGTTTCAGGTTTAGTCAGTGGACAATCTTCAACAGTGTGATTCATTGGGCTACACCATAGCAGCAGCCTGGATTGTCTTGGTGACTGCTGTTAAGTGACTACACCAAGGCCTTAGCCAGTCCTGAAATGGTTTAAAAGGGCCCTAATACTGGGTGGCGCAAAGCCTCACTAACCTGTTTTGATGGGTAAGAACATCCACATATCACTCTGCCTCTGATAATCTAAATCAGGTCTTCCCTACAGGGTTGCATGGTGCCTCAGTGGTTAGTACTGCTGCGTCACAGCGCCAGGGACCCAGGTTCAATTCCAGCCTTGGGCAACTGTCTGTGTGGACTTTGCATATTCTCCTTGTGTCAAAGCAGGTTTCCTCCAGTTTTCTCCCACACTCCAAAGATGTAAAGGCTAGATGGATTAGCCACAGGAAATGCAGGGTTACAGGGATAGAGGTATGGGTGTGAGTCTGGGGATGATGTTCTTCAGAAAGTTGGTGTGGGCTTGTTGGGCCAAATGGCCTGTTTCAACACTGTAGTGATTCTAAGATTTTACTCTGGATGGTGACCTGAGTTTGAGAGATTAGCTATTTGGGTCACAAGTTTCAAGATAGAAATGGCTGTTGTGAAGCTCCCACTGATTTTTGGACAGCTATGAGATCCTTTAGACCTTTTTCTGTTGGTTGGAGTGACTTAATATACTGCCCTCTGCGACATAATTGCTGCTGTTGGAAATAAACCTCTGATTAGGTCATAAGCCAGGAATACTGGGGCAAGTAACTGACCTCTCTGTCCTGAGTCACTATCCATTTACCATCTCTGAGGCCCAAGTGAGAGTACGATGGAATATTCTTCACTTGCCTGCGTGAAAGTCACGAAGCTTGATGCCAGCCAGGACAAAGTAGCCCATTTGATTGGCACCCCATTCATTTTTTTATTTATTCATTTATGGTATGTGGTATCACTGGCCAGGCCAGCATTTATTGCCCATCCCTAATTGCCGAGAGGGCAGTTAAGAGTTAACCACATTGCTATGGGTCTGGAGTCACTCGCAGGCCAGAACCATCCTTCACTGTCACTGTATCAAAATCCTGAAACTTCCTTCCTAATGCCGCTGTGGGTGTCCCTGTACCACATGGACTGCAGTGGTTCAAGAAGGCAGCTCACTGCCATCTTCTTAATAAGGAACAGGCAATAAATGTCCAGCTAGTAACACCCACATCCTGTGAATGAATTAAAGTGTGAGGTGATTCATTTTGGAAGGTCAAATTTGAAAGCAGAATACAGGATTAACAGAAAGATTCTTGGCAGTGTGGAGGAGCAGAGGGATCTCGGGGTTCAAGTCCACAGTTCCCTGAAAGCTGCCACCCAGGTGGATTGAGTTGTTAAGAAGGCGTATGGTGTGTTAGCTTTCATTAATAGAGGGATTGAGTTCAAGAGCCGTGAAGTTATGCTTCAGCTATACAAAAGCCTGGTTCGGCCACGTCTGGAGTATTGTGTCCAGTTCTGGTCACCTCATTACAGGAAAGATGTGGAAGTGTTGGAAAAGGCGCAGAGGAGATTTATCACAATGTTGCCTGGAATGGAGGGAAGATCTTATGAGGAAAGATTGAGAGAGCTAGGGTTTTTCTCTTTAGAACGACGAAGGATGAGAGGTGACTTGATAGAGGTGTACAAAATGATCACAGGTATAGATAGAGTAGACAGCCAGAGACTTTTTCCTAGGGTGGAGGTAGCTATTATGAGGAGACATTGTGTTAAAGTGAGTAAAGGTAAATATAGGGGAGACATCAGAGGTAAGTTCTTTACTCAGAGTGGTAGGGGCATGGAATGCATTGCCGGAGAGGTTAGTGGAGTCGGCTCATTAGGAGCATTTAAGCAGCTATTAGATTGGCATATGGATGATAGTATAAGGCAGGGGTGGAGGTTAGATAGACCTTAGGTTTAAGGCAAAAGTTCCGCACAACAGCATGGGCCAAAGGGCCTGTACTATGCTGTACAGTTCTATGTTCTATGTTCTAAACAAGGTGGCAAAGAACTGCGGATGCTGGAAGTCTGAAACAAAAACAGAAATTGCTGGAGAATCTCCGCAGAATTGGCAGCATCTGTGGATATAAAGTTGAGTCAACATTGTAGGTTCAGCCAACCTGCATCAGAACTAGCATTGACAACGAAAAGCTGATATGTATGCTAAAGACAGGGGCTGGTGGTTGTCAGAGGGTAGAGTTAAGGGAGTAGGCAATATGTGGAGATGAAGTGTCCAGAGGGAGAGAAAGACAGTTAGACAAAGGGATTAATCACAGTAAGATGGGGAGAAAGAAAAGCTGCTAATGCTGATTATATGTAGGTAAAAATGGGTTGGCTGTGCTGAAAGCAGCCCATGTGATGACAGGCCCTGGGGTGTGGGGTGGGTAAAGGACATGAAAGAAGTTCAGGCCCTAAAGTTATTGAACTTGATATTAGGTCTTGAAGGCTGCAGGGTCCCCAAGTAGAAAATGAGGTGTTGTTCTTCCAGTTTGCACTGAGCTTCACTGGAACACTGCAGCAAAGCTGAGACAGAGATGTTGATCAGGGAACACAGTGTGCAAAGGTGGCAGGCAACTGAAAGCTCAGGGTCATGTATATGGACAGTGCATAAGTGATCCACAAAGGATTCACCCAGTCTGTGTTTCATCTCGCTAAAGTAGAGGAGGCCACATTGTGAGCAGTGAATGCAGTAGACTAGATTGAATGAAGTGCCAGTAAATTGTTGCTTCACCTGGAAGATGTGCCTGGGCCCTTGGATAATGAGGAGGAAGGAAGTAAATGGGCAGGTGTTACACCTTCTGCGATTGCATGGGAAGGTGCCGTGGGGCTGTGGAAGATTGTTGGGAGTCAAGGTGTACCAAAGGGAATGGTCTCTATGGAAAGCTGACAATGGAGGGGAGGAGATTATGCGTCTGGTGGTGGCATCCATCTGGGGGTGGTGGAAGCGGTAGCTAATGATCCTTTGAATGTGGAGGCTGATGGGATGGTGAAGGACAAGGGGGATCCCTATTGTTGTTGTGGGAGGGAAGAAAAAGCAGAAAGATGGGTTGGATATGGCTGGGAGCCCTGTCAAACATGGTGGTAAGGAATCCTCAGTTGTGGAAAAAGGTAGAAATTTCTGAGGCCTCCTGTGGCATCACTCAAACAGATGAGATGAAGATGGAGAAACTGGGAGAATGGGACAGGCAGGAAGCAGGGTGTGAGGGTGTATCATCCAGTTAAGTGTGGGAGTAAGGGGTTTTGTAGTGAATATTGCTGGCTAGCCTATCCCCAAAAATGGAAACAGAGGTATCAAGGAAAGGAAGGGAGGAGTCAGAGATGGACCCGAGAAAGAGTTGTGGATGGGGGGCCCCGAATAGGACTGGAACAAGGAATGTTCCACATAGCTCACGATGAGACAGGCATAACTGGGGCCCATGCGGTTACCCATGGCCACTCCTCTGACCTGAAGAAAGTGAGAGGAGGTAAAACAGAAGTTGTTCAGAGTGAGGATGAGCTCGGCCAGGTGGAGGAGAGTGGTGGTGGATGGGGACGGTTCAGGTTTTCGCTCCAGGAAGAAGTGGAGAGCCCTGAGACCATTCTGGTGGATGATTGATGTGTAACGGGATTGGACATCCATGGTGAAGAGGAGGCAGCTGGAGCCTGCAAACTGGAAATTCTGAAACTACTGTAAAGTGTTAGAGAAATTGCGGATGTAAATGGGAAGGGACTGGACAAGGGAAGAAAAAGTCGACTTGAGGTGGGAAGAGATGAGTTCCATGAGGTAGCAACAGACAGAAACAATGGGTCCACCAGCCAGTTCTGTTCATGGAATTTGGGAAGAAGGTAGAAGCAGGCTGTACAGGGTTGGGGGACTATGAGCTTGGAGGCAGTGGCGGGGAGATCATCAGATGAAATGAGATTAGTGATCATTATGAACACAATGGCCTGGTGTTCCATGGTAGGGTCATGGTCCAAAGGGAGATAGGAGGAGGCATCTGAGAGCTGCCACTCAGCCCTCCCACAATGTAGAGATTAATACACCAGACAAGAGCAGACCACCCTTGTCAGCAGGCTTGATGACACCGTCAGAATTAGATGAGAACACAAAGTGCAGTCAATTCAGGGAGACATAGGTTCGAGTGAGTGAGGGGTGGGGCAGAGAAATTCAGGTTTTCAATGTCACATTGACAGTTCTCGTTGAACAGGTAAAAGGCCAGATGGAAGGTGCTGGTGGAGGGAGAGGGTTGGAGTCGTGTGAAGGGGTTCGTGGGTTGGGGAGAGGGCTCTAATCCGAGGAAATAGGCACGGAGGCAAAGGCAATGGAAGAAGAGTTCATCATGTCATTCCATGCCCAAAGTTCATGGTGGGTGGGGTAATGGGCAGTGGTATAAAAGTAAGGCCTTTGCTAAGTATGGAACTTTCAGCATCAGAGAATGGAACAGATAGTAAATACCCAACAAGAAGGTGAGGTTATGAGAGGGGATGGAGACAGAGTTGGGGGTAATGTTCCACAGCGGCGTGGGTACCTCTGAGTTGTTGAAGCTTTTATTCCTTAATGCTTGAAAGGAATTAGAAAACGTTTATTGTTAGCACATTGAACAAACCTGAGAATGAAGTGGAACGTGAGGGCAGGGCAGGTCTGAGCCAGCATGAGGCATTGCTGATGGAGAGAGAAGTCTAGAGTGTGCATACAGCAATGCCTTCATCTGTAATTTTCCCTCCCACAATACCAATAGGAACTGAGTGTGGATCTCAGGATGCAGCGAGAACAGCAGGCAGAGGAGCGTTGAACGTTACAGACATATCTGTGATCCAGGATTCAAAACATGAAGAATGAAACTTCAATCGGAATCCAGGTGGGATGAGTCTAGCTGGACACAGTCACTGAGGAATGAGATGTAGCAGCTGAAATGAGTTTTGGCAAATACCTTGTCAACACCAGCAGTGAGAACGAAAGTAACGATGGTGAACGTAAAGAAAGATTAGAACGGAAATCCTGTCAGAGAGAGGAACAGAATTTCTTCAAGGTAAGCATAGCACAGTGAGATAAACACAAAAATAAAAGAAAGAAATGCGGATGCTGGTGGGGTGGAGAGTGAGGAGCCAGGGATCTGATTGGTATCGTGGGGGGTGAAAGTAGGGATGAAGGCAAACATGTGGGCAATGGGTTAGACACAGCTGACAGTCCTGTCAAAAAACTCTTGAGTACCCTGCAGCCTTCAGGATTCAATACTGAGCTGAATTATTTCAGCTTTATCCTTTACTCACTCCCACATTCCAGACCCTGTCATCACATGGGCTACGTACAGCACCACTAACCTTTGTTCACCAACTAATGGTCCCCTTACTGCTCTTCTTTCTCCCTGGCTTACCATTATCCATCCCGTTATCTGCCTAACTGTCTTTCCCTCTCTCTCTGGGCTCCATCTCCACTAATCACTCACTCCTTTACTCCCCAGCCTTATCTTCAGTATGTGTACCAGATTTTCCCAGCCACTACTAGTTCTGAGGAAGTGTTATTGGACCTGAAATGTTAACT
This sequence comes from Rhincodon typus, assembly GCF_021869965.1. NCBI lineage: Eukaryota > Metazoa > Chordata > Chondrichthyes > Orectolobiformes > Rhincodontidae > Rhincodon > Rhincodon typus. The sequence goes on from NC_063334.1 coordinate 112,082,455, forward strand.
CTGCTTTCCCTCCATAGATGCTGCCAGGCCTACTGAGTTTCTCTGGAAATATTTGTTTTTGTGTTAAAAAAGTTCATTTTTCTATTGTTAAGACCCTACTTTTTCACCTACACCTAATACCCAGGAGATGAGAGGGGAGTGGTGAAGGAGGAAAGATGGGAGGAAGCAAGATGGAGATTGGAGTGTGGGGGGAGGGGTGGACTTGGGTGATACAGAGATGCCAATCATTTGCAAGGCACAAATCATGATTGTGAAGGAATACTCCCACTTGCCTGGATGAGTGCAGCTCTAACAATACTGAAGGAGCTTGATACCATCCAGGACAAAGTAACCCACTTAATTGGCATCACATCCACAAGCATCCACTCCCTCCAGCACCGATGCTCAGTAACAGCAGTGTGTACTATCTACATGATGCACCACAAAAAGTCACCAAAGATCCTCAGACAACACCTTCCGAACCCACAACAGCTTCCGTCTAGAAGGACAAGGGCAGCAGATACATTGGAACACCTCCATCTACAATTTCCCCTCCGAGCACTCACCATCCTGACTTGGAAATATATTGCCATTCCTTCACTGTCACTGGGTAAAAGTCTTGAAATTCCCTCCCTAATGACTTTGTGGGTGAACCAACGCAGGTGGACTGCCCGTTCAAAAAGGCATCTCACCACCACATTTTCAAGGGCGGAATCCAAACTGGGCGTCACAGAGCAGGTTATTGCTGAGCAGGTGCTGCTTTATGGCACTGTTGATGACACCTGCCATCACTTTACTGATGACTGAGAGTCGACTGATAGGGCAGTAATTGGTCGGGTTGGATTTGTCCTGCTTTTTATCTACAGGACATACTTAGGCAATTTTCCACATTGTCAGGTAGATGCCAGTGTTGTATCTGTACAGGAACAGCTTGGCTAAGGGAGCAGCAAGTTCTGGAGCACGAGTCTTCTGCCGGAATGTTATCAGGGCCAATAGCCTTTGCAGCACCCATCTTTTTCAACCATTTCTTGATATCACGTGGAGTGAATCAAGTTGGCTCTAGACTGGTATCATGAATGCTGGGGGTCACGGGAGGATGCTGAGTTTGATTATCCACTCGGAACTTCAGTCTGAAGCTTGCTGGGAAAGCTTCAGCCTTATCTTTTGCACTGATGTGCTGACATCTTCCATCATTGAGGATGGGGATATTTGTGGAGCCTCCTCCTCCATTATTTTCCTTAAACAGAAGCTGAAAATTCGATGCATATAAAAACTTCACAATTTGCAAACTTGCTTTAATGGCACATGTCACTATTGGAATAATATGTAAATATTAATTTTGGCTTTAGGCGATAATGATGTCAGTTGTAGAGTCATAGATCCTTACAGAATGGAAATAGACTCTTCAGTTCGACTCATCCATGCTGACCCGATATCCTAAATTAATCTAGTCTCTTTTGCTGCTAATGATGACATCTACATTTCTTCCAATTTTTGATTGCTGAATTATCCCCAATTGACAATTTTATTATTCTGTTTAAAAATAAAATTGCCCCATTGAGATCTGTGGAAAAGAAAATTTCCAAGTAATTTTAGAATGGGTTCCCTTGTGTAACAAAAATCTAATTAACTTTGCCTTAAAAATATTTAATCACCCCACTTCCACTGCCTTTTGAAGCAAAAAATTCCAAATTTGCACAACCCTAGACAGGGAAAACATTCTTCTTACCTATGTCCTAAAACAGATGATCCCTAATTTTAAAACAGTGAGTTCTGGCCTCACCTACTAGAGGAAACATAATTTTCACATTAACTTTGTCAAGACCATTCAGGATCTTAAGTACTTCAATGGAGATATCCCTCACTCTTCTAAATTTCAGAGAAAATATGCACAATTTTTCCTCATAAGATAACCTGTTCATTCCATATCTTAATGTTGTAAATTTCCTCTGAACCGACAGTTACATCCTTCCATAAATAAAGAGACCAAAACTACATGTAGTATTTGAGCTCAAATGTCCTGTATAACTCAAAAATAATATCCTTGCCTTTATGTTCAATTCCTAGAACAATGGAACCATGGAAAGAGTATGGCACAGAAAGACATATTCAATCATTGTGCCTGCAGTGACTGAATAACCTGGCTGCCCATTCTAATCTGGGACAGGCACCACTTCTCTAGCCTTGCAAGTTACAGCAACTCAGGTGCAGATCCAGCTTTCATTTGAATGAATTAAAAGTTTCTGCCTCCATCTCCAAACCAGGTGACAAATTCCAGATACCCATCTCTACCTAGGTCGAAAGGTTTGTCTTCATAGCCTCTCTAATCCTCCTACCAATCACTTTAAATCTTTACCACTTTGTAATAGTCCTCCCTGCTAGGGGAAACTGGTCTTCCCTGTCCATGCTATTTCTTCCCTCATCTGAGGCATTAATGTCAATTTCAAAAATGGCATGGTTTGCCTTCCCCTGACAGCTCCTCATTACAAAAGAATTGTCAGAATGGATGTACGGCTGCATTTTTCTGAAGGAGACTTGATTGCAATCCCTTCTCAGAAATACAGAGCTTCCTCTTTTTGTAAAAACAACGGCATGAAATTGCTACTCCTATAATGCATGAGCATATTACTAAAAAAGAGCCCGACGTGCCAAAAAGCACAGGATATCTGAAATGAAAACCACAAATGTTTAAAACATTTGACAGGTCACAAAACAGCAGGAACAGACAGAGATAGAACTAACATTTCAATCCAATACTGAAGGTAGCATTCAGCAAGTGGCAATTTTCAGCTTTTCATCCAGAAAGAAAAAGACTTAATATTAACTTAACTTGGAATGGAATATTTCAAAGTACAAAGAGATGTTTAATACTGATCACACAACTAATATCTGGACTTTAGCCTTTTTGAAAGATAAATTAATAATGACTGCTAAAAGCAGTACAATTGCTAAGTACCTCCTTGGCCTTATTAAATCAGGATGCAAGATGTGAAAATTTTATGTGCTGGAATGTGAATAAAGCAGCAAAAATTCTGAGTGAATTTTCAGGAATAAAAACTCTGCCAGGGAAAAAAAAAATGCCTATTCATCTCCAGTGCAGTTTGCTGGTAACTGCAATATGTAGAAATTAAAAATAGGCTGCACTAAGCTCACACCTTCCTGTAACCTAAAATAATTGAGGCACGTCTCTGGATTTTTAAAAAAAAATAATTCCCTTATCTCTTCTGGATGAAGGTAATCAAATATTTAGAATTAACTTGTCTGGCTCTGGGAGATAGGGCACTGTAACTTGACAAACTAAATATAATGAATATCTTAGGCACCTACAGCTTAACAAGATGTCAATTGCTTTTGCTGGCATCTACCAGTAAGAAGTTAAAATGCAATTTAGTTGACAAGTACAAATGATATAGTAGATTTTAAAAAACTGACTGTAATGAAGTGTTGTAAAATATTTACAAATTCAATGACAGTAACAACCTTTATATAAAAATTTGCCGTGTCTTGTTGTATTACACAGCATAGTGGAAATTGCGATGTGAAGATCCAATGAATGCCTTAACATTTATTTAGAATCCAAAATTCTTTGACATTTTTAGAGAATCATAATCCTGTTGGTGGGTATCTGGATGCTTGCCTCATTTCATTTGGATTGTGCAAAGTACTGAACCTAAACTCTTTTATGTTTTACAAAGCACAGCTGAAGCAAAGGCCAAGGCTACAGGAAAGATGAGTTCCGCCATAATACGGAAATACTATCAGCTGGGAGGTTTCCTGCAACTCTGGCAAAATTTCTGCATCAATCCCAGTTCTGCCAGCATTGCTGCGCTAAAATCCTAGGGATTCCTACCTCATCATAAGGAGAGCTCATCCATTACATTTCCTGGTCAGCTAAAGACCAACATGAAATGCATCCTTGCCAGACATGACACTTCATAGGAAACAATTGGAATAAAGTTGAATAGAAATATTTGATGTATTTTTTTTTTCACATCATTTTCTAAACATTGCTTTTTAGGAGTCAAGACAGAATTTGCACTGAAAACAAAAAAAAGCTGGAGATGACAGTGGGTCAGACAGTGTCCATGGAGAGAAAGCAAGCTAACGTTTCGAGTCTGGATGACTCTTCTAGACTCGAAACGTTAGCTTGCTGTCTCTCTAAGGATACTGCCTGACCCGCTGAGATCTCCAGCATTTTTTATTTTCAGTACAGATTCCAGCATCTGCAGTAATTTGCTTCTGCACAGATTTGTTGAATTCATAAGTAGGTTTCATCTGGGAAATACTTTATCTCTCCTAGACAGCCTATCCAAAACCTGAGGCTTGGGTGGATATGAAATTCAGTAGAAATTGGCATTCCTCTTCTCTTGTTTCATGCTACAGGTAATTTGAACCAATACCCTAAATTCCTTTGATACCCTCCCTTCCATTTTCTCATCTGTCTGTCCTGATCGAGCAAAGTTTTTCAGAATAAGTGCTCACGGCCATCTCCTTGATTTGAGGTTCAAGGAATATTAAGATAATCACTGACTACTTCCTCATTGTCTTCACTATACATATCCTACCTCACCCTAACCCACTGGCCTTGTGTAAGAAAGTAACACTGGATTTTTTTTAATACCTCCTCTAACAACAAACTTCATGTTTTCCCCCAACCATTAATACCAGCATGTCTCAGACCTGTTCAATATCTGCTTTGTCTTCATTTCCGATTCACCATCCCAGCAACTTATCTCTGAAACATCAACTTTCCAAACCTCAAGTCCAAAGAGTTATAAAGTATGTCACAAAACCAATAAGAAAAAACAGTTCCAAATTAACAAATGCTTTGAAAACGTTTTAAAAAAATAAATCTCTCATAGTTTTTCTGATTAGTCAAGAATTGCAAATCAAGCTTCTTACATCAAAATCATAACAAGATTTGAAACGTTAACTCATTTTCTCTATCCACAGATTACCAGACTTGCTGAGTTTCTGCAACACTTGCTGTTTTTATTTCTTATTCTTGCCAAACTCTTCTTAAAACAATGAAAAGGAGATTGCATTTACCATTGACTCAACAGGAAAAAGTGGGAAAATGATCTCAAGATTGATCTAAGAAAAGGCAAGGACTGATTAGGGATAGTCAACATGGCTGTGTGCACTGGAAGTCATGTCTCACTAACTTGATTGAGTTTTTTGAAGAAGTAACAAAGAGGATTGATGAGAGCAGAGCAGCGGATGTGATCTATATGGGCTTCAGTAAGGCATTCAACTAGGTTACTCATGGTAGACTAGTTAGTAACATTACATCACATGAACTCTGGAGAGAACTAGCCATTTGGATACAGAACTGGATCGAAGGTTGAAAACAGAGGGTGATGGTAGAGGGTTACTTTTCAGACTAGAGGCCTATGACCAGGAGTGAGCCACAAGGATTGATGCTGGGTCCACTGCTTTTTGTCATTTATATAAATAATTTGGATGTGAACATAGGAGGTATGGTTAGTAAGTTTGAAGATGACACCAAAATTGGAGGTGTAGTGGACAGTGAAGAAGGTTACCTCAGAGTACAACAGGATCTTGATCAAATGGGCCAATGAGCCGCAGATTGGCAGATGGAGTTTAATTCAGATATATGTGAAATGCTGCATTTTGGTAAGTCAAATCAGGGCAGGACTTATACACTAATGGCAAGGTTCTGGGGAGAGTTGCTGAACTAGGAGACCTTGGACTGTAGGTTCATAGTTCTTTGAAAGTGGAGTCACAAATAGATAGGATAGTGAAGAAGGCGTTTGGTAGTGCAATGCATTGCGTATGGGAGTTAGGAGGTCATGTTGTGGCTGTACAGGACATTGGTTAGGCCACTTTTGGAATACTGTGTGCAATTCTGATCTCCCTGCTATAGGAAGGATATTGTGAAACTTGAAAGTGTTTACAAAAGATTTGCAAGGATGTTGCCATAGGACCTGTAGGAAGAGGCTGAACAGTGAAGAAGGCATTTGGTAGTGCAGTGCATTGCTTATGGGAGTTGGGAGGTCATGTTGCGGCTGTACAGGACATTGGTTAGGCCACTTTTGGAATACTGTGTGCAATTCTGATCTCCTTGCTATAGGAAGGATATTGTGAAACTTGAAAGTGTTTAGAAAAGATTTGCAAGGATGTTGCCATAGGACCTATAGGAAGAGGCTGAATTGGCTGGGGTTATTTTCCCTGGTGTGTCGAAGGCTGAGGGGTGACCTTACAGAGGCTTATAAAATCATGATGGGCATGGATAGGGTAAATAGACAATATCTTTTCCGTGGGGTGTGGGAGTCAAAAAATAGAGGGCATAGGTTTAAGGTGAGAGGAGAAGGATTTAAAAGGGACCTAAGGAGCAACGTTTTTACGCAAAGAGTGGTGTGTGTATGGAATGAGCTGTCAGAGGTGGGGGTGGAGACTGGTACAATTACAACATTTAAAATGCATCTGGATGGGTATATGAATAGGGTGTGTTTTGAGGGATATTGGCCAAATGCTGGCAAATGGAACTAGATTAATTTATGGTATATGGTCAGCATGGATGAATTGGATCGACAGGTCTGTTTCTGTGCTGTACAACTTTATGACTCTATCTGTGAGTTGCAGCAACTAACAAAAAAATGCTTTTATGGTCACAGTTGAAAGAATAGGCATCAAAATTTCAATCCCCCTTCAACATTGCTGGTTGCCAGGATCAGTCGAACTCTTTCAAATAAAATAAAATCAAAATACTGAGAATGCTGGAAATCTGATCTAGAAACAGAAAGTGCTGGAGAAACTCAGCAGGTCCTGCAATCCTTTGAATAACTGCATTGCATTGTCAGAAATTACCTCCGTAGGAAATGATACTAAACCCGAGCACTGTTAGCCTGTCCTAGTCGTTCATGGGGACATTTAAGATTCCATGGCATTGTTGCTATATTTAAAAATGAGCAACTAGGAAAATGGAGCACAATCCACAAGTTCAACCATAGACAGTCAGAAATCTCTTAATTTTGCATCTGAATGTTAGTTATCATGAAGCTTTCTGCTACAGAAAGCAATATAATTACAACAATATCTATAATGATAATTACAGCATAGAATATATAATAGTGACAAAATAATAATGCTATAAAGTAACAAAGACATAGTAATGATACAACAAACAACTAATACCACATTAAATCTAAGTTCCAGAATGATAACTTCATTTCCATCTTTGATAAACAGCTCACATGTACTCATTTGCTCATGAAGTGCTACCAGCCATGCATTTAAAGTTTTACATGTGTTCTGCCAACATGCCATTTAACATTTTCAATTATATTTGATTCCTTATTTAACATTTAATGCACAATTATTAAAATGCCAACAGTACATTACTTTGATGGAGTGATATATATTTCAAGGCATTCAATAATTGCAGTTCATATAATTGATTGCAGGTTATTTTTCATGAAGTTTTTTTTAAGTTAAACTTCCAATTAATTTAATTACATTTCTTTTCAGCTTCTGGGTTTTGACAGTGGCAATGTTGCTGTCAAAGTGTCCTAGTGACAAGAGGACATGAATGGGTCATGAGATCGAGAAATCTTCATATCATTTAGCAGACTGTATAACAGTGACTCACTAAGACTCTTAAACAGCGCTTTACAAACTTTCTCAAGAGCAACTAGTTAATGAGCAATAAATACTGGCCCAGCCAGTGAAAGTTACGTGCCAAGTGGGAATTAGAAAAAAAAACTGAGGATGATGCCTTTTTTCCTGAAAGTTATCACCATCTTGGAGTGCTGAAGTTCCTAGGTCGGTGCTCCCAGACTCAGAGTCACAGACAGAAGCGGAAACGTGCTATTGAGGGACTTGTGAATTTATAGAGGAATTTGATCTCCCTTGACCTAGCAAGAACTAGGGCAAGGTGACTGTTGAAATGGACCATGAGCTTTAGCGACAAGCCTCTTCCCAAATGCTACCAACTTCAATTTTATGTATTTTCCAATCAACCTCATCATTATGACCTCTGGAGCAGGTGGAACTTGATCTCAGGTTTCTTGGTCCAGACGAATGCACACTACAACTGCATGGCAAGAGCCTAAATAGCCATTTTCGAAGCAGCACTGCAGTACAGAGACTGGATATCACTTTGTGGTGAAACAAGTATTTAAAAGTACAATCAAACCTTTAATCAGCAAAGACAATCTATTTAGCAACTTCAATGAATGCTTCAGCAAAGAACAGCGTGCACAACTTTCCTGACTGAGCCACCAGCATGAACGTGGAAAAGGTGCACAGAATGTAACAGCTCCTAATCTACCAGACTAGTCCTGTCTTACAGCTTGGCCTACAATGGCACACTTGCATCTATCGTTCAATGCGTCTAGTCTGAACTCAGTCATCGAGTCATATAGCAGGGAAACAGACCCTTTAGTCCAACTCGTTCAAGTTTTCCTAAATAAACCAGTCCTATTTGCCTGTATTTGAATTGAAAAAAAATGCTAATACAATATTTAAAAGCATTCTTTTTGACTAAACCTTTCATCACCTGGCCTAATATGCGGTGCGGTGTCCATTTATAAATTTACTGCAGTGGAGCACTTTGGTTGGGATAGTAATGAAGTGCAGCAGGAGCGTTGACAGAACATCTGGAACCACCAGCACTTAAAGGGTTGTTTAAAGAAACTCAACTTTTATTTCTCTGCCTCCCAATACCCAAATGATGCTGGGTTCACCCATCTTGAGGAACTTTAAAATCAGCAGAACCTTTCGAACCCACTTCTTAAACTTTAAACATCCCAGACACTGGTATCCTCCAGCGTCTGGAAGGGGTATTCAAAAAAAATGTTTCTAAAGGAGATGGGCTGACTGTAACTGTCAGAAAAGAATAATAAATTTATCACATCAGTGTTGTTGTGATGTGAGACAATGACAGATTAGGCAGTGCAAAGCTTGCAGTTTAAATAGTGACCCAGCAGCTCATTATTTGTACAACCAAAGAAGAACTTCGCCGTCCTTTTGCAGCCACCGTAGCTGGGTGTGTAAGAGGAAGTCCTGGTCTTGACGGGCTGAGTAGTAGCGGGACTTTCTGTGAATGAGACCCGGAGTTTCTGTGAATGGGGGCCCGCTTCGCGTTGCTATGGGATCCCCGGGCTACGTTCCACTGATCCTCGCGCTGAGCGCCTCCTGCTTCCAAGCGGACGCCCAGATCCCCCTGGTCATCAATACTTGGCCCTTTAAAGACGCAACGCAGCGAGGTAAGTGCAAGCCAAGCAAAACAAAACAAAACAAAAGAAAAAGCTAACAGGAAAGACATGTAGCTGTAAGTTTCTAAGCCTGCAGATGATTAGCTTTTGAATAAGGAGAATCCTGCAGATGTGTGCACTGGTTATTTCTGCTGGTTTTTAATCTAATCCCGTATCAGACCAAGTCCGAGTAGAGCCGTGCAGGATCCTGCCATGTCCTCCTTCTTCTCAACGTCATCTTTGGCCTGAGATGTGGTGACCCTCGGGTTAAACTCCCCACCAGTCATCTCTGTCGCTCTGGAAAAGAACAAAGAACCGAACGGCATAGAAACAGGCCTTAACAAGACTGTGAGAGCACATCAAACCTTTCTAAACTAACAACCTTTTGCTTCTACGCTTATCCCTCTATTCCCTGCCTATTCATCAAAATGCCTCTTAAACATTGCTATTGTATCTGCCTCAACCACCTCCTCTGGCAGAATATTCAGACACTTACCACCCTCTGTGTAAAAAACGTGCCTTTTACATCTTTAAACTTTCTACCTTTTACCTTAAACCTATGTACTCTAGTAATTGACATTTCTACCCTGGTAAAAAGACTCTGACTATCTGTTCTATCCATGCCTGTCATAACTTTGTAAACTTCTATCAGGTCACCCTTTTCAGTTTTAAGCTTTTCTTATTCATTTGTGGGATGTGGGTGTCGCTGGCTGGCCAGCATTTATTGTCCTTGAGGAGGTGGTGGTGAGCTGCCTTCTTTAAGTAAAAACCAATCATGTTTGTCCAATCTCTCCTCATAGCTAATACTGTCCAAGCCGTGCAACATTCTGGTAAACCTTTTTCTGTACTCTCTCCAAAGCCTCCACATCCTTCTGGTTGTGTGGCAACCAGAACTGCCCACAATATTCCAAACATGGCCTCACAAAACCTCTATACAGATGCAATTTGACTTACCAATTTTTATACTCTGCCTTGACCGATGGACGCAAGCATGCCATATGCTTTCTTGACCACCTTATCCACTTGTGTTGCCACTTTCAGGGAACTGTGGACCTATATGCCTAGATCCCTCTACATGTTGATGCTACAAAGCATTCTGCTATTTACTGTAGACTTTTTGCATTAGATCTTCCAACGTGCATCACCTGCATTTGTTTGGATTAAACTCCATCTGCAATCACCAACCTGAATACATCCTGCTGTATCATCTGGCAATCCTAACTATTCACAGCTCCCCCAATCCTTGTGTTGTCCACAGACTGAATAATCTAACTTAATTCTAGAGCTTACTCAGAAGTGGTAAGAACTGCCGATGCTGGAGTCAGAGATAACAGTGTGGAGCTGGAGGAACACAGCAGGCCAGGCAGCATCAGAGGAACAGGACCCGACCCAAAACGTCAACTTTCCTGCTCCTCTGATGCTGTCTGGCCTGCTGTGTTCCTCCAGCTCCACACTGTTATCTCTTAATTCTAGAACTCTTTTCCAGTCTTGCTTCATAATTTCAGGAAGTTGAAAAGGAAACTGACCTGCAGGACCTCATCCTCCTTTATTATTGGTACGGGTATGGACTATAATCGTTTATGCTTCTCCCTCAAAATGCTTTGTAGCTGCTCAGTGAGATCCTTGACCCTGGTAACAGGGAGGCAATATACAACCCTGGATTCAGTCTCTGACCACAGAAATGTCATTCTGTTTGCCTGTTGCATTCTCCATGTTCCTCATGTCTCCTGTACAGTAAAGTCACATATACCCTTATCGGTATTTTAAGCTAAATACTAATTGTAGAGTCATGCACTCTGGGGGTTCATGCCTTGTCTACCTTGACTGTCTGACATTCATCCACTACCTAAGTGCCTGTACATTCTTGAGCTGCAGGGTAACCATTACTAGAAATGAGTTATCGAATAACACATAATAAGACATTCAGCAGAGGGCGACAGCAAAGGAGAAGCAGGGGCCCTGGCTGATATATTTGCATCATCGTTAGCCACGAGTAAGGTCCCGGAAGACTGGAGGGTAGCGAATGTTGTGCCCTTATTCAAGAAGGGCTGCAAAGAAAAACCTGGGAATTATAGACCAGTAAGCCTAACATCTGTGGTAGGTAAGTTACTTGAGAAGATTCTGAGGGATAAGATATACATGCATTTGGAAAGACAGGGTTTGATTAGGAGTAGTCAGCATGGCTTTGTGCGTGGGAGATCATGCCTCACAAATTTGTTAGATGAATTTAGGTGATCTTTGATGAAGTGACCAGGAAGGTTGATAAGGGCGGGGTGGTAGAAATAGTCTATATGGATTTCAGTGAAGCCTTTGATAAGGTTCCACATGGTAGGCAGCTCTGGAAGGTTAGATCACATGGAATCCAGGGACAGCTGGCGAATTGGATACACAATTGGCTTGATGGTAGGAAGCAGAGAGTAATAGTGAAAGGATGCTTATCTGACTGGAGGCCTGTGACTAGTGGTGTGCCTCAGGAGTCGGTGCTGGGCCCATTGTTGTTTGTTATCTATGTTGATGATTTGGATGAGAATGTAAAAGGCATGATTAGTAAGTTTATGGATGACACTAAAATAGGCGGTATCGTGGACAGTGAGGAAGGTTAGCAGAAATTGCAGCAGGATCTTGATCAGCTGGGGAAGTGGGCTGAGAAATGGCAAATGGAGTTTAATATAGATACGTGTGAGCTGTTGCATTTTGGAAAGTCAAATCCAGATAGGAGTTTCATCGAACATGGTACGGCCTTAAAAAGTGTAGTGGTACAGAGGGACCTTGGAGTTCAGTTGCACAGTTCTCTGAAAGTGGAGTCACAGGTAGACAAGGCAGTGAAGAAGGCTTTTGGCACATTGGCCTTCATCAGTCAGGATTTTGAGTGTAGAAGTTAGGAAGTTATGATGCAGTCGTACATGATGGTGGTGAGGCCGCACTTGGAGTATTGTGTTCAGTTTTCTCACCTTGCTGTATGAAGGATGTTATTAAACTGGAAAGAGTGCAGAAGAAATTTACAAGGATGTTGCCAGGACTGAGTGATAGGGAGAGGTTGGACAAGCTAGGACATATTTCTTTAGAGCATAGGAGACTGAGGGGGAATCTTATGGAAATGTATAAGATCATGAGAGGCATGGATAGGGTGAATGCACTCAGTCTTTTTGCCAGAGTTGCGGAATCGAGGGCAAGAGAGCATCACTTTAAGGTAAGAGGGGAACGAATACATGGGAACCTGTGGGGCAACTTTTTTACACAGAGGGTGGTACACATTTGGAACAAGCTGCCAGTGGAAGTGGTTGAGGTGGGTGCATTAACAACATTTAAAAGGGATTTGGACGAATACGTGGATAGGAAGGGTTTAGAAGGATATGGGCCAAGTGCAGGGAAATGGGGTTAGCGTGGATGGACATTTTGTTCACATGGACCAGTTTGGGCCAAAGGGCCTGTCTCCGTGCTGTAGAACTCTATGACTCTCATAAACTCTCAGTTTTAAGGTGGACTGCCAGCTGTTACACAGTTTCCAAAACCTGGAATTTATACTCCTCTCCTGACAACACTTCTATACATGTAACTGTCTGGGAAGGGAAGTGGCCTGGAGTTAGCCTACATTGAACAAGATGTTCTCTTCACATCAAGCTCTTGATTATTAGATTAATAATTGACTTGAAAGCAATAAAATTAAGGCTAATTAAATAAAAGACTCAATGAGCTACTCTTTAATTGGTCACTTTTTTGAACCAATATTACTTTCTTTTATGGGTGGGAAGGTTGATTAAATGCTCTACTTAATTCCTATTTGAAGTTTTTTTTGCCTCATTTTAATTTATTGAAAATGTGACATGCTTTAGTGTTATCTCTTGTGATATAATTTAAATGTTATCCCCTTATTTCAAAGTAATTATATATAATGAATCATCAAATTGACTTAGTTCTTTTATCCTAATTAATTGCTGTGGTCTTAATTTCATAGATGATTACTGGTAACATTTGACTTTAATTTAAATTATATTCATCCCAAGTGACTTTTTGTGCCTTGATGTCACTTTTTGATGGGCCACCATTGCTCTGGCGATGCTCCAGCCCGGCATCAGATGACCTAGTTCAAGGAAGACTAGCTCTTTTGTCGGGACTGTGGAATGCAGCACATATATCCAGTGAGCAACGTCAGGTCAAAATTACATTTATTTTCTGAATTCTATATACCAGTATTCTATATACATATTCCATGTATGTATGTATCTATGACAGAATCAAATAAAAGGATACAATTGGAACAGCAAATCTAGAATGTTAACCAGTTGGAGGTTACACAATTATTGAGGAAGTTTATGAGGAAGTTAAATTAAACTTCAAATATGTCAAGTACTGATATGCTTCTGATAACAGACCTGGCTAATGTTGGCACACGCTCCTGCATAATTACTTACCCTTTTGATCAGGAATCTTTAATGCAGATTGTGTCCAAATCTACACCGCCAGAGTTTAATAGTCTTAACTAAGAGAACTGAATTTTAATGTCCGAAGAGATTGACATGTACACATCAGCTTTCCAAGCTTTGGAATGGTAACAAGAAGAAGAGGTTGCCTGGTGTACATCACTGTCTTCACAAAGGGTTCTTAATGTTTACTACAGAGATTAAACTATCAAGGTCTTCAAAAAAAGCTAAACAAGCTACAGCAGAGAAGGATAGTATGTAGTCAACATGACATTTAATCTCACAGTATCTTCATTAGGTACAACAATTTTACGGTTTATTCTTGTAAAATTTGTTAAAAGACCACATGGCAATTTATTGGCAATGCACTGAAATAATCTACAATCTAAAAAATGTCTTAAAATGAATCAACATCAAAAGCTGTTGTAAGATTCAACAGGATGTTAACTTTGTAAATTAATATTAATGCTCCTAATTTGCATTATTCTCTTGTGCTTTACAGTTAGAATCATCAAACAAACTTTACTTATTGCTCATTGTGATGGAAGGTGTATAATTTATATAAATTTTAATATCAGTTATTTTTGAGTTGGACTTTTGGATCTTTTTAACTAGTTGCATTTGGGGTTTTCTGTGTCTGAAGGTATTTGACGATCAACTTCCCAGATTTTCTGTAGCCACGGTAATTTCTTTCAGAACAGTTTGAGAGAGAGTGCCTCCAAAAACAAATGGGTTTTAGATACATTGGGACAATTGTATGAGCGAACAACGTACGTAGTGTAATACATTAGGCATTCTTGTGCAAGATTTTAAATGTGCCTTTTTTAAGCTTGGGGTAATACCACGCAGCAATCAATATAGTGAACCTCCCGAAATGGTCTTCAGTACAACTCCATCCCTCCTCAAGTATAAGGACCAAAATTGTATGTAATACTCCAGGTGTGATCTCATAAGGCCTTGTACAGTTGCAGCAACACTTCCCTACTTTTATACTCTATTCCTTTAACAATAAATGCCAAAATTTCATTTGCCTTCCTTATTATCTGCTATAGCTGCATACTAGGTGCACTTATATTTTCCCTTTTTGGATACCTACAGAATTTCTTGCTATTTGATTTTATATTGCTGATTTTACAAAGAAAAGCTGGCTCATGAACAATTATTTCTTCTTAATTGGCCTCTAGTCATTCTCTGCTATTCTTTATATCCTGATCTGCCAGTTATCTTTGCTCAATTATTTGCTTTTTCCTTAATTTTGAACTTTTCTTAACTTTTAAATTAACCATGGAATTTTTCAAATTTGTAGGAATGTGCTTATTCTTAGTATTCTGAAATATCCTTTTAAATGTCTGCCACTGCTTTATGTACAGATTTATTTCCTTGCTTAACATGCCAGTTCATTTCAGCTCGTTCAGTTTTCATGTCCTAATAATTTCCCCAACATTTATGTTTAAAAGACTAGTTTTAAACCCTTTCTGCTCCCTTTTGACCTGGATGTGAAATCCAGTCATATTATGATCACTGTTACCTTGATCACTACCTTTAAGCTGAGGTCATTTATTAATCCTGTTACCTCGAACAGTACTAAATCTGGTTAAACCTATTCCTGATTGGTTCCAGAAAGTGCTGCTCTAAGAAACTATTTTGGACGAATTCTCTGAAATCTTCATCGATGCTGCTATTTCCCATCTGATTATGCTGGTTTATATGTAGATGATCCCTTTACCACAAGCCTCCAATGTCTTTATGAACACAAAAAGGGATAGGGTAGAGGACTGGGTCTGGGTAGGATGCTCTTCAAAGGGTCGGTGCAGACTCAATAGGCCAAATGGTCTCTTTGCACACTGTAGAGATTCTATGTTTCTTTCGACGCTATAGTTACTGTTTGGTGACCAGTCAATCACAGAAACTCATGATTTCTTTCCCCTACAGTGCTTATCTCTAGCTAACCTGATTCTATATCCTGATCTCCTGAACCAAGGTCATCTGAAACTATTGCATCAATATCTTCTTTTGATTTTAAGGGCTACCACTCCATCATTACCTATTCTTCTTAATATTCAGAACACAATCCTCATCCTCCTGATGCCATATTTTTGTAATGGCTATTTGCCATATTCCTCACTGCAAATGTGCACTGCCAACTCATTTTCTTTATTATGAATGCTCTCTGTCTTCACATACAGAGTCTTTGAGCTTTTTTATTTCTTTTTAACATCTAGTCTTGACTGCTGGTATATTCTTAATTTCTTTTCTGTCCTTGTCCTAGTATTTTGCTTTCCTACCTTGACACTCTTCCTTGATTGTTACAATTACCTAATTTGATCCCTCACAGCTCCTGTTTAGTTTAAAGCCTTCACTGCTTCACTTGTTATTGCCAGCCATGATAACATCATGGCTCAGGTGTAGACCATCCTAATGATAGCCCACTTTTCCGAGTTCTGGTGCCACTGCCCCAGAACTTTGAACCCACTTCTCTCTTACCAGCCTTTCAGTCATGCATTCAGGATTAATAAATGACTGAGAGGAAAGGCAGTGATCCAGGTAACAGTGATCATAATGTGATTGAATTTTATATCAAGTTCAAAAGGAAGCAGAGTGGATCTAAGACAAGTCTTTTAAACTTAAATAAATTGGAATTATTAGGACATTATTAGCAAGCTGGAGTGAAATGGCACGTTCAGCTGGGGAAAAAAATCAGTACAGAAGCAATAGCAGTCATTTAAAATGATATTTCAGAATATGCCTACTTGCAAAAAGTTCAGATACTAATCCAGAGATTTTTACCTTCTTGAGATTCTGCTTTTTAATTTAACACCAAATGTCCCATACTCACTCAGCAGAATTTCTTTCCTCGTTCTATGTCACTGGCAAAAAATGGATCGTGACCTCCTGAATCTTTCCCTTTCCACTGCAAATTCTTTTCCAGCTCTGAGCAGATATTGCAAACCCTGGTTCTGGGTTTATACAGCGTAGTCGTCTGGCCTTTTACTCTTTGTTGCAGGGAACAATGTCAATCTCCTCACTATACTGCCCCTCCTACCATCATTAAGTCTCTTCTTACTCCAGCCTCTTGAATGTCTTGCTGTACCACAGGAAGTGGTATCACAGGTGTGATGGTCAGTTAGCTCACCCAACCTGCAGCCCTTACTGAAGGTGAGAAAACTTCAAGTCTGTTGGTTAATTATGAAAGCTGAGGCTTCTTTGCACGTGCTGTCTGGGTCTCCTTAATCAGTCGCACTGTCCTGTCCCTGACCACAAAGTGGAAGACCCTTTCCTAAGGGATGTGACCGCATGTGGAAGTAGTGTCCTGGTAACCTTACACTTCCCTGATGTGCTCCAGTGCCTGTAGCTGGACCTCAAGCATATTAATTCTGAGACACAGCTCCTGCTACGCAGCACTTATTATAGATGTATTTGTCCTGGATCACATTGTCATCCAAAAACTTCATATTCTGCAATTGCTACACATCGTCTGCCCTGCCATCTCTACTTTTGTGTTAATTAAGAATTACTAGTTAATGTAAAATCAATACAATCTACACCTCGTGCAGGGTTTTAGCACTGCCAGTAAACTGTACAATATTGATGGGATAATACAATACTGATAAGATTTTCATTTCTTAGTGATACCAGTTAATGATTTGACTTCTGCTGCACAAAATTGGAAATAAAATACTGGATGCTGAAAACAAGATTAGTTTTAAAAAGAACGCCTCTTCCCTACCAATGCAAATACAAAAATTGCTGGAGAACCCCAGCAGGTCTGGCAGTATCTATGAAGAGAAAACAGAGTTAACTTTCAAGTCCAGTGAACCTTCTTCAGAACAGGTCTTCCTCATGAACCTCCTCCCTACTCTTCACCCAACTCCTCACTCAGCACACTTTAATTCTCGTGGTCAACCTTACAGAAAAACCCTCTCTCCTCTTATGGATTAAATTCCTACTTGAAACCACATTCCTGGATATACTCATTCAGCCTGTATCTCACTCAGGTAGAGCCTCCTTCACAATAACTTTGTGCCCTTAATGATTGTGTGTTTTTTTTTTAAATGCACAAAACATGTTTTTTTGTGACCTTTTTAAAAGAAAAACACCAACTCCATACCTCCTCTCTGTTTAGGGTGAACAATTTTTCACAATCCTTTAAACCTTAATCCTCAATGTAATATTCATAATGCTTCAGATACAGACTAAATACACAGCACTCTTAAAGAGCTGCCACAGGCACATGGGCCAAATGATCTCTTGGTATTGTGTGATTCTCAAAACTTTAAATAGTCTGAGCAAAATTTAATAATGAGATTGATGTTCTTACTTTCTTACATTACTCAGTTTTTTTTTAAAGCCTTGGCATATTTTCCTAGCACAGGTGAAGAAAGCAGTATTCAAGGATTTTCTATCAGTTCAAGATCAGAAGAAGAGGTGATGTGTTTTTGTCTGAAACAGCATCTTTTGATTTAAAGAAACACACTCGCCACTGAAAGTAACCACAGACAGCTATACATCTGGCAGTTATTCTTTGGGATTTTGTTGGATTCTTTTTCTGCAAAGTCTAAAGTCCAGGCAAAGCTGAAGAAAGTGCTGTTGATTTTGAGCAAAAGTAGGGAGGATTTGCATCTCTTACTCCAACCTAAAGTAATGGGATGTCATTTGAGAAATGTTTCCCTGCTCACGCCCAGCTTCCAACCTTTCTTCAACTTGTACTATTTTTAGACATGACTAAATTGTGTCTTTCTCTGTTGGCTTTTGTGACTTGTGTATCTTTCTTCGTAGGTGATTAATCATGTTTAAAAATTCTGGCTTGTCACATTGCAGGTCCTTAAAACTGTAGAACTTCCTAATTCTTGATTCTTGTACAATATTCCCAGGTTTTCAAAAGCCACGCTTGACAACCATTTATCACTGACTGGCTTTCAGTTAATGCATTCTTTGGGATGTTAAACTGATTGTGCTTGCATTGTGGTGTTTGAGCTATAAGTTTAATATTCTCATAAAATGTCAATCAAATTGCAAGGAACTTAGTTTTGTGCTTTTTGGCTAAGCTATATGTTGTTTTTCTGCCTGTTTCCCCCAGTTGCTATTACAGTAAGATGTGATGCAGTAATTTATTTATTTTTAATAGATACTGTACACATTGACATGAAAGAAGACACAACAATTGGTGTTGATAGTGAGGAGGATGGTCTCAGGCTACAGTTTGATATTGATCAGCTGGTGAATTGGGCAGAGCAGTGAAAGCATTTAACCCTGATAACTACGGGATGATGCATTTTGGGAGGTCTAATAATGAATTGCAGATTCCTAGTGAGTACTGGGGGACAAAGGGACCTTGGTTTACAAGTCCACAGATGGATGAGTGACACAATACGAGGAATACTATTAACATTTTTGGATCCCTTTATCTGAGTAAGGATGTACTATATTGAAGAGAAGGGTTGAGAGAAGGTTCATGAGTTTGATGCCATGTATGGAGGGACAGTCTGATATTGAGTAGATTGGGCCTCCTTTCTCCTTGTTGTAGTTCCCATCTTGCTCCTAATATACATACAAAATACCTTGGGATTCTCCTTAATCCTACTTGCCAAGGACATTTTAGAATGTATTACAAAAATCAGTACAGCACAGGAACAGGCCCTTTGGGCCACAGTGTTGTGCTGAACATGACACCAAATGAAACTAATCCCTTCTGCCTGCTCTTGGTCCATATCCCTCCATTCCTTGCATATTCATGTGCTTATCTAAAAGTCCTTTAAATGCCCCTATCGTATCTGCCTCCACCACCATCCCTGGCAGTGCGACCCAGACTCCTTCCAGTCTCTGTGTAAAAAAAAAAAAACCTTGTCCCTCATGTCACCTTTGAACTTCCCCCTCTCACATTAAATGTATGCCCTCTAGTATCAGACATTTCAACTCTGGGAAAAAGATTTTGACTGTCAACCCTATCTATGCATCTCATAATTTTACAGACTTCTATCAAGTCTCCCCTCAGCCTCCACCGCTCTACAGAAAACAACCCAAGTTTTTCTAGGAATAGCAGGAACTGCAGATGCTGGAGAATCTGAGATAACAAGGTGTACAGCTGGATGAACATA